>NC_067399.1:261171455-261528955 GCF_016432865.1 Antechinus flavipes | reverse complement strand
ATTCCCTTTCTTTCCCTTCCCCAACTCCTAACCTCTGGATAGGGCAATTACAGCTAGCTAAGTTCTGGGGACCTAGGTCCTTAGTGAAAGTGGGAGTTGGGATGTAGATACTGGAATCTTACATAGACTATACTATGATTCTTATTAGCTGTGTGACTAGGTAAATCATTTAACTTCTGTTTCACTAGCCTCATTTATAAAATTGGGATTTTACTTGCACATCCTCCGATGGCTGTTGTCAGGGAAGTGCTTTATAAACCCTAAAGCCCTTTAGAAATATTTATTATTGTGCCTATGATTATGGCTAACCAATTCAATTCAATAAACATTAAGCCAATACTCTATGCCAGGCAGAACTTCTAAGAGTTGTGGATGGAACTCCCCGCCTGTAGACGGGAAGTCTCATTTCCTGAGTTTAAATGGGGCCTCAGACACTTAGGAGATGGGTGACCCTGGGCAAGTCACTTAATCCTATTTGCCTCAGTTTCCTCACCTGCAAAATGAGCTGAAGAAGGAAATGGCAAATTACTGAGGTAGTTTTTTTCCCAAGAAAATTCCAAATGGGGCCAGAAAGAGTCAAACAGACAGGACTGAAAAGACTCAATCGCCTTTGCCAGGCACCATGCTAAGGTATGCAAAAAAAGGCAAAAGACAGTCCCTGTCCTCGAGGAGCTTAAGATCTAAAGGGAGAGAAAACAAGCAAACAAATAGAAACAAAGCAAGCTATATTCAGAATAAATAAGAAATGGTCAAAAGAGGGAAAATGAAGCGTAAAGCCTCTTCTGGCCGCAGCCGTAGGGCTGCTTTGAGCTCGTACTTCCCCGAGGGTACTGGCCCTTTAACGCTAGTTCGCACACTTTTGAGTTGGGCTTTGGTTTCCCGAGTCATAAAAGCTCGGAGTTTTGAGTCATACTTGTCTTTGCTGGGGAGGAAAGATACGGAACATACAGGCCTGCAGGTCCCAACCCCTTCCCTCCCGAGTCCGAAATCTCAGTAAGTCCTTCTCTCTGGTACCCAGGCTGACCTCAGTCTCTGCCTCCAAGTCTAGCGGGGGGAGGAGGGGTTATCACCACTCCAGCCCGATTTCTTCTCTGTTTTCGGCAGTTTCCGTCGCCCTCCCTGCCCACAGCTATCTAATCTCCCTTCCCAGCAGCCAGGTTCTTGCTTTCCACTCGGGCAGGACTAGGAGCAGCTGGGCTTCTTCCGGGTCCTGCTCCTGCCAACGCCCGCCCCTCCCCCTAGCCAGGAGTCTTTCCTCTTGGGCTGTTTCTGCAGCAGTCCGCCCGAGGAGGGCCTGAACACAGGTAATCCCCCTCCCCTTTCCGGCACCCCTCGGTTCCCCCGCCCTCCCCTACTGTGGTCTGCGGAGGGAGCCAGCCAGTCCCCACCGACGGGAGGGTGGAACTGGAGCCGGGGGCCAGGGAGGGCTGGATTTCGCGGCAGCCAAGGGGCTGCTCCTGGAGCCGGGAGCAGAAGAGACAGACAGGAAGTCCTTCCTACTGCCCCTGGCAAAGTTTGCAATTTGATGCCCTCCTATTAATCCCCCAAAATTTCTTTATGGGTAAAAGCCCAATAGATTAATTCCCGTAAATGTATTAGAGTGATTTAAGAGGTATAAGTAGTTTGATGTGTTTGGGGTGTTTGTGTTTCAAGGAGGGGTAATTTCTAAGAAAATTAATCTTTAATGGGGGAGTTCCTGGCAGAAAAAATAACTGGCTGGGAACAAGCATCTAAGCACCTACTATGTTTATGTACCAGGCATTTTTACAAGTATATCTTCCCGTCTTCACAACAGAAGATAGGCTTCTCTTCCATATACTTCCATCCATAGGGATGGAGGTGGTATTTTTATTCCCATTTTCCAATTGAGTAAACTGGGGTTGTGAGTGCCCAAGATTATTCAGCTAGTAAACCTAGGGCAGGATTTGAATGGGTCTTTCTGACTCCTGATCCAGAGCTTTATCGATTGTGCCAGTTAACTAGATCTTTACATATGACCAGACACACCCTCAGTCTCACCTTTGCATGGCCTGGAGGACTTGACATCAGCTTCTCTCCCCCCGGGAAAACAGGGAGTGGCCTAAAGGGTTATGCTTCTCCCTTCCATCCCCCTCCTACGGGGAGGTAGAAAGAAATGTGCCTGGAGCTAAATGCTTGGAGACCACTAAAGGACTGGAAAGGAAATTTGATCCTTTACCAAGCCTGCTATCCAGGCTATAGGATTGTACTGTGCATAGAGCTTTCCTATTCCAAATAATGTATTGATTGAGGTGCCATCTCCTTCTTGAAGCCTTCCCTGAATAAAATTTATTAATTTCCTCAAAAAAAAAAGTTTAGAGTACTTATTAAAGTTTAATGGCTTGTCCATAATCATACAGCTAGTCACTGCTAAAATTTGAACACAGATCTTTCTGAATATAAGTCCAGTTTAATGCCCACCATGTCTCCAGTAGTTCTTGTTTTTAAACCATTAATACCATTTAAAATATGTAAATAAATAGAAAAGGGATCCAGGTTAAAGGAATTATATTTCTTATGTTCTTTGTTAGATGACAAAATCTTTCTGGGCAAGAGCCCAGTTGTTTGTTTATTTGTTTTCATATCCCCAGAATGAAGATCATATTGTAGGGATTTAGTAAAAATTTTCTGAATTTTAATTTGAATATTAACACACAAACAGACCTTTAGTAGAGATCCTTTTCCTTACAGCTCTTATTTTATATATTTCTTCTCTTTGAGTACCTCTGGGCTCTCTATCCTGATCCCTAGCTTGCCCTTTACATATTTTCCCTCTACTCTTTTCCCTTTCTCCTCTCCCCTCCCCCCAGTACCTTAGATCATTCTAGATTGGAAAACTCTTATCATTGAGTTCTACTTTTTTTATGTCCTAAGACAGAATAGCTAGGATGAAAAGTTGAATGGTTCACCCATACCCATCCAGAGTCTTTCTCTCTACTCAGGGACCCACCTGCCAGACCAGAACCATGAACAGTAAAGGTTTGGAACCATTTGGACAGTCCACTGTTCTCTCTGTGGAGAATCGTATCCTGACCCAGCCATCCAGCCTGCAAAGTACTGCTTCTACTAGTCACTTGCTTCAGGCCCTCCAGCCATCTCACCTGACTGGGCCGCCCTCCAAGGTCATGGATACCAGAAACCGAGTCCTCTCAGAGCCTGCAACTCTGGGCCACTTCACCAAGTGGCCCAAGAGGATTCTGGAAGCAACTAAGTCTCTAGTACGGTAACAGCCCCAGGCGCTATTCTTTTTATTTATTTATTTTTTAAGGTTCACTATACCAGTGGTCTTCACAGTTTTGTTTTTTTAATTAAAGCTGTTTATTTTCAAAATATATCCACAGATAATTTCCCAGGCACAATTCTTGATCCTATTAGACATTCCTTACTTCTCTAGTCTATGCCTCAGTGTCCCCTGTGTGTGCTGTATTGATAGTGGAGGCTGTGTTTTGTGTGGGGGGCAAAAGGAAGAAAAGAGGGTCTTCTGTCTTCATCTTAACCTCAGATGTTAGTACTTAGTACTGCTCCCATTTTTATTTCTTTGTAAAACTTCCCTTATCGCTGGATTATTTGCTGTCTAGGGAAGAGAAGAGGAAAAAAGGGAGGGAGAAATACTTGGAACATAAGGTTTTGCAAGGGTGAATGCTGAAAACTATCACTGTATGTATTTTAAAAAATAAAAAGCTGGGGCAGCTAGATGGCGTAATGGATAGAGCACGAGGAGGACCTGAGTTCAAATTTGATCTCAGACACTTAACAGGTCTTAATTTTGTGACCCTGGGCAAGTCACTTAACCCCAATTGCCTCAGCAAAAAAATAAAATAAAGTAAAAAGCTATTATTAGAAAAAATAATCTCCCTTATCTATATTCTGACTAGACCTCTGCTGTTACTGAGTAGTCCAACCCCTGTTTTAAGAGCTTATTATCAAAGGGAGATAGAGCAATGTATTATGTTAGAAATCCTCCACATGTAAGTTTAACAGGGGCATGCCTGTGGTGGGAATAACTTTTCCATGAAACTCTTGGTTCCAAAGATGGTCCTTTAATCGGGCTTTAATCAGTTCTGAGGATACCTACTTCTGTGCCTGTGGCTTAAGGTTATTGCCTCAGGTGGATGAGCAACTTGAGTAGAAGTGTCCAGGAGCCCCAGAGATCAGGCTTATTCCTAAATCCCTGAAGAACTAGGAAAGATGTCCTCCTATAGCAGAGCTGAGGCTGAATAGCCTGATATTGTTCTGTTGGCAGAGCTAGTTAGCAGAATCAAAATAAAGAAATCATTTTGATGGAGCACCCACCAGGATAAATTAGGATCTGATTTCTAAGCAATATTGTGGGAAGCAAAATGATTTTAAGATTCATATTCTCCAAATAGGGTTCATACAGCCCTTCTTTTTTTGTAAGAAGCCAGAATGAGATGGATGTAGTTTTCAATGGAAGAAACAACCTCTTTTTTTAAAGATAATGGGCATCAGACTATTTTGACTCAACTCTCGTAGACATTGCTCTTTGCCCCATGCCTTAAAAAAATCTAATAAAGGTAGACTGAGATACACACTAAGCAAAATCAGTGACACATACAGCTTTTAAGAAAGCAGGTCAGATTGGCCACCTCAGGAAGGCCAGTGACTCTGATGAGGACGGAACCTCTTCATTGTTACACAGAAAAGAAGGGATCTTAGAGTTAGAACATTATAACCATACTATGGCTGGCATTCAGGTGGTGAGGTCAATCATGCTTCTCTCTGACAAAGAATTTTAGTTGTTTATAGGACCCATCTGTATCTTGTAATCTTTATTAGGGTATCAAAACTATCAGGCTTGCTGTCTTCTTGGAAAAGATAAAAAGTTCCCTAATTGTTCAAGGCTGGGCAACAGATAACGTATTTTTTGGGAGATGGTATCAAGTTAACTTGTGGGGCTTACAGACAAAGTTATTTTCTTTTAATTATAACTTTAAATTAATTCAGAGGGAAAGCTCAATTCCAGAGCTCAACTCAAGGACATAGAAAGGTGACTTTAGACAGATGCAGATTCAATTATAAAAATCATTACAGTGTACAATCAAATTGTAGAACCAATACAGTAGAAACTAATATAATTTTGATCTTATCCGTGGAGTCTTAGAAACATCCTTAGATTCCTCTATCAAGTATTTCAAATAACTGTACAACAGGACTGCTATTTGAATCCCTCCACAAATCTTCGCTCTTTTCTCTATTGCTGTCCTGAGGCAATAATCCTGTGCTATGGGCACTCACGTGAATGGAAATTTTGCCTGCCCTTGAGACCCAGAGGTTAATGGTAAATATAATCCTTCCTTCAGATATAATTAATAATAATAATAACAATAACTAATATTTATATAGTGTTAGCTGTATGTCAGGCATTGTGCTAAGTGTTTTACAATTATCTCATTTGATTCTTGTGACAACCCTAGGAGGTAGGTGCTGTTATTATTCCCATTTTGCAGATGAGGAAACTGAGACAAACAGAGTTTAAATATCTTGCCCAGGGTCACACAGCTAGAAAGTTTCTGAGATTAGATTAGAACTCGGACCTCCATGACTGCAGACCCAGGATTCTAGTCAGTGTACTACCCATTTGCCCTATTACACACACATGTTCCTGTAAGTACATGTGTGTATACATATATACATGTAGTAGACATAGAGGGATGTATAGATATGTGTCTCATTGGACATGCTACAGTGTAAATTTGAACGACATTCTCAATCTTCACCTCAGGACTTACCTTAATTACCACTAGAATGTAGCTGGGAAATCATAGGCCTGGGTTGTAAGCTTGATCCAAGCTAACAAGATTGTAATGTCCACGTGGTTTTTCTATAAGAATTGATATATTAGCTAAGAGAGACTTCCTCATGAAATTAACTTAAGACACAATTTGTCTTTGGTCATTAGCACAATTGAAATTAAGGTAAAAGTAAGGTATAAAGTTTTTTTTTTTCACTTTTGAAACATTAAAAAAAATTTTTTAAATAGCTTTTTATTTACAAGTTATATGCATGGATAATTTTACAGCATTGACAATTGCCAAACCTTTTGTTCCAATTTTTCCCCTCCTTCCCCCCACCCCCTCCCCTAGATGGCAGGATGACCAATACATGTTAAATATATTAAAGTATAAATTAAATACAAAATAAGTATACATGACCAAACCGTCATTTTGCTGTACAAAAAGAATCGGGCTCTGAAATATTGTACAATTAGCCTGTGAAGGAAATCAAAAATGCAGGTGGGCAAAAATATAAGGATTGGGAATTCTAAGGATAATGAATAACTATCCCCAGTTAGTTATTGTTACATTATCATTACTGTGTATGATATTCTTCTAGTTCTACTTATTTCACTTTGAATTTGCTCATATAGGTCTTCCCAAGTTTTTCTGAAAGCATCTTGCTTATCATTTCTTAAAATACAATAGCATTTCATCACAATCATATACAGCCTGTTCAGACATTCCTCAATTGATTGACATCCTGTTTCCAATTCTTTGCTACCACAAAAAGAGCTGCTATAAATATATTTGTACATATGGGAACTTTTCCTTTCTTTCTTTGGGGAACAGACTTGATAGTGGTATTTTTAGGTCAAAGGATTAACTCAATTTTTTGACCTTTTGGACATAGTTCCAAATTATTCTCCAAAGTGGTTGGACCAGTTTACAGTACCACCAAGAGTGCATTAGTATCCTTATTTTTCCACACCCCTCCAGTATTTGTCATTTTCTTTTTCTGTCATATTAACTAATCTGATGAGTGTGATGTGGTACCTCAGAGTTGTTTTAATTTTCATTTCTCCAATTATTAGTGATTTGAGCATTTTTCCATATGATTATTAATAGTTTTGATTTCTTCTTCTAAAAATTTCTTTTTTATATTTTTGGCCATTCATCAATTGGAGAATGGCTGTTATTTTTGTTTAACTTGGTTCTAGATATATTTGAGAAATTAGATCTTTATTAGAGAAACTTACTGTAGATTTTTTCCCCATTTCCTGCTTTCCTTCTAATTTTGATAGCTTTGATGTTTTTGATTATGTGTGTACAAATCCTTTGATTTAATGTAATCAAAATTATCTATTTTATTTCTGTGATCTTTAACTCTTATTTGATCATAAACTCTTCTATCATCCATAGATCTAAAAGATAATTTTCCCCATGTTCCCCTAATTTGATTAAGATACCATTCTTTTTCTCTAAATTACAAACCCATTTTGAGCTTATTTTAGTATATAGTATAAGATATCAATTTATGCTTAATTTCTGAGAGATTGCTTTCCAATTTTCCTAGCACTTTTTATCAGATGATGAATTCTTGCTCCACTAACTTAGATCTTTGGGTTTATGATACAGTAGATTAGTGTGGTCATTTCCTTCTGAATTAATGTATATGTAATTGGTTCCATCAATAGCTATTTTTCTTATCCAGTAGTTAATTATTTTGATGCTTACCATTTAGTAGTCATATAATAAAGTATAGTGTAGTATAGTATAGCCTAGTATACCAAACAGCCTTCCTTTGCTTTTTCTATTTTTTCATGGATTCCCTTGATATTCTTGACCTCCAGATGAAATTTGTTATTATTTTTCTATCTCTATGAAATAATTCTTTTGTAGTTTGACTTATATGGCCCTGGATATGTAAATTAAATTAGGTCATATTGTCATTTTTATTATATTGGATTATCCATATTTATCTACTTATTTTGCTCTATATTTATATGAAAAGTGCTTTGTAATATATATTCACATAGTTCTTATATGTTTTGGCAGGTAGATTCCCAAGTATTTCATATAGTCTGCAGCTATTTCAAAGAGAATTTTTCTTTCTATCTCTTCCTGCAGGTTTTGTTGATAAATTTCATGTTTTCTTAACCTAAATTCAAAAGTTACCATGAAAACTGCCTTTTGGTGCACATCGCCTTCTCCTCCAGCTCCATCTTTTTTCTCCTTAATGCCCCCAGCTTCTCTCTCCCCAGACATCTTTCATTCTTGTTTGCTGTCCTTCTCAATTAGCAGTACCTCTGGAAGTCTGATCCCAGTCCAGACAACTTTTCTGAACTGGTTCTGCTGCTTGTCTCCTGAATTGACAGGACAGCTGGGGTGAAAACTGAATGGTTTTCCCCTGCCCATATCATTCAGAAGAATCTATATATTGACTCTTTATCTTCTTTCAGGAATCTACATGTCAGTCACAAACTGTGAAGAAGCAAGGTTTAGAACTGTTTGGACGGCCAACTGTTCTCTCTCTGGAGAACCGCGTCCTGGCCCAGCCACCCAGCCATCTACTTCAGTGCTTCCAACCATCCCACCTGACTAAGCCTTCCCTAAAGTGCATGGGTACCACTAATCGCCTCCTCTCAGAACCTGCAGCTTATAGGAACCAACACTTCCCTTTGGCACCCAGCCCTGGAGGGGCCCTGGATTACTCTGCTGTATGCTCCAAGGGGACTCTGGAATCAACTAAGCCTCTGGTAACACCCCAGCCACTAATCTTCACCCCAAGAGTTCTTCTTAGGCTTTCCTTGCCCCCATATTTCTGGGCCTCATTGTGCCATGACTGAGGTTTTGGGTACATGTGTGCATATTTGTCTGTTGAGTCCCTTGCCAAAAGCAGAGATTTTACAATAGTATTCAGGGCTCTAGAGTCCTGAAACATTTCTGATACTCCATAGAGCAAGAAGAGATGGCTGCCAAGAGCAAGATTTAAGAATGGAAGTATGCTTTGAATTGACTCCTAAGAGTGACAGAGAGAATGTAGAATAGTGGGTAGGGCATTGGACTTGGAGTTAGGAAAACCTGAGCTAAACTTGTTAGCACTATCATTTGGCGTAGTGGCTGGCACATAATAAACAATAAATGTTTTTTGACTAATTTGTTAATTAATGTATGACTACATTATGCACTATGCTTCAGTATTCTTATCCATAAAAATAAGTTGGGCACAATTACTTCTAAATATATCATTCTCTGAACCTTTTATCGTCTGAAGCATGCTCCTATATCATGAAATTCATTTCAGTGTAAAAATAGCAAAGGAATAGGAAAATCACTTTCCTCACAGACTTCTAAGAATTAGGAGCTTATCCTCAAGCTTTGGGGAAAGCAAACTAAGAATTACAGCCCCAAAATAAGGAAAAATCTTTATCTTTCTTCATGAAACCCAAATGTTTTATATATTCAAAGGGTTTCTCTTCAATATGAATTATTTTCTATGATTTAAAATGTCCCTCTCTATTAATACTTTCCTATATATTTTATTAGAAAAGTTTCTCTCCAAAAGTAGTAGTGGAATACAATTGTCTTAAGTTATAGTATAGCCTTTCAAGATTGTATAGGTGAATGAAGGAGGGAAGGGTGGGAAGGAAGGAGAGAATTTAGAACTCAAAAGTTAAAAAGGAAAAAAAATAAATGATAAAATTTAAGAAAGAAAGATGGTTTTGGGGGGTGGCTAGGTGGCGCAGTGGATAAAGCCCTGAAGTCAAGAGGACCTGGGTTCAAATCTGCCTTCAGACACTTAATGCTTCCTAGCTGTGTGGCCCTGGGCAAGTCACTTAACCCCAATTACCTCAGCAAAAAAAAAAAGAGATGGTTTTGGAATCATGGTGTTCTATCTAAACTCTTTACAGCCATATCTCATTGTTACATGGCATCTTAGAAACATGCTTATGTTTAGACGTCCAGTGTTTTGTTATTTTGTTAAATAACAAATAACAGAACTTCAGTCAACCCTTCACATGTTTTTTGTTTTTTTTTCTTTGTTGTGCTTCTTATATATTATATCATCCTACTTTCCTACTGTTCCTCCAAACCAGAAGTTCCCAGGGTTTCACCCAGGACTGTCTCTTTTTTTTTTTTTTTTTTTTTAAAATAACTTTTTATTGACAGAACCCATGCCAGGGTAATTTTTTACAGTATTATCCCTTGCACTCACTTCTGTTACGATTTTTCCCCTCCCTTCCTTCATCCCCTCCCCCAGATGGCAGGCAGTCCTATACATGTTAAATAGGTTGCAGTATATCCTAGATACAATATATGTGTGCAGAACCGAACAGTTCTCTTGTTGCAAAGGGAGAATTGGATTCAGAAGGTACAAATAACAAAAACAAAAGAAGAAAAACAAAAATCCGAGCAGTTTACATTCATTTCCCAGTGTTCTTTCTTTGGGTGTAGCTGTTTCTGTCCATCCTTGATCAATTGAAACTGAGTTAGATCTCTTTGTCGAAGAGATCTACTTCCATCAGAATACATCCTCATACAGTATTGTTGTTGAGGTATATAATGATCTCCTGGTTCTGCTCATTTCACTTAGCATCACTTCATGTAAGTCTCACCAGTCCTCTCTGTATTCATCCTGCTGGTCATTTCTTACAGAACAATAATATTCCATAACATTCATATACCACAATTTACTCAACCATTCTCCAGTTGATGGGCATCCATTAATTTTCCAGCTTCTAGCCACTACAAACAGGGCTGCCACAAACATTTTGGCACATACAGGTCCCTTTCCTTTCTTTAGTATCTCTTTGGGGTATAAGCCCAGTAAGAAACACTGCTGGATCAAAGGGTACGTACAGTTTGATAACTTTTTGAGCATAGTTCCAAATTGCTCTCCAGAATGGCTGGATGTGTTCACAATTCCACCAACAATGTATCAGTGTCCCTGTTTTCCCACATCCACTCCAACATTCCGCATTGTCTTTCCCTGTCATTCTAGCCAATCTGACAGGTATGTAGTGGTATCTCAGAGTTGTCTTAATTTGCATTTCTCTGATTAATAATGGTTTGGAGCATATTTTCATATGGCTATAAACAGTTTCAATTTCTTCGTCTGAGAATTGTCTGTTCATATCCTTTGACCATTTACCAGGACTGTCCTTAAAGCCCAGGGATTGTCCCAGAATGGGGAATGTAGTCCTTCAGGTGTTCCTTGTTAAATATACTAGCTCTTACATATCTGTAGTATATAGACAAGAATGCTGATAATATTATACATTCCTATCTATTTTTATGGTCATGGCACAACTTAAGTCTGAACTTGACATTCTCATTCATATACCAAGGCTATCATAGTGTTTACATAAACCATCAAAAGGAACTATTGGGGGCAAGTGAGCTCCCATTCTGTGCCCTCAGTTCTTCATAGTGTTAGTGTGGGAAAGGACACACAAGTGGGAAATTAAGAAGATTCTAAAAATCAGGGTGATATGTAGAGTCAGGACCTGCTTCTGAAGGAGGAAAGTGGTTTGCCAGAAAGTCGTTCTCAAGTCTCCCCCTGCCTCCTTTCCCTGTCCTTTCTGGATGGAGTCAGTTCAAGGATTTGTCTGTGAGTGAAATGTCTCTTCCATCCCTCAGGATACCTGGTCCCTCTTCAGGGAAGAAGAACAACAGCAGCAAAAGGAAGAAGAAAAAGAGGAGGGAAAGCAAGCAGAGGAAGCCATTCCTTTTTATAACTTAAGCTTAGGGGAAGAAAATGTGTCAGAAGAGCCGACTCTGGAGCTGGCTGCAGGGGATTCTGATGCCCAACCGGAGACCAAGGACCAGGCTTTGCAAAACAAGAAGGTGAAGGATTTCAAGGGTAGGGGGAAGGGGGAGAATGGGACTGGAACCAGAATCAAGGTATAGGAATGCTTCCTGGAGTTACCACTTCTCACTGGGTTGGAGGAGCCCATACTAAAGGGATAGCTGTAAATTTCTAGTCCTCACATCATCTTGCAGACTTGATTGAGTTGGCATATCATTAAGTCTCAGTGTTGCACTCCTTGCCTGGATAGACTGTGCTTATCTCCTGCCTCTCTTCTGTTCTTCCCCCAAGATGCTGCTCATTACCCAGCTGTGCTGTGCCCTGTCCTCCAAGGCAAATCTGTTGGAGGCTGAAGACTCCACCCGGCAGTTCCTGCTTCAACTCTGCACAGACCTTGCCCTTTTAGAGCCTGAGTTCATTCTCAAGGTACTTGGTGGGAATGATTTGGGGTTTGTTAGGGAATGATGAATTTTATCTTAGAGAACCTGTCCTTTATGGAGTATGTGAGGAACTGTCTTTAGGAAATAGAGGAAATCTGGATGAAGCTAGGAGTCCATGCTACAGGAGTGTATTCCTTCATTCAACAAATGTTGAGTCTGTGTTTAAGAAACTGTCCTAGGTGCTGAAGTAATATGAAGAGGATCTCCCAGTCCTAAACTTCATAGAGTTTACAATTGAGTTAGGGAGATAAGATATGTTTACAAATAATTTTTGTTAAGGGTCATATGGATGATATAGACAGTATATATTATTGCATTTTAGCAATTCATGATTAGAAATGACTTCATGAAAAGATGGGACTTTGAAGGATGAAATGATCCTGATTAGTGAAGATGGAGAGTAGAAGGCAAAAGGAGAAAAAGTACAACCTGGATTTGGGAGACTATTACATAGATGAGTAATGGTTACAGTCAGAAATATAACTAGTGATTTTGATGTTGGGTTCTGATACCACAAAATGTGTTTGGGGCAAGGAACAGAAAAAAAACAAACCTTCATACCAACTGTTTAAAGTAAATCCAGCTGCAGAGATTGACCACGAACATGGATTCAGACTTCGGTACAATTTGGAGAAAGAGGTCCAAAGACAGTACTTCATATAGAGGGGATAGATGCCCTGGTACTCTGGCCCATGTCCCCAAGACATTAGAGAGATGTTGTTAGGTAGCATGCTGCCAGGAGAGGCAACAGGATGAGGCTAGGATGGAGAGGAGACCAAGAGTTCATACTATTAATTAGTCTATTAACTAGGTGCTAAGCTGAATTTGTAATACATTTTTATTTATATTTGGGGGTTTTCAACCACCATAATTTATCCTCCCTCCAGAAAGCCATCTTACATAACAAATAGTATTTTTTAAGACAAAAAAAAAAAAAGATGAAAAAAAGTCAGCATAGCTGACTAATACAAAAAAATTATAAAAAGATGTGTAACATGCAACATTTGTGGATCTTCAGTCTGTGCTAAGAGATAAGGTGTGGGAGTATCTTCTGTCTCTTCTTGTTCTTTATAATTTTGAAGCATTCACTTTTGGTGAATTTATTTTCTTTATTCTGCTTACTTTACATCAATTTATTTAGATCTTTCCATATTTCTCTGTATTTATTACATTATTTCTTAAAGGACAGTAATATTCCATTACATTCATCTACCACAGTTTGTTTAGTCATTTCCTAATTGATAGGTATCTATCAATCTTTTGTTTGTTATTACCAAAAGTGCTGCTATAAATATTTTCGTGTATTCAGAAATCAATGGCTTCCTTTGAATATATACTTACTTAATAATGAAATCTCTGGGTCAAAGGATATGGATGTTTTAGTCACTTTGCATAATTCCAGATTGCTTTCAAAAACAAAATGGTTATAGTGTTTCACAGTTCCAACAACAATTTGTTTTTATTTTCTGGAGTACTAATGCTGTTGGTGCCTTCTAAATTTCATCATCCTTCAGCAAATCCTTAGTTGAAGCTCTAATTAGAACCTGTAGAAGAGAAAAGGAAGAGATACTGCTAGAAAGATACTTTGGGTTCAGTTTTACAAAGGGCATTGAATTCCAATGACCAAATTGGGATTTTACCCTGTAGACTCGAGTTTTTTAAACTGTGGTTCATGATTTCATATGGGGTCTCATAACTGAATGTGGGGTTTGCAAAATTGTAATTTATTATCAGAAAATGTTTGATTTATATACCTATGTGCCTGAGATCACGTAAAAAGGGGCAAGGAACAGAAAAAAAAAAACAAAAACAAAAAAAAGGAACAAAAAAATGAGTGGAAAAAGTTTAAGAACAACAAAAGGAACTATTTTAATTTTTTTTAAAGTTAGTTTTCCTTTTTCAGTTTTTCATTTCCAAATTCTCTTCCTTTCCTTTCTCACTCCCTTCCCAATGAGAAGACGAGAAAAACAAAACACATTACAAATATTTATAGTCATACACAACAAATTCCTTCGTTGGCCATGATACCTCTACCCCCCTCTAAAAAGAAAGAAAAGAAAATGTGCTTCAGTTTGTACTTGGAATCCATACATCATTTCTTAACCTGAAGGTGGATAATATACTTCATCATGAGCCCTTTGGAACTGTGTTGGTCTTTGTGTTGATTAGAGTTACAATTAGCTGTTTTGAGGAGAGATCAAAATAGAGGTTTAAGAATTCTGGGAAGTATTAATAAGAGAAGAAATCAATGTCCTAGTCTGACTTTTTCCACCTTATGTTCTAGGCATCCCTGTATGCACGGCAACAACTCAACATTCGAGATATAGCCATCATGGTTCTAGCCATAGCTGCCTATCTACCTGCTTGTCGTCCCTATGTGAGGAGATATTTTTGTGCTATTGTGCAGCTCCCCTCTGATTGGATGCAAGTGGCTCGGTTTTTCCAGGTATGTCCAAGATGGGATCCTTACCCTTCTTTTGCCTTCACTCTTTATCTTTTGTCCTCATTCTCATTGAGTTCTCTTCCCTTTGCCTCAGCTATTATCTATAGCCAGAGAGAATCTTTTTACTCCTAGGTCTCCACTTTTGACTCTGTTATTTCCCCTTCTTTAGGCAGGATTACCGCTCCTTGGCACATATAGGTAGGAAGGAAATAATCAGTATTTATTAAGCACTTAGTATATGTCAGGTAGCACTGGACTATGCTCTTTACAAATATTATCTGATTTGATCCTCACAGCCATTCTTGATGTAGATATTATTATCCTTATTTTAAAGTTGATAACCCTGACTCAGATAGAGGTTAAGAGTCACACAGGTATTAAAAGATCTAAATTCAGGTCTTCCTGAATGCCAGCCTAGGGCTTTATCCACTGTGCCACCTAGCTGCATCAATGCTTCTTTTATTTTGTAAGACTTTCTTATATTGCCCCAGGTTTATCTTTCTAGGATCTCTCATTATTTCTACTCTACTGGAAAACCCTTATATTTCCCTAAGATTGTAGCATTTCAGAATTTGAACAGACAATCTTCTCACAGATGAAAAACCTGTGGCCCAGAGAGGTAGAACAATTTGCCCAAGTTCACACAGTTTACCAAACTAGGACCCAGTTTTCTGACTTTCTGGCCAGGTTTCTTTGTCTCAAAAAAAAAAAAAAAAATCAACTCACCAGCAATCATATCTAAATATAAGCTAACATTTTACTTCTTTTCTCTTCTATTTCTCTAGCTCTCTTCCTTCAGACTCACATAAGTTTTATCTCTGGGCTGCTGTATTTTCATGATTTTTGTATTACATCTTTTTCTGACAAATTGTCCTGAGTGATCAACCCTTGAAACTTTTCAAGGTCATAAGGAAAGTAGTGATACAGCTAGGACTAGAATCCAGGTGTATCGGACTAGAATCCAGATGTGTTGGACTAGAATCCAGGTGTGTCTTATCTGGTATATTTCCAGTGTATGATACTGACTCCCTTAAAACAACAACAGATTCTATTCTGTCTTCATTGAAGCTATAGCACAGAGGATATTCATAGATTGACCTAAAGCCTGCCTCCTTTCTGTCTCTTGTCTTCTTGTGGACCTTTGTCTTCTGCCTTCCTTTTTCCCACTCTGCTTGATGTCCTCGTGACCTGTCAATTCATTATCCCTTCAATACTCTAACTCTGTGTTTTGACTCACTCTCTCCATTCTCAGTGTATTGGAGTTTGAGGCCAGTCTCGCTTCTTCTTTTACTAACAGAGCCTGGCTGAGGAGCCCAATAGGAAGCTGGCACCTCTGCCTGCCTGTCTCCGTGCTGCCATGACGGACAAATTTGCCCAGTTTGACGAGTATCAGTTGGCTAAGTACAATCTTCGGAAACACCGGGCTAAAAAAAGTCACCAGCGCCCCCGACGTCCCGTCAGTAACTTTTCCTCCCTACAATGATAGATATAATTTGTTCCTCTTTCCCTTTGTGATTTCCTAGGAAAAATAAGTCAGGAACCATTCGACCTCTGGGGAGATATAGACTGAGCAATCACTTCCCTAAGAGTTACTAATCACCTGGGAACAAAAGGGGCCAGACAAATCAGAGGGGATTGGGGTGATGTGAGAAGAGAGCATCCTCTTCCTAAAACTGGGGAACTAGGTCAGTCAGCAAATAAACATTTATAAAATGCCTATTGCATGCGAAGTGCTGGGGATAAAAATACAAAAAGAGACATCCTCTGCCCTCAAAGAACTTAAAACCTAATGGGGGAAGACAACACAAAAGGAATCTGGAAAACAAGTGGGTAGAAAGGGAAGGTACCCCACAAGGGCATCATAGAGAAATCCAAAGGAGTGTAAGCATCAGTGGAAATTGGTTGGCCTGGACTGGAAGTTTTGGGGAGCTCTCCAGTTTACCCTGTGGTGACCAAAACATAGAACTGAGACTTCACTGCCAGAGAAGGGTACCAGGATGCTAAGGATGAACAATACCCTTATGAGTACTTTCTTGTCCACTCTAGAAGTCAGAAAAGGTGTGCCAAAGGAAGTGGTATAACTCAACTATAATATACAAGACCTTTTATAATCATCAAAAATCGGTGAGTTCCTAGTCACAGAATGCTCTGTGGTGGGGATAATGGGGTGGGGTGGAATGGGATGCATGGTATCTGTCCAGAACTGTTCATAGTGAAATAGGGGAGACACATGTTATAGTATCTTAGGTGATGGCAGTTAGTTGGATTGAGTTTATTGTATTTTATTTATTTAATATTTTCCCCAGTTACATTCACAAAAATTTTTTTCATTTGTTTTTAAATTTTTTTATACAAAACATTTCCATAAGAATCAAGTTGTGGGGGAAAAAAACAACATAGATCTCTCACCCTACTGAAAATAAAAACCCTCAAGAAAAATTAAGTTTAAAAAAGAGAAAGAGAATGCTTCAGTCTGCATTCAGATACACTCAGTTTCTTCTATGGGTATGGATAGGATTTTTCACTGGATTGAATTTCTAAGTAATCAAGAATGTGTACATTTCTTTTCCCTTCATTTCACTCTCTCTTAACATATTCTGTGGCCACCAGATGTCAGGTAAATAGGTCTTCTCAGGTAAATGAACTCATGATCTCAAGACCTGGTGTTGTTCCCCAAGAAAAATAAAGTAGTAATCTGTGTCAGAAATTTTTAATAACTTTTTATTTTTTTCCATATACAAATATAGTTTCCAGCATTCACCTTTACAATACCTTGTATTCCAAATTTTTCTCCCTTCTTCCCATCCCCTTCCATAGACAGCAAGCTATCCAACATAGGTTAAATATGTCCAGTTCTTCTAAACATATTTCCATATCTGTCATGCTACACAAGAAAAATCAGATCAAAAGAGGAAAATAAAACACAAGAGAAAGGAAAAAATGAAGCAAACAAATAACAATGACAAAAGGTGAAAATAGTATGCTTTGGTCCACAGTTTCCATTTTTCTTTAGATGTGGATGGCACTTTCCATCACATGTCTGTTGGAATTGTCTTGAATTGTTGAAAAGAGCCAAGTCCATCCAGTTGATCATCACATAATCTTGTTGTTGCTATATACAATGTTCTCTTGGTTCTACTCACTTCACTTGGCATCAGTTCATGTAAATCTTTCCAGGTTTTTCTGAAATCATCCTGTTTGTCATTTCTTATAGAACAATAATGTTGCATTACATTCATATACCATAACTTATTCAGCCATTCTCCAACTGAAGGGCATCCACTCAATTTCCAGTTCCTTGTCATTACAAAAAGGGCTGCTACAAACATTTTTGTGAATGTGGTTCCTTTTCCCTTTTTTTAAAATGATCTCTTTGGGATACAAACCCAGTAGAGACACTGCTGGACCAAAGGATATTGTGCCAGAAATTTCAGTGACCACTGCAGTGATACACTTTGTTTTGGAAATGTCTTATAGATAAATAATGTAGAGTTTCCTGAAGCATATTGATTAAGTGACTTGCCCATTGTGACACAGCTATTAACTATTTGGATTTAAACCTAGGTCTTTTGTTCTGTAAGTTGATACTCTATATATGTTAATCTCATTATACTGCTTCTACAGGAAATTTAAATAAATAGATGAGCCAGTGAATGGACACAACAATTTTCATTTTAATCATAAACTTGATAATATTATTAAATCTTAAATAATTAGACTAAGCATGTAACAAAATAGGAAATGTTTTCAGAACAGAAGGAAAAAAAAACTGCTAAATTTTTAGGATAATTGTCTATGACATCTTCAGACTTATATTCTATAATCTGTTTTCTCAAATCTTTTTTCACATTGTAACTTTTCTTGTTAGCCTGATAATTTACCCCAAATATGGTTTGTTTTCCTTCAGAGAAAAATTCCAACATCCAATTTCTGTTAGTTTTCTGTTTTTCTCATAACCATCTTGCTCCTGTTCCTTAGTTGTCCAGTAGATCTGAAGGAAACTAAAATTTTCTCCAATCTGTCTCAGAAGATTCTTTTGCTTTCTCCCTTATTTAATAGATAAGACCATCACATGTCTACTCTTCACAACTCTAACATGCACAGAAGAGATACAGTGATAACCAAGTGTTTTGATCTTGTAAAGTAACACAGTTTAATACTCATTTCCTTCTGGGGGCATAATGGGGAGAATAATTAAGATCCAAGGTATATGAAAAACAGGATGTGTAGGAGAGCTAAAGTTCCCTGTTCTCCCTGAGGCATGGCCATGGATGAAAATATTCTTTTGGGACCTTCTATGTATCCCTACAGTTTATGAGAGCCTATCATGCAGAACCAGTGAAAAAGAAACCATCAGATTTTACACTGAAGAAGATGATACAGAGATTGCATATCCGGGACCCTGTACAGAATGTCAAGGCCCTGCTGGGTTGCAGGTGAGTTAGATACAATCCTGATTCCCAGGACCCACACAGCCGAAATCACATCAGGGCATTCAGCTCCCTCATAGCCCTTTACTCTTAAATCTGTTTTATCCGTGCCCTCAACTCTATGGCTTAAGACCTCGTCAATAATGACCAGGCAGCTTTGGCTCACGCGTTTTGCTAATTACACTGCAGACCCCTTTTCTTCTTCAAGTTCATTCCTAGCTACACAGTACTAAATATCTGTCATACTAAAAGTATCTTCTGTCTGTTTTCCACCTTATCCCAGGTATCCTTCAGACATGCAGTCCTTTGCCCGGAGCCGTCTACCTGGTCCCTGGGATTTCAGCAGAGCTGGGACCCGAATGAAGCTCCCACAACCAGAGACCTGGGATCGAGTGCTGAGCCAGAAGGGGAACAAAGCCTCTGTCTGGGAGGGGCTCATTGGTAAAACTAACTCTCCCTATTTAAGTCCCATTTATGGCCCACTCTTCTTTATATATAGTCTGAGCCTTATGAAGAGTATCTCTTTACAATTCTCTCTATATGATGTTCCATTACTGAGATAGAGTTGAATTTGCAAGATGTACTATCTGGTGGCTGGTTGGGGTCTTCTGGGGCACTTCTGGGGGCTTCCACCTGCTGTACAGTAGTACCTGTTGAGGGAAGAATACAGTTAAGTTCTTTCTTAATTAATACCTTAAAGAATTTGGCACACACTCCAGTTCTATATTCTCTTTATAAAAGTAGGACAAATCTTATGAAAATGGCCATCACATTTGTATTCTTTCAATTTAAAAGAAAGTACTGTTTGAATCTTTTAGGAAGAAATACAACAAACAAGGACAGATTGTTGTCTGATTTTTATTTTTTATTGTATACAGGATAATTTAAGTTACCTTGTTTTGGGCTTCATGGGCTTTATGCTTTTGGTTAAATCCCCTGAGAAGGAATCACAATTACACAAATGTGGATCTCTGCCAGAACCACCACTTCCTTGGTTTACTGAGAACATAAGATGAAGTAACTAGGTTGTTAAACGTGCTGCCTTGATCATTAGGGTGTTGCAATTTCAACTATCCCATCTGCTCAGAGAGATAATAAATTTACTCCTAAATCTGAGGAGAATTTATTGTTACCTTAGAAGTTTTCCCTTCCTGTTTAGGAGGCCTTTCTTCTTGACATATACTTTCTCTTGGCTCCCTTCCTATTGCTTTTCATATCCCATGGGATCTTAGGAGAGATGAAGCCTTTCATGTATTTGACTTTGGGAAATACAAATGACTATTTCCATCCTAAGTTCACCATAAATCCAGTCTGGTAAATGGTGTTGATCACCAGCCTATCTATGGGATAGCTAAATATAGCAGTATCATCTTGACAGGTCATGCACGGCAAATGGCCCTAACTCCTCTCATTTATGAATCTTTAGGACAAGATAGATACACTTCTTAGTCAAAAAGGAAAAAACTGTTAATATTGTGTACAATGTCTAGATTACAAGTACGCTTCCTTAGCTTGCATTTCTCATGTAAAAGCATTTTCTATTAACTTTGAGATTGTGCAAATTTGGCTTTATGTAAAGATTTCTGGAAGAAATTTCAACCAGTGATAAGAGCCAAGTACAATGAGTGAGGAAGAGGCAGCATACCTCATACCTATGCTTATTTTACTGTAAAAGTACTGTGCATACTTTATCATTAACTTTTACTTAACTTTTATTTTATGATTCTTCTTATTATCATGGTATAGTATTTAATGTCTTTATTTTGTTTTATTTTATAACCTGTGTAAAGGTATTATTTTGTATATGCCTTTGTTTTAAGTGAAGTGAGTATCTAGGAGCAAACTCTAACTCTAACTCTAAATTTGCCTTGGAACTCTGGCACCAATTCTAGTTCTAACTTCAATTCTGACCCTAATCCTAACTCTCTGACTGCAATCCCAAATTTGCCTCATTTGTATTACAAAAAAAATCACTTCATTTTAGAGGTCTGCAGAACAAATCATTTATATAAATCAAAAACTGAAAATATAAAGTTTCAATGTGATTAAAGTACCAGATGTAAAAGTTAGCAACATTGAAATAAGACCTTACCTCTGAGACTTTCTACCTGTATGACTTAATTTTCCTGACTGTTTCTTCATTTGCAAATAGAATAAAATTGTATAAAAAATGACTTATAAGGCCCCTTCTATCTTAAATTATTTTTTATGTACATAATCTGATTTCAAAGCATATTCATTGAGTAGAGGCCATATATGAGCCATGAAATTCAATTTAGCCCATGTGACTTAAATATATTCCGATTTGGTTTTGGAAACACTATTTCTTGGAGCTAATAAAAAAATATGATGACTTTGAAACTTAATATCACATGCATTTGTAGGGGGAAAGCATGACTGTAAGAGCCTTTGCTATTCTTAAGTACATTCAACTTAATGGCAGCTATACAAATTATAAAAATAGCAATGTTGGGAAAGTTTTTCTAGGTAGCCGTCTATAAACCTCTATAGGACTTTTTGGCATAGTCAAACTAACAGTTGCTGGGGGGCATATTGTAATATCTTGTTGAAGAAAAACTATTGCAATTTTACTTTGATGTTTTTGTCATAACAGTATTTTGCTTATTATCATGGAATAGTTGTAATGTAAGATCACAAAACTGTTCCTTTGCTTAAAGGGGAACCTTTTGGATTCTGTGAAACATATAATTGCTTTTCTATATTTCCACTATCCATCCATGACCATCTGGTCAATATTTCTCATGAAAGATTTCTTGGGATGACTTTATTTTTATTGAAAAAGAATTTCTTGTCTTTTGGCCTTGGAGGAACTTTTCAATATCAAAAGAGGATGTTTTGCAAATCTAAATAAAATTTACTATATCTCATTGCTTGTTATCTTGGAGAGAGAAGTAAAGCAGGAGGAGGAGGAGGAGGGGAGAGAAAGAGAGAGAAAGAGATTTAGAACACAATGTTTTGCAAAAGTTAATATAGAAAACTACCTTTGCCTGTATTGGAAAAATAAAATACTATTTTAAATAAGTAAAGTTTGATGATGGCGATGCCAAATTTAGTGGAAGTAACGGGATTTATCTTTACTGAATAGGACATATTAGAAATTTTCTAAATTATAAATTCTAAACTTTAGGTCAGACTTATTTTTTGGTTTTTACTAAAGCTGTAAGCATATTTTCTTTTTTTAAGCATTTTTTTATTAAAGCTTTTTAATTTTCAAAACATATGCATAGATAATTTTTCAACATTAACCTTTGCAAAACCTTGTGTTCCAATTTTCCCTCCTTTCCCCCATCCCCTCCCCTAGATGTCAAGTAATCTAATATGTGTTAAACATGATAAAAATATGTTAAATCCAATATATGCATGCATATTTATACAATTGTCTTGCTGTACTCAAAAAATCAAATCAAAAAGGAAAATAAAATGCAAGCAAATAACAAAAAGAGTGAAAATGTAAACATATTTTCAATGTAACAAAATAGTAATTCAAAAATATCTTTTTCTGTCAGTATCTATCTTTCTATTTGACCCCATCTCTTCCTAAGACCCATCCACTGGAGCTTTTTAACTTAGATTGTAGGGTCCATTCCACCCTGCTCTGTTCTCTCTATCCCTAAATTTAACAAGTAAAACAACTATTTTTTCTCTTTTAGACAGTGGGAAGTTGCCCTATATGGCCATGCTAAGAAACTTATGCAGCCTGCTTCGAGTTGGAATCAGTTCCAGGCACCATGAACGCATCCTGCAGCTGTTGGAGCACAAGGTATGGAGATACTGGGAGAGCCTTTCTGAGCCATGTAGATATTGCAGGGATGGATGGGTGTGGAAACATGCTGCACCTTGATTTGGGGCAGTATTGCTGAATGGAGGTGGGATTGGAATCAGGTTGTCAATAAGGATTATTTTCTTAGGGAAAAATAGCACTTGGAAAGTCAGTTATGTGGGATTTCATTAAAAGGCATAACAGATCCATCCTTTAGAAACTAAGATTTCTTGGAAAGAATGATTATATAGCCCCCACAGAAAGTGAGTATATAAGAAATAAGGAATCAATCACATTTCTTCCTTCCTGTCATTCATTTCTCTCTTATCTCTTTTTTGCCCTACCATTCATCTTGTTCTCTCTTCCCACAGTTTTCTCCTTTCCTCACCTTTTACATTTCCATTTCTCCCTCTCATCCCAGTTTCTTCCCATCTACCATAACTCCTCAGTTTCTTTCTCTCTGTTTTTTTCACTCCAGGAATCAGTGATCCGTAGCCGGCAGCTTCCTTTCCGATTTCTTTCTGCCCATACATCCATCAGTGACCTGGAGCGACAGCTCCTCAAATCTGGTACCATCTGCCCATCATCACCCACAATTCCCCACACTTTCCCCATTTCTGGGGAAGAACAAAGAAAGCATAAGACACAGTTTTAACTCTTGCTTCCATGTTCTAGGATAACAGAGTGGGTTCAGAGATCTCTAACCTTCATGGGGCAGGGGCTGGGGTGAGGGAGGACTTGGGAAGGAGTTAGGGAAGTCAGAAAGGCCCAGATTAAAGCGATTTTCCTCAGATCACTTTGATATCTTTACATTTCAGGACCAATTCCCCTTAATGTGGTTTTAATGCGGCAGTTATTGGAAAGGCTGGGGAAGAAAGGCCAGATACCCAAGCCACAGCGGAATCTGACTAATAAAGACCTTCGGTTTGCAATGTTAGTGCCTGTGTTATATGAACACTTCAAAAGGGAAAAGCTACGACTGAATAAGATTAAGTAAGTGTGCCCGAGTGTGTATGCGCCTTCCTGAGAGCAGAGAGGGTAGGAAAACAGGGGGAGATAAATTAAAAGAGACACTGGGGATACCAACTGTCTGTGTAAAGATATAGTCATGCTCATTAATGTACTTGCTGGTATACATCTTCCTGGTCCATATTTTCCTTTGGCCCTGAAAATTTTGCATTTAAATGTACTCTACAAAGAGTACATTTAAAACCTAATAACCTATTCCTGTATTCATTTTTGTCTCTATTTCTGTTTAATCTCTTCTCAGTAAATGACAGTAGTTTACTGTTACCTGTAGGATAAGATATGAACTGCTTTTAAAACATCCTTTAAAGTCTTCACAACCTTTAGAGATTTGTTGGATATTATTTCTCTTCATAGGGTAGCTAAGTGGCAAAATAGATAAAAGTTCTGGGCCTAAGGTTGGGGAGACTCATCTTTATGAGTTCAAATCTAGCCTCAGACAGTTACGAGCTATGTGATCCTGGTTGTGCCTCAGTTTGCTCATCTGTAAAATGAGCTGAAGAAGGAAATGGCAAATCATTCCATTATCTTTGCCAAAAAAAAAAAAAAAACCCAAATGGGGCCACAAAGAATCAGAATGATCACAACAAAATGTCTTTTTATATACTCTTACGTGAGAGTATATATAACATAGTATATATAACGTACTCATATAAAAATAAGATATTACTACATATATATGTTATAATTAATTCTGCACTCATTACAATATAATAAACATTATAATAAACTTTAGTAAGCACTCAAATGATAATATACTCAACACTCATAGTATAATAAAACATAAATATATTATATAAATAATTAGAATAAAATATAAAAAGGTTCAGTCAAAAATATTGCATATCATTTCCACTCTTCCCATTGGCTTCTCAAATTTGCTAATCTTCAAGAACTCAGTTTATAAGAGTTGCCTTTTAACAACGCTTTTCTTCTCCCTCAAAATCAGCTTATGTGCATTTTGTAAGTACCCAAATGTTTACAAGAGTCAGCATATATAGGGCAGATGTATCAGACATGTAGACCTACAATGCTCTCTAGTGCTGACAAACCAGATCGAAATGTAATTTGGAAACATTTAAGAAATTAAAAATATGATACAACATAGATATTAATTTGTAATTTTTTAAGTCAGTATGCAGCCTATATGTTTCTAATTGAGTTTCACATTATTGGCATAGTGGATAGAGAACAAAGAAGACCTGTATTCAGATCTTGTCTCTTATGTCTTCAAGTCATTGAACCTCTCAGTGTTCTAGCAGCTTAGACTATGTGGGAAATACAGCTAATCTGCCCTGGTAGAGAAAGTTCCTCATCAGAAACCCTATCTTAAAGAAATTACTTGTCAGTCAAACCTATAATATCCTCTCTCCTTCCACCCTACCTCTTTGCCTTATTTTCCTTTCCTCCCATAGTATCCCAAATACCTAGCACAGTTCCTGGAACATAGTTGGTGCTTATTGAAAACTTGCTGATTTAACTAGGCATCCATTGTATCTACACTTTGGATGTTGTTCCTCTCTGGCTATTTGTCTCAATCTCTGAAGGCCTCTATCAATCCTTGTACCAGTTTTGGTTTTGTGTCTTATTTTTTAAGACATCTTGTGACTTTGATTCTATTTCTCCTTTTCCTCTTATCTATATGAATACTCAGTTTTGCCCTTGTCTTTTTTCCTAGTTCTCTTAATTTTTCCTAAGTAAATGGAATTATCTCTTTGTATGAAATGAGCTTTTTAAAGGCAGATAGGTAGACTTGAAGTTAAGAAGACCCAAATTCAAATGCTGCCTGAAGCTCTCACTGTATGACTCTGGGCAAGTCATTTAACCATTCTCTGCCTCAGTTTATTTGTAAAGGATCATAATAATTTATGTTATTTGTTTATTTGTAAATTTGTACAATTTTACAATTGTACAAATTATTTTTTGTAATAATTATTTGTAACTATTTGGTTTTTTTATATATAAAATGGAAATCATAACACTTGTCAAAAAAATAATAACGCTCATATGGCTGTTGAAAAGATAAAATGAGATAATGGGTAAAGTGCTTTGCAAACCTTAAAAGTTATATAGGTGCTAGCCATATTATTATTGCTATCCAAGCATAACAGAGCACATGTGATTTGTGGTAGAAAACTTGGAAGAATCCCCTCTTTCTTGTCCATGTAATGTTTTGGGAGTTTGGAGAGAAGGCTGAGAGAGCCTTGGTTAGCACTCCTGCCTCAATGGATTGCTATGCAGGTGAGGAGCCAGAGAAAGGATCTCTGAAAGACTCTCTTATCTTTCCTCAAAAAAGTAAGAAATAAACTTTGGGATAGCTTTCTGGGGTCTTTTTGTCCCTCTCCTTTAGCCAATGGAAGCAAGACTGGGAGATGATGAAGCGCTACCAACAGGCCTTGGAAACAGCCATGAACCTATCTGTGCAACACAACTTACCCCCACTACCTGGTCGCACCTTGATAGTCTGCAGTCCTGGCCGACCTCAAGAAAACAAACGGGTAAACACAAAGGGAGGATATGGGATATAATGTGCTAAAAGGAAGAGTTGGAAGGTAGAGGGGGTGCTGGAGATCCTTGTGATCCCTAGATCTGACTCCCCCTAATAAGTAACCCAAAGTAATCTGCCCTTTGTTCCTAAATTTTCCAAGGGCTTGAGTTTGGTCATTAGGAATGAGCCGTGCTGCTTATGAACAGGAAATCCCTGTTGTGTGTTTTCCAGCCTCATTTGTTATGATTTATTAATCATATTTATTATCAATAATTATTATTGTTATTTATTTTTGTAATTATATTTATTGCCATACCTAATTTTAATTATGTAATATTATAGTATACTATATCCCAAAATAATAATTATAATGAATTATTATTAATAAATCTACCATGTTTGTATGTGAAAGAAGCACTGAGGCACAGTGGCTAACAATGCAAGGCTTGGAATCAGGAAGACCTGTTCCTATTGTGAATGTAACTTGATCATGAGCCTCAGCCACTCCAACAATCTAGATAAAGGAATCCATCTCCTCTCAGATCACTTTGGTTGGTTTTCTCCTTCGTGAACTGGGTCACCCTAAACTCCAATGCTGAGTGAAAGGACATGGACTTTATCCCTTAAGAGCAAAAATTCACCTAGATTAGATTGTTTACATTCTGAACAGAAGTAAAGTCTCCTCTTTGAGGTGAAGTCCTGCCCAAGATCAAGGATCATGTTTCCTAAGGATTAGGGCAATTTCATCTATCAATTTTGTCTTTTAGAGATAGATTGACTGACCTACAAGGGCTGGTCCTTGAATAAGGAAATAAAAAGCTTGAATCCTAATTAATAATAGATTATTAGTATAATAGAAAATAATTTCTCTCAGGTTAGTATTCTAAAGAATCACCTAAGGGATGTTGCCCCTTCAAAAGTCATCAGAGGGACAGCCAGGACACTGTTTATTGACACCAATGTCACTTTCTCAAACTATATCTTAGGAGTTGCCCTCTTTCAATAGATGCCTGGAGAAAGTAGTTCAAACTTGTAGACCATGTGGGAGTATATTTGGTTATTTTTCTATTCATAGAAATTTAATTTTGACTTTCACTGGCAAATTATAGATATTATATATGTATATATATTTACGCATATGCGTATATAAATATAACTACAGATATCTATGTAAATATCTATATGTATATATAGATATCTAGATATGAACAAAGACATAAAAGAAATTTAAAAAGATAAGCATGCATCCTGAAATGCCCTCCACCCTGTACAGTCCCAATATATCATAAATGAAGGATCTGAAACTTGTATTATCTGCCATATATTATTTTTTCCTGAAGTTAGGTGTTTTAATTTCAACATAGATGTCACTTTTCCCTAGTTTTCCTGATTCTTTTTGGCTTTCTTGACTGGGTATGTACAACATGAATATGTCATGTTGCAAATATCTTTAAATGTGTGTTGATTCCATATTATTTGCCAAGATATATTGTGGTGGTTTTTTTTCCCCTACTTTCTAACTCTTCATCATTTCATGTCTTTTTGTGCTACTTTGAATTCTCCATAGTCATCATTACTTACAGTAGGAGTCTTTTTTAAAGTTGGGAGTTATCCTCCTTCCTATTCCTCTATTCATTCAAATAGAATCCCCTGAATCATGTGCTACTTTTGGTTGCAATGATCATGGCCCGGGCTGAGCAGGCTGAGCTCTTACTTTGTAAAAGGTATATTTTGAAAAAAGCTGTGATTAATCCAGAAGAGGGCATCCTGAAGACTGCAACTGAGCTCAAGACCCAGATAGAGGTGAGCCTAACTACCCTGCTGGGTAGAGTTTATGGAGGGGGGATTTAAGCAGTTAGGCAACGGCCTGGGCCAAGTCTGGATATATTGTACAGGAAAGATAGATAAAGGAGATGGGCCTAAGGATAATCTGAATAGATGGGCACAAGGATAGATGAATCAGTGAATCTGAAATAGCCCTTGTGGGTACAAATAGCACGATAGATATGTACCTACAAGTGTCATCAGTGACCAACCTGTTCGTTCCTTAACTCCTAATCCTGTTTGTCCCAGGAAATGGTTGAAGAGAAATCAGAATCAAAATCAAATCATCATCCATTTGCTTTATACATGCTGGATATGGTTGCTAGGCGGGTGCCGGTAAGTAACTCAGCCAAAGTGAACCCTTCTCTCCCAGTCCAAACTTCTTAACTCATGTTATTGAGTTTCCATCTTCTTGACCCCTGTGTTATAACTCCAGCTCTTCCACATCTCTCCTTTAAATTCAAATGTATGCTATCCATCAGTACTTCCAATATTAATTCTTTCCTTACCTTATCCCTTTCCTATATATGTTTCCAAGTGGGATGTCAGCTCTATTACTCTTGAGTTAAGGGAGAAGCATATTTGGATTTCTCTTCTCAGCAAAGTTCCCTCTGATCCCAGGGCTCTTCTTTACACCTTTTTAATTCTCCCACATCCCCAACAAAGCTCCTCAAACTTTTCTGGTATGAGTTCCTACTGCTTTTTCTACAGACAGACACGGTTATCTTTGTTGGTAACACTATGGAGGACCCTGAGTTTATGTCTGCTAAGCAATTCTTCTGGCAGCGTGTGAATCCCAAATGCCTTTTTGTTGGAGTCGATTTAACTGGGACGCATTCTGGGTAAGGCTCTCTGTTTTTCCTCTTCACATCCTTCTTTTCCTTGATGCAAGGAGGAGACAATTTATTATTACTTGTCATAGATCCTACTATTTCCACTTGAGTCTTTTCTTAACTCAGCCCTTTATCCAGTGACCTCACTCTCAATTCCTAAACTCTGTCTTCTACCATTGTCCCATCACAGGTTTAAAAATGTTTTGTTTTTTTTTTCTGGGGTCTGCATGTCAGTATTGGACCATGACCTGGGCCCAAGCAGTCTCAGTTTCACCTTACATATCTTTTCCATCAGGTAGAAAGAAGTGTCCCGGTGTGTAAGAATATTCCTTTCTCTAATTCTGTAGTATAGGGTAGCACCACCCCCTCCTGCCATGTCAGCTTGCATTCAAGGATTGAGTTCCCTTACTCTAGCTGCTGTCTCAGGTTCTTGTAGTGACATTGTGGAATAGCTCTGTTTCTGGAAATAATTCTGTACCTCGAATAGTATAGAAGGCCAACCAGTGAACTTCCTGTTAATAATTAGTTAGTAGATTAAATTAGTTCTTATCTAAGACATTCACTCAAATGCATAATAAGAATAATAATTATAAGTCATCCCCCCGATTAGGGTACAATTTCCCACAGACACACCATGTCCATTGGAATAGTGGGCTCAAATTTTTAGTACAGTGGTGTAATAAAAAGCAGCTCACAATTCCTAGCACTGCTGTACCTGGAAGACCTCTTTATTCATGGAGTATTCCCATAGTTCTCCTAAATCTTTCTTTTTATTTTTTTCTGGACAAAGGTCAAACTTTTTTTTATTAAGCACATTCTACAGTACAAAGTTTTAGGTCATGAACAATATTTGTACAATTTAACAGTTTCAATAAGCTGTTCAGACACGAACTTATTTCAAACAGATAATTGGCAAACATAATTAATTACAAGTTAGAAGCAGACTATCTCAGTACTTTGAAACATTAATATAGCAGTAATGTACAATTGCTCAATTATGGTTAGCAAAACTAAAATCCAGAGTACAGCCAGGAATTGCTACTCTGAATCCCCAAAGTTAGTTTCCTTGGGTGCCAAAGATAAAGTCCACTGCTGTGGTTTAACAAGCACAGTCCAAAAGTTGTGTGCATGTTCAAACACTGTGATCTCCCAAGGAAAATGAGGAATTTCCATTGTACACATGCATACAAAAGGACACTGCCCTCTGAGAAACCTAAATCTTTCCAAGGCAGATTGTGCGCTTGGGTTGCCAGGGTCTGTTTCTGTCTGGCACTTTGAAGCTGCTTTTCCCTTAGGAAACTGTCCTGTATGCATGTGTATATATCTAGACTAGTGTGTCTCCCCATAACCTCCATGTTCCCTACTGGTCCAGCAGCTCCTCTTCAAAGCAGTGTGCCTAAAATGGAGGGAGAGAGAACAGAAAAATTCTCTCCCTACTTCCTGCATGGAATTTACTCTACAGCTAGTTCCTACCTTACCAAGTCTCTGAACTCTGCCGGTTATCCAAAGGTTAGCTAGTTAAAGCCCAAGGAATGGCTAATTAGTTTGCTGAGCCAATCAAGTTTTTCTCTTCTTCACGCAATCAGAAAGATGTTCTCACCTAATAAAAAGACCATAATATAAACACATCTGATTTACACATTGAATAACCTCATCCTATCTGCCTACTTTCTACCTGACATCATTTGAGCTTGAAGTAAGGAATCCCATGTCTCCTTCCTTTACAGTAGTTTTGTAGAAAGTACATGCAGAGGTGCATGAGACTCCTACCAAAAGAATTGCAACAATTTTGACAAGTTTTCTGCCCTGAAGGCCTGCGTTGATGGGATACTCACTCTGAATACAGTCCTTCCAAATTTTGGATGGTTTTTCCTTTTTCGGGACATATTATATCACTATCTCTTTTTTCCCCTCTTCCAGTTCACTCAGTATGAACCCCAATGATGTCATCCTCACAGGCTGCACCGATGGAATACTGAAGTGAGCTCTGGGTGTGGGATGGGGGCAGGGAGTTAAGGGGAATTAAAAATACTTCTGAGGTATAGTGGCTTACATTCCTTTCCCCATCCAAATTAAAGCCCAGCTCCTTTTTATAAAATTTTCAGCCTTGCCTGAGTTCATTTTTCTTCAGCCTCAATTTTTTTTATCCATTTTCTTTCCTCTGAACTCCAGCCTTCACTATCTGTTAAGCTATTCCCTTTCTACCATTATCTTTGAATCTTAATCAAAGTCCCCCTTCTGCAAGAAGTATTGTGCTGTGCACACCTGATCACCCATTCATATAACCCCAATTCCTTTTTCCTTTACTCACAGCCATATTATCTAAAGCATGAATCTCTTGATGATTATGACAAGATACCCATATGCTCTTTTAAGCTGGGAACAATAGGCTATGCTGTTCATTTGTTGGCCATTCCTTTCTTGGATCTTTTATAGTTGCTTGCCTCTGATCAATAGAATATCCTTTTAGTACTATGGTTTTCACCCTTCCCCACAATCCCCCCACGATTGTTGATCTTATGGTTATGTATCTTAGGTTTATTTCAGAGCGTGGAATGTCTCGTCTCCTGGAACATGTGGGCCAAATGGACAAAATATTCAAGATCCCACCCCAGAAAGGGGAGGCACAGACTTTCCCTGATAGGCTGTTAGAGGAGAGGGTCCCAGGCCCCCTGACCCCTGTTCCCCAGCAAAGGTCAGTCTGGGTAGGATGAACTGGGAAGATCAAATGGGTTCTGGTACATGAAGGGATCTGTGGAAGTGATAGATTTTGTCATACACAGTTATAGCTCCTTATTTCTGGGTAAGGGTAAACCCCTTCAGTAAAGTTCAAGAGTAAGGTTCCTGTCAAATCCCTCCTTTTCCCCGTGCTACACATTTCTGCTGAGGGTTTAAGATAGAGAGAAAGTATAAATACTGGGAAGGACGGGGGAGGTTTATATCCTGTTTCCAAAGCCAGGGTGATGGATGAGTGGTTCCCAAAAGAACTATTCTTTGGCTTTTCTTATACCCAGTAAGTGATGTCTCTGGGTCCCAGATCTGCTTCTAAGGCTAGGGCCCTAGTGATGCTTTTGAGAGTTGGGTGTGGGATATCTCCAACCTGAGCTGTGCTGAGCCCTGTGGGCCGTTCTGCCTCCAGCTGGCGCAGCGTCCGTGTTTTCATCTCATCTACTTTCCGGGATATGCACGGGGAACGGGACCTGTTGCTACGTTCGGTGCTACCTGCCCTCCAGGCCCGTGCAGCTCCCCACCACATCAATGTACGTGGCATTGATCTGCGCTGGGGAGTCACTGAGGAAGAGACCCGAAAAGACAGGTGAGTGCAGTGGGATAAGAGAAATGGAGAGGTGATGTGGTCTTGGAATATCAGAAACATAGAGTCTGCTGAGGGGTTTTAGAGGAGATCTGTATGAATGAGGCTGGCAGATTAGAAAAGGGGGGAGGCAAAGAACTAGGGCATGAAAGTTTTAGGGTATTTTGAAGTTGGTACATTTAGAGATGTGAAACAAAATAGGTGGGATAGGGGTTTGGGAATATTGAAGAAATTTGGATGCTCTTATCTGTTCTTACAACTAACTTCAGAGTTACCATCCACAATTAGCTCCATCCCTAGCTCATTTTTTGTCTTCCCCTGATGGTTCTTGTTCCATAGCCATCATTTAACACTGCTACTTATTCTCATATGTTAATTTCTTTCTTCTCTTCTCACCCCACCTAATAATTCTCCTTCTCTCCCCTTTTTTTCTCTGTAGACAATTGGAGTTGTGCTTAGGGGAAGTGGAAAACTCACAACTCTTTGTGGGGATCCTGGGCTCCCGCTATGGCTATGTCCCCCCCAACTACAGTCTCCCTGATCATCCACACTTCTGTTGGGTGAGGCAGCTAGAGAAAGGGGAGGGCATAGGGAGTGATCAAAAATATGGGAACTGGGCCAGTGAGGAGGAGTCAGGTCTTGCTGGACTCATAGTTTCACAGATTGAGAGTAAAAAGGAACCATACAGGTCCAACCCCCTCATTTTTACAGATGAGAAAATGAAGATGAATTGATTTAAGTGACTAGCTTAAAGTTATTCAAATAGGAAATGGCACAGTCTAGACTTGAACCCAGATCTCCTGATTTTGAGACACAGTATTGTATTATATTATGTTCCCTTTTCTGAGGATTTTATATGGGTGATAGAGAGCTAAGACTAGGATGAAGGGCACATTTGGGAAGGGAAGAACATGTTAGAATGAAGGTTTCCTCTTAAGGATTATATGGGTCCACTGTTTTTTTTTTCCTTCCCCTCTATAGAGCAAGATTATTAAAGGGATATGGGAACCTCTTAGACTCTAGAATAAAGCCTTGAGAAAAGGAAGCATCCACTGACCCAGAATGAAGCCTTTTCTCTTCCCATCTCTTAGGCAAAGAATTATCCATCTGGCCGTTCTGTGACTGAGATGGAGGTGATGCAGTTTTTAAGTAGAGGTTCCCGCCACCAGTCCTTCTCCCCAGCTCTCATCTACCTGAGAGACTCCAGCTTCCTCAGGTACCTTGTCTACTTCCCAGAAGACTGAACCTTGATCTTTGGGTGCTGCCCCTTGCTCCCATCCATAGCATGTCTCAAGCACTATCCCCTCCTGATCACCCCATGCCTTCCTAAACGTGATGCTAGAAAAAGCAGTAGAAGGGCAGGAAGAGCACAGGGCTTCTTTTTGTAGGCTCAAGATAGCCTTGGATTGGAAGATAGCATATTTCCAAGCATGGTGATGTACTGTGGGATCTTTACCCTCTCTGGTGGGAAGCAGGGCATAGTCTTATAATTTGGGGTGGGGTATGTCTCTGGTTGACCAGCTCTGTGCCAGATGCCTGGAAAACTGACTTTGCCTCTGAGTCAGAAGAGGCTGCGGAGAGAATCTCAGAACTGAAGAGCTACCTGGACAAGCAGGAGGGTGTTACCTGCCACAGGTAAGATGGAAGAGGCAGCACCTGCTATGGATTGGGGGTGAAGATTATAAGAGTACCGTGTGGGTGGTATGGAATTAGGGTTGGGGATTGGCCTCTGAGAGTGTGCCTTCTGTCCGTAGGTACTCTTGTGTATGGGGAGGGGTGGCTGCAGGCCGGCCATATGTGAAGGGACTGGAAGAGTTTGGGCAGATGGTGTTACAGCATGTGTGGGAGCTGCTCCAGAGGCTCTACCTCCAGGTCAGTGGCGATCACTGGGAGGGGTCGGGGGTAGCTCTGAGAGGACAAACACCATGCATATTGAAGTATTGGAGAGATTTGTGATTGGCAGATTGAAGCAGGGGAACTATGGAGCAGATGCCAGACTCTAGGGGTCGGAGACAGTTCTGCCCTTTCCCCAGAGATTCTCTTCTCCATGTGCATCCTAGCCGGAGTCAGGACTGGAAGAAACCACATCCATTCAGAATGATGACACTATACAGTCAGCTTTTCAGCAGCTACAGTGTCCACCTTGTCCAGCTCGGCCCAGCCTCCTGAAGGACACTATCCAGCAGCTACAGCAACGCAGTGGGAGTCTGTGCCTAGTGATTGGGAAACCTGGACAGGGCAAGACAGCCTTCCTGGTACAGACAGGGTTGAGGATGGGCAGAAAGGGGTAATGGAGATATGCATGCTGGGGCAAGATTGGCTATAGCTTTCCTCTCCTCCCTCCCACAGTCATCCCTAGTATCAGCTTTGCAAGCTCCTTCTGGGGTCACCATGGGCTCCCAAGTATTCTTCCACTTTGTTGGAGCTCGTCCTGATCAAAGCTATGTCCTCACCTTGCTCAGACGCCTTTGTACTTACCTGCACCATCAGCTTCAGTGGTCCAGGCCTTTCCCAACTACCTACCAGTAAGTACCCTTCTGATGCATTTCTCCACCCTCCTGGACCATAGGATCGTAGATTCAGAGCTAAAGGAAATATTCATCTAACTCCCCCATTATATAGATGAGGAGACTGAGGTCCCCAGATGTTAAGTGATTTGCTCCATTAGCACAAATGGCACCCCTGGGAATTTGAACTCAGGCTCAGAATTCTTTCTCTTTGCATGGATAGAGACTGTCATCTCTCCCAACTTGCTGCATCAGGGATCCCTGATGTCTTCTCTCCCCACATGCAGGGGACTGGTGTGGGAGCTACAGACCCTACTTTCCAAATCTGCTCAGTCCCTACGCTCTGGCCAGACTTTAGTGCTCATCGTTGATGGAGCTGACCAACTGGGAGACCAAAGTGGTCAACTGATCTCCGATTGGATTCCAAAGATCCTACCTCAGGTATGTGTTGGGGGATAGTTTACAGACAAAAAAGGAAAAAAGAGAAATTTGGAAATTATTTGTACTATGGAGTGCAAGGACTATCTGCCACCTTACTCTTTTTCTCTCATCTCCTAAAGAAAGTGCACCTAGTCATGAGCCTGTCAGCAAAGACAGGGTTGGGGGACATCCTTCAATGTCGTCGAGATGCTCATGTGGTGACCCTAAAACCCCTGGAACCAACAGCACGAGCCCAGTTGGTGAGGCAGGAGCTAGCCCTGTATGGAAAGCGGCTGGAAGAGACACCCTTCAACAATCAGGTTGGGATCAGGGACCCCTTGGGAGGTCCCTGGGAAGAGGGAGTCTGGGGGCTAGCATAAGAGTCAGGTCATGAATATAATGATAGATTTTGAAGACTAGAACTTTTCTTAGTAATCCAAATCTAGAGAAGGGTTATTTTAACTGTATAATTTTGTGGTAAACTAACCACCATATTCCAGGGAAAAAAACAGACAACACACTACATAGAACTTATAGAAAATCAAATAGGGTCTATAGATTGATGTGCTTTGTAGCCAACAGAGATGTTGAAAAGAATGTTTATAGAAATAGGATTTTAGCTGGGCCTTGAAGGAAGTTAGGGGGAAAAGGGCTCCAGTTTTTCCTTAATAGATGTTTTAGTAGGCAGTATAAGTTCATTTAAAAAGAGCATTTGCAGTTTTCAAAAACCTAAATAACAAATATAAGAGAAAGGAGCATAATAATGACAAATCAGAAATGACAACATGCAATGCAGCAGCTATAGTCTAGTTGACACTACTGAAAGATCAGAAGTACTTCAGTTCAGTAACTTTATCTCAGGTTTTCACTTGGTGATAGGACCCTTGGTATGTCCTTATTTGAGCAATTCCAACATTGAGAAGTTTCTAAGCTCCCAACTTTTATATTCCTATCATCCAACTAGAAAGACTTTTTTTAAAAAAAAATTTTATTTTATTTTACTTAATAATAACTTTATATTGACAGAATCCATGCCAGGGTAATTTTTTTACAACATTATCCCTTGCACTCGCTTCTGTTCCGATTTTTCCCCTCCCTCCCTTCACCTCCCCTAGATGGCAAGCAGTCCTATATATGTTGGATATGTTGCAGTATATCCTAGATACAATATATGTTTGCAGAACCGAACAGTTCTTTTGTTGCACAGGGAGAATTGCATTCAGAAGGTATAAATAACCCGGGAAGAAAAACAAAAATGCAGATAGTTCACATTCATTTCCCAGTGTTCTTTCTTTGGGTGTAGCTGCTTCTGTCCGTCATTTATCAGTTGAAACTCAGGCTCTTTGTCAAAGAAATCTACTTCCATCAGAATACATCCTCATACCATATTGTTGTCGAAGTGTATAATGATCTCCTGGTTCTGCTCATTTCACTTAGCATCAGTTCATGTATCATTTCCTCTCTGTATTCATCCTGCTGGTCATTCCTTACAGAACAATAATATTCCGTAACATTCATATACCACAATTTACCCAGCCATTCTCCAATTGATGGGCATCCATTCATTTTCCAGTTTCTAGCCATTACAAACAGGGCTGCCACAAACATTTTGGCACATACAGGTCCCTTTCCCTTCTTTGGGATATAAGCCCAGTAGAAACACTGCTGGATCAAAGGGTATGCACAGTTTGATAACTTTTTGTGCATAATTCCAGATTGCTCTCCAGAATGGTTGGATCTCTTCACAGCTCCACCAACAATGCATCAGTGTCCCAGTTTTCCCACATCCCCTCCAACATTCATCATTATTTTTTCCTGTCATCTTAGCCAATCTGAGAGGTGTGTAGTGGTATCTCAGAGTTGTCTTAATTTGCATTTCTCTGATCAATAATGATTTGGAGCACTCTTTCATATGAGTGGTAATAGTTTCAATTTCATCATCTGAAAATTGTCTATTCATATCCTTTGACCATTTATCAATTGGAGAATGGCTTGATTTCTTACAAATTTGAGTCAGTTCTCTATATATTTTGGAAATGAGGCCTTCATCAGAACCTTTAACTGTGAAGATATTTTCCCAGTTTGTTGCTTCCCTTCTAATCTTGTTTGCATTAGTTTTGTTTGTACAAAGGCTTTTTAATTTGATATAATCAAAATTTTCTATTTTGTGATCAGTAATGGTCTCTAGTTCATCTTTGGTCACAAATTTGAAAGACTTTTTTTTTTAGGCAGTAAGGAAGATGCTGGAAGACTTGTGATGTGACAGTGAGATAGCTCCATTGTTTAAGATCCTAGAAACAGGAGCTAGAGGGAAAGAGCTTCCTTTTAGCGGGTCTGCATTGTAAATGGAAGGGATGTTGAGTTTAGGACAACCAGGAAGTGGAGTTTTAATCCCTTTTCCTCCTCAATGTCCTTCCAGATGCGGCTGTTGTTGGTAAAGCGAGGGGCTGCTCTGCCTCTTTACTTGCGCCTTGCCACTGATCACCTTCGTCTCTTCACTCTGTATGAACAGGTCAGGCGAGGCAATAACTCCCTTTTCTCTGTCTTCAATTTCCATGGGGATTGTTTTCCTTTCACTCCACAATCAGTAGTTTATTCTCATCTTTTGACTTTTATTTCCTCATTCTCAACCATTTATCTACCCAACTATTTCCTTATCTATTCCCTTCCCCATCCCCTCTCAGTTCTCATCCCCATTCTCTCTCCTATCACACTTTCTGTTTCCCACATCTTCTTTTGCTCTGGTCCTTCTCCCATCACCTGTATCACACCATCTCTGATCCCTGGACTCTTTCCCTAGATATCTGAGCAACTTCGGACATTACCAGCCACTGTGCCCCTGCTACTACAACACATGCTCGGCATCCTGGAGCAGGAGCATGGCTCGGATATTTTGCCTCTTGCTTTGGCAGCCCTCCAGGTCACACGCAGTGGTCAGTTTTCAGGATGAATGAGGGAGGTACTTGGGAGAAAGTGATTGGGGCTCAGCTGTTTTAGCACCTTTGAGAGGGGGGCTAACAAATAAGTCCCCACAGTATCATTAAGATTGGGGGAAGAATGAGATTAGGGTAAAATTTGAAATGGGGATGGTCTCCTCAGGGAATTTGGGGAGGGTCCCTTTTGTAAGTGTGGTGAGAGATTTTAGCTACTACAGAACTTGGTAATGGGGACCCTGTAGGGCTTAGTAAAGGGAGACTCAAGGTTACTGGATTGCAGGCCTAACGTTGGACCAGCTTCATGGGGTGATAAGTACCTGGCAGTCACTACCCTTGGAGACTGTGGATTGGGCAGAAGCCATGGCTGCTAGAAAGCAAGGAGACCCTTATCCTATGGGTCCCTTTACTTACCTCGTCCACAGTCTACGCAGGTAATGGATGCCTACCTTCTTGATATCGTGTTCCTCTTCCCATGTAAATGCTCCCCTGCAAATCACTCTGACTTCAGTCCCAAACTCCTCTTAGCATGAAGTAAAACCCAGTTTTATATACGGTTCCCTCCAAAATGAGGTGGTGCAAGTTGCCCTTGGCTTGATTAAACTCTTCACTGTTTGTCTCCTACTTGTACTCCCTATTATGGTCAGCTTGCTGGGAGCAGGGTCCCTGGAGCTTCCCGGAGCCCGACTGCGCCTCCCTCCTGGGCCCCTGTGTTCAGCAGCCGAGCTGCGCTATAGGAAGAGACCTGGACTGAAGACCACAGCACACGTCCTCATTGCAGGTGATCAGAGCAAAGCAGTCAGACCAGAGCACTGAGGGAGGGTGATCTTTTTTTGACCCGAGATTAGGGAAATCATGTACCCCAGGGGGCCTCTGATCAAATCCCCTTCTTCCCAGGATCTGAGTGGGTGTCCCACGGGAAATTGTCCAGGGGATGTTGAGGAGCTCACTGTCCAGAGGGATAACGAACAGAACTAGGAACTTCTGATCTCTATTCTAAATCTAACTTCCTGGATGTTCCATTGTCTTCCCCCTGCAGTTCAGCTCTGGAGGATGTGTGACCTGGATGCCTTGGGTACCTTCCATAACTGCCCCCCAGAGGCCCTGAATGACCTACCCTACCATCTGGTAAAGCCATTTCTCCCACTGTCATGCAAACCCTCCAGAACTTCTTTAACTCCTTAGGATCCTCCCAAACCCCCAAATTTTCCTTCGTAAACTACACTGCAAGTTCAACCTGATTACTTTTCCTGGGTCAAAGTCTTAGCTGAGTAAATGTTATACTTCTTTACCATATCTAGTGTTAATATCTAACTCTGATCTTGATTGGCACTCCCTAGGCACAGAGTGGGAACCATTCCCTGCTTGCTTCCCTGCTCACCAACCTCAATGTTATGACTACCTACCTAGAAATGGGCCTACTCTCCCAGCTGGGGGAAGCCCATGCTCTATATGGTAAGTTAAGGAAAGCTTTTTTTTTTAGGTTGTGCATTTGTATTCATTTTTTTAAATATATATTTCCATATGAATCATGCTGGGAGAGAAAAATCATAACAAAAAGGAAAACCCATGAGAAAACATAGCTTCTTTCTATAAAAGGGTACAAGAACTATATCCCCAAAGAACATAATAAGAGAAGACAAAATTTTCCATCTTCTGTCTTACATTTCAGAAGAGCCATTAAATTGTGAGCTCCTTGAGGAAAGATACTGTCTTTTGCCACTTTTTTTTTTTTATCCCTAGAGCCTAGCACTGTACCTGGCACATAATAGATGCCCAACAAATCTTTATTAATTCATTGATTATTAGGTGGGGAGGGGTCTAGTCTTGGGGATGCTGCTGGGAGAACAGTAAACACTGGGAAGGACAGGTAGGGTTCTTTTCCATAAATAAAACTCAAGGCCACAGAGAGGCCTGATCCCAGTTTCTTTTTTCTGATATACTTGGTAGGCCTGCTGCCTTTTTTCTTTATCACTGGATATGGTGGGGGCTGTAGTGACTGTCCAATGGAGGCCTGTTCCTTTGACTTTCCTTTCCCTCGGATAGCATCTTCAATCCCTGTGGATGAGCCCTCCGAGCCAAATGTCACTGTATTCCACATATTCCTGAAGCAGCAATCCAAGCTGCTCACCCAGTATCCAGCACTCCTGGCCCAGCAGGCAGCCAACCAGCCCTCCAACTCTCCCATCTGCCACCAGTTTTCAAAGCTTTCCCAGAAATGGTCTTCCCAGCCTATCTTGCACTGGCTCAACAAGCCCCAGACCATGGGAGCTCAGCAAAGGTATTGCTTCCACTCTCTGTGAATCTCTGCTGAGCCACTTATATTCAAGCAGCAGACCTGGGAAGGTGGGGACAGTCCAGAATCAGATACAGCTTTAAGATTAGGGGGCACACAATATGTACCAAGATGTAGATATATAACTATCACATCTCCTCAATTGGGTTTGTTCTCTCTTATCTATTATATAAATTGTCTATTTATATAATATGTTATATATGTACAACATGTTACATAAATTATCTATTATATATATTATATTAATATATATTATATGAGTATATAAATTATGAATACTTTTGTCACTCCAGAGTAACCCCTCTTCCCATGTCTAATGTGTACTTCATTATTCCTATTTTTCCCTTTCCATCTACTGCCTGACTTTTAAGACTCCTTCTCACTTTCCCTTTCCCATCCCCCTCAGATTCAATGGATGAGACAGAGGTGTAAACCTTCCCTCCTTTCCTAGTACCATTGCCCACTGGCATGGTAGCCTCCTGGATGGTAATTGGTCATGGAGTCAGTGATGAAGAAGGAACATAGGATAGCCAGCAGGTGGTTAATCCTCTGGATCTGATAGAAGAGATAGCAAGTAGAGGATAGATTCATTGGAAGAAATGGCACATGAGACAGTTATGTTTAGTGATACCTCAGAGCTGCAAGAGTGCCTTCTAATTGTGAAGTGCAGGCTGTGGTCATGTGGGTGCCTGATGGATTTGGAACAAACATGGACATCTGGAGAGGCAAACAGTTGGTTCCTTGAAGATAGGGACCACTTTGTTTTTATATCCCTAGAGCTTTGCAAATGTGTCCAGCATAAGCTTTATGTTAAAAACAAACAGTTCTCTATTGAGAACTTATTCAATAACAATGTGGGCACTGTTGCTAAGTGTTCAGGATAGAAAGAAAGTCAAAAACAGTTTCTCTTCTCCCCACTCCTCTGAGAAACTCACATCCTGATGGGGGACTACAGCATTTAAAGTTAATAGGGAGAAACAAAAAACTCATGCTACTGGAAGGCTTTAAGTTTTGTAAAGTGGTTTATATTTGTAATCTCATTTGATCCTCACAACAACCCTGTAAGGTAAGCTAGCATATGATTCTTGAGGGCCTTGAGTAAAGTTAATTAAGAAAGGTGAGAGTTATCAAATAACACCAATGTAGATACTCATGTTAGAGAACATATTAGAGAAGGAGGACTTGAGTTAAAGACTGGAGGTTTTTAAGATTGTGGGAATAAGTGGGTGGGTGGGTAAGATACACAGAGAGGAGATGGTAGTTAATATTTAAAAAGGGAGCAGCTTAGCCAGAGATCTTGGAATTCAAATGATGATTCATGGAAAGTGGGCAATGGTACTAGGAAAGGAGGGAAGGTTTACACCTCTGTCTCATCCATTGAATCTGAGGGGGATGGGAAAGGGAAAGTGAGAAGGAGTCTTAAAAGTCAGGCAGTAGAGGGAAAGGGAAAAATAGGAATAATGAAGTACACATTAGACATGGGAAGAGGGGTTACTCTGGAGTGACAAAAGTATTCATAATTTATATACTCATATAATATATATTAATATAATATATATAATAGATAATTTATGTAACATGTTGTACATATATAACATATTATATAAATAGACAATTTATATAATAGATAAGAGAGAACAAACCCAATTGAGGAGATGTGATAGTTATATATCTACATCTTGGTACATATTGGAACATTCTGTTCATTCTCTTCCTGCTCCTTCCTATTTCTCTCTCCTTTTTTCCTTCTTATCTGCTTTTTCCTTCTTCCTATCTCTTTCTCTTCCTTATCCTCTCCTACTTCTCCCTCTTCCCTCACTTCTTTCCTTCCATTTCTTTCTTTCCCTCTCCCCTCTACCCCTCCCCCGTCCCCCCCCCCCCCCCATCATTTTCCTCACTCTCTTATAATTTCTTTTTAGGTCCAGCCTGTCTTTGGTACCTCCCTCGACTCCTACAGCTGTGAATCTTTCCCCCAATGGACAATGGGCAATTGTGGCTACTGCCAATGGGATTGTTCACCTGCTAGACACATGTACCTGGCAGGTAGGAAAGCCATGGAAAGAAAGAGTGAAGAAGTTGAAGGAACAGCAATAACCCTTCAGGATGACTTCACAGGCAACCATAACTTATAGACCAAGTGACAATCAAATTCATCTTGAAATGATGTCACTCTTGCCTTTTCAACAGATTCATCCCCAGAATCCTGAGGGCCAGGGGACAAAGATTTCTTAGAATAATTCATCAATCAGTGAAAGTAACTGAACAAGTAACAAATAAGTGTTAAAAAAACTATTAAAAAGCTGTGAAGAGATTCAAAGGAGAGTAAGATATGGTCCCTGAATTCCAGGACTTTATAAAGGATAGTGTAGGACCATAAAAAAAGATGATGACTAGCATTGGATGTGACAATACAGCAAAGATGTCTAATTTCAGCACCATGTGCTGAAATTCCCTTTATTGATGCAGATTATGACTTTGTGCCTCATATTTTTCGTGCCATTTCCTTTTTTTAATATTACTGTCACTTCCTAATGAAGCCTCCACTTTTCCAACACTTTGTCTGTCGCTCTTTATCTCTGTCTTTCTTTGTCTCTGTCTCTTTCTCTGTCTCTATCTATCTCTGTCTCTGTCTCTCCTTTCTTCCCTCCCTTCCTTCCTCCTTAGTCTCTCTCTCCCTCCCTCCTTGTCTGTCTTTTTATTTCTATCTGTCTCTATCTCTGTCTCTCTCTTCTCTGCCTGTCTCTATCTCTGTGTCTATCTGTCTCTCTTTCTTTCTCTCTCTTTTCATAGTCCCAGGTCCAATAGAACCCTGTAAATAATCTTCCTGAGTTGCCATAGCCCATCATTACATTGTTCTGTGGCCAGCCTTCTGGAGAAAAGCTGCTCCAAACTTAGCTAAGCTGTTCCTCAGAGGATTCAAGTTAATTCAAATGGACACTTGTCAAGTGCTTATTATATTATTATCAATGGGGTCTATATATGAAATTCAAATATGATAGAAACTGATTGGTTGGAAATGACTCGTTGAGGGACAGCGAGTGGATCTGACTGGTGAAGTGGAAGGCTCACGTAAGAGGAGAGAAAGTTCCAGGGTTCTGGTTCAGAGTTTTTGTGACCCCTGCGACTTCAGTGAAGACCCCAAATCTTTGGGAAGAGGAGTGATCTAGGACTAGGCTGAGGACCTTAGTCAAGACAGTAATCTAAGTACAGAGGAGCTCAGTGCTCTGGGTTAGGAGGATACAGAGAGGTACTGTGTTGTCTCAGATACCTTTTTTGGTTAGGATTGGAAGTCAGGAACATGAGAGAATGAACGTATAAGCTAAGCAGAGCTTCGGTATTCCACAGGAGGAAAAGTCCATAGTGAGTGGCTGTGATGGAATTTCTTCTTGTCTGTGCCCCTCAAATACTACTCTGTTCCTCGCAGCCTCGGACGGTCGGCTAGAGCTCTGGGATCTCCAGGGTGGCTGGCGGTAAGACCTCCAATTTCCCCAGAGATCAGTCCTGATTCTCACTGATATAATTTCATTCACTTTTGGTCCTTCCTTCCCTAAAGTCTAGACTACAATCACCTGAAGATTGGTAGTGGGAGGGGGCCATGAATTGGGAAGAGAGAAGCAATAGAGCCAGAAAACTTAATGAGGGAGGGAAGGATATCCAGAGGCCTGATTGAGTTTCCTGGACTTAGGGTATTCCAAACCAAAGCTCATCAGCTTCAAATCACTGACTGCTGCCTGAACCCTGATCACCGGCTACTGGCTACTGTGTCCCTGGATAGACACCTGAAGGTAAAGTTGAAGATCTTGTGTTGGTAATAGAAAAAGACCTAGCTGTCAAAAAAGGATAACAAGGTGACTAGGAGATAGCCCTGCAGAGTTGATCCTGTGATTTCTGAGTCACAAATACTTCTTCTGAGTTAGCTCTATCTGGGTGCCATCTGACTTGATGGAAGGAGAACCAGATTTCAGAGAGGTAAAGGATTAGATGGAATAACCTTTGGGTCCTCTGAGAGCTCAAATCAGGAAAGTGTGTCTAGCTATGGGGACTTCAGGACCTAGAACATTGTACCTAATGGCTGTTGTTTCTGTCTGCAGCTGTGGGACACAGTTCATGGAAAGCTAGCTGCCCAGCACTTGTCCCAGAAGCCCCTGAACTGTGTTGCCTTTCACCCTGAGGGACAGGTGATCATCACAGGAAACTGGGCTGGGTACCTGAGTGTTCTACAACCAGACAGCCTCAGAGTAACCATGGTGAGAAAGTAATAATCATTGTGGAGATAGGGAGGAGAAGGAAGGACTAATATGACTGGGGAAGAGTGCATCTAAAGGTTTGGTATGCTAAAGGAGTAGAGTGGAAAGTGCTCCCACGATACCCTTTTTCCTTTCCTCCTAATTTTGCAGGAGCTGGGAGGCCCAGGGTCCTCAGTCTGTGCTGTGGCATTTGCCCCTCGTGGGTCAGTCTTGGCTGCCAGCCATCTAGATGGGATTGTTGAACTGTGGGCTTGGCAGAAAGGAGCACGACTGGCTGCTTTCCCTGCCCACCAAGGATATGTTTCTTCTGCTCTCTTCCTGCAATCTGGACGCCAGCTGCTGACTTCTGGGGAGGATGGCAAGGTCAGCTCAGGGATGGCCCAGATGGAAAGCTCCCAAGAGGAACAGCTGAATTTTCTGTGGGTCTTCAGGGCATTGGGGAGACAAAATGGGTTCTTTATATCTCTCTCTTTTTTTTTTTTTGCTGAGGCAATTGGGGGTTAAGTGACTTGCTCAAGATCACAGCTAGGAAGTATTAAGTGTCTGAGGCCACATTTGAACTCAGGTCCTCCTAACTTCAGGGCTGGTGCTTTATCTACTGTGCCACCTAGCTGCCCTGTGTCTCTTTTTATTGGAAAGAGCCTCCACAATTTCAGGAAGAGACTCTCTATGAAGATGTACCCCTGAGTGGGAAAGATCCCTGGAGAGACAGGCAGATTTGGGGGAGTGCCTCTGTTGGAGAAATCAGGATAAATGGAATCTAAGGGCAAGGACAGGGTTTGTTCTAAGTAGGTTCCCACTATTTTGCAGCTTTTATGTTGAAAGCCTCTGAAAGAAAGAATTTCTAATATATGGGGGAGCAGCTTTCTTTGCATATTGAATAATCTGTTGGTTTCACTATTTATGTTGGGCTCTAGGTACAAGTGTGGTCAGGATCCCTGGGCCGGCCCAAAGGAGTTTTGGGTTCCTCGTCCCTTTCACCTGCCCTCTCTGTGGCAATCAGTCCAGATCAGACTTATGTGGCTGTTGGTCACCGTACAGATGGCATCAGAATCTACAGTACCTCTTCAGGTATTGAGATTTAGTGTAACAAGAAATAAATGGGGAAAGGGCAGAAGACATTTGTCATAGGAGCCTGGGTAGGGGTCAAGCCTTGGGCTCTACTCTAAGCTGTTCTGTTTGTCTAGGTACAGAGGAGAGTCAGTGTCCGATGTCAGACGTGGCAGTGTCTGCACTGACCTGGTTGAGCGACAGAGTCCTAGTGAGTGGTGGAGAAGATGGGGATCTTCAGTGCTGGGTGCTTGGAGATGTAGCATCCACTTGTCTCTGGCTTTTGCCCGCACACCAGAAGGCTGTGTTGGGTTTAGCTACCTCCCAGACACTCTTTGCTTCTGCCTCAGGTCAGCCAAAGGAATGAGCAGAGGAAATCTTTTTTTTTTTTTTTTTAATTTTTTATTATAGCTTTTTACTTACAAGTTATATGCATGGGTAATTTTTCAGCATTGACAATTGCCAAACCTTCTGTTCCAACTTTTTCCTTCCTTTCCCTCAGATGGCAGATAGACCAATATGTGTTAAATATGTTAAAGTATATGTTAAATACAATATATGTATACATATCCATACAGTTATTTTGCTGCACAAGAAGAATCAGACTTTGAAATAGTGTACAATTAGCCTGTGAAGGAAATAAAAAATGCAAGCGGACAAAAATAGAGGGATTGGGAATTCTATGTAATGGTTCATACTCATTTCCCACAGTTCTCTCTCTGGGTGTAGCTGGTTTTCTTCATTATTGAACAAATGGAACTGATTTGGTTCATTTCATTGCTGAAGATAGCCAGGTCCATCAGAACTGATCATCATATAGTATTGTTGTTGAAGTATATAATGATCTTCTGGTGCGAGCAGAGGAAATCTTAATGGAGCAGACGTATGATATCTGAAATAGTCATAAATCTGAGGGCTAATTAGTCCTGGAGACCTGTTCTTGGTCCCTACAAATCAGATAGACTTATGCAAATGGGAAGATTAGTTAACTTTGGGAAGGAGAGTCTTCTTCTAAGGCAAGAGGGAAGAAAAGAGAATGCTGCAGTCAAGATGAAGGTACAGGAGGCACTTCATGTTCTATGGCCTCATTCTTTTCAGTGGAAGAAGAGACATGGTCATCTGCTATGAATGCAATAATGTTGAGAGTTGGCACTGGGAGTTTGAGAAAGTCACTGTGGTTTCAATGCCTGAAGAATTGCCAAATTGTGATGAAGATCTAGTGGGGAGCATAAATATTGATAGAAATTACTTGTAACGCATTCATAATACTTAGACAGTTCCACAGACTTATTAAATACCTTCTGTGAACATGACACTGTGTCTTGTCTCTGAACCTAGAAGCCTACTTACAGTGCATAGATGTATCCTTTTCACTTGCCTCCATGGGACTACTCTGGTCTTTTTTTTTTCCCAATTCAATTCATTTCATTTCTATTTACTTTAATTAAGCACCTGTTGTGTATAAGTATAATACAAGGTAATACAAGGTTCTGGGAGAGACCAAAATTTGGATAAGTCGTAATTCTTGACTAGCAGTGGGATAGGATATATACACAAATAACTATAATACAGAAAAAAACCTGACGTTTACATATGTGAAAAAGGCATAAAGTGCCTTTGAAGATCATGTGGACATATTAACTGAAAGATTAGTAAAGCTTTGTGAAGGAGAGGGTATTTGAGTTGGATTTGTAAAGATAGAGTAGGAAGAATTCATACCCGATCTTGTCCCTGTTCCCTATGCCTTTAGATTTTTTTCTCAGTCTCTGGAGACTTAACATGTTTGTCCTTCTCTATCCTTATCTTGGATGGGGTCTGCTATTGTGGACATCCTTTTCCTTTCTCTTTTCCTAAGTATACAAACTTCTCATTGCCTACTACAGAGGACTTTACTGTGAGATTATGGTCACTATCCTTCCTGACTCAGCCAGAGATGATAGAAGAGCTCCATGGACATAAAGGACCCGTCACCTGCTGCAGTTTTAGCCCTGATGGGAGCATCCTGGCCACTGGCAGCAGGGATCAGGTAAACCATAATAGAATATCACATTGGCCTTTCTGCTGTTTATTCCTGCTCTGCCATACTAGTTCTTTGAAGCCAACTGATACTATTGGATTCCTCAACTCTTAGCCATGAATTTCCATAACACCAAACAAACAAATTATGAGTTTTTCCTAAGGTAAACTTTAATTTCTCTAATTTCTTCAGTTTTTATCCAAATACAAAAGAAAAATAAAAGCAAAGAGGTCTTTTTTCTAGATAGCAAATTTGATCCTTGTAGAATGAGAGATACTAAAGGACATTTCAAAATGGAACTAGATACTTCTAGAATAGAATAACATCCCAAGTTTTCATGCTCATATTTCCTCTCAAATCCTAGAAACTATAGAGAAGTTCATTTGATACCTTATCTACATATTTATATTGACACTTACATCTATGTCTACATCTATTTTTATAGCTATATCTACATCTAATTTTATATCTAATCTGTCTCCCCATTTTGCCCCTAAAATTCTATCTGGTCCAAATGCTGTCAGTCCTAAACATCTGGTTCTATAGATTTGCTTTTCCTTCATATTATATCTGCTTCACTCCTTTGCCAGTCGCCTTTCTACCCTTAAAACATCTGTCCCTTTGTTCTTGGCTTGACTTTAAGTGTAATGTCTTTTTTCTCAGAGTCTTCAGTGTTGGAATGTGAGGACACCCGAGGCTCCTGTTTTGATAAATTTCCTTCCTGCTTGTCACCGTGACTGGGTCACGGGTTGTTCCTGGACTAAGGATGCCATGCTGGTAAATGGAAAATCTTTTCTGTAAGAAAGGATGGTTTAATAGGGTAGATGTCAGATTCTCCAACCCCTTCAACCATTCCCACGTTAGTTTGGTCCCCAAATTCCCATTATTTCCATGGGATTTGAAGATTTGTGTCTAGTAGCAATGAATACAGTTGGACCTCCTGTGGGTTCATGACAGAAAGGCATGCATAAACAGTGATAATCATATGTCATGCATACAGTGATATTAATTAATGGGCCTGACATGAATGCTGATCCAGGCCTACAACTCAGTTATCTTGCTTCCAAGTTTAGATTCTCCCATAGCATCTTTGAATAAGTGAAGGGAAAAGAGCAGAGAATAAGAATTTATATGTGTCAGGCACTCTTAAGTGTTTTTTTTTAAATAAATATCATCTTATTTGAATTTCACAACAACCTAGCAGGATAGGTGTTATTATTATTCCTATTTTATGGTTGAGGAAACTGAAATACAGATGTTTAGTGACATACCCAGAATCACATGGCTAGTATTTGTCTGAGACTAGATGTGAACTCAGTTCTTTCTGACTCCAGGCCCAAGGGTTAAGATAATCATAGCATCCTTGTGGAACTCCATTTGTTCCTACCTTTGCCTCTAGGCAGCTATCTTCTTTTCTTTTTGATTGGTACCTTTTATTTTTACATTAGTCATTTGCTAACATACTATCCCCAATCATGAGTTTTTCCTTGTCACAAAGTTAAACAAAACCAACTGACCAGCAAGCATTTATTAAGTACCTATTATGTACTAGACACTGCTTAGTCAGTGCTAAAACAAAAGCTAAATATTTATTGCCCTCAAGGAGCTTATATTCTAATGGGGGAGATTGCATATATAGTTGCAGAAATAGGGAGATCACACATAGAGAGATAAATCATAATCTTGCAGGGAGGAGAAGGCACTAACATCTGGAGTAGGGAGCAGGAAGGGATGAGGAGACCAAGAAAGGCCAGATGCAGAAGATAGTGTGTGAGCTTAAAGTCCTGAAAGAACAGAGGGATTCCAAGAGGGCAGAGATGGGAACGGAGAGTATGTCAGACATGGCAGCCAGTTAGTACAAAGATAAGGAGAATGGAAATGGAAAAAAATACACACACACACACACACACACACACACATATGACTGAAAGGTAGAAGAAGAACTGGTTATGAAAAGTTTTAAGTGCCAAACAGAGGAGTTTATAAGGGGGGTGACTTAGATCTACACTTTAGGAAAATCACTTTGGTGGCTGTGGGAGGAGAGACTTGAGGCTGATGGATGAATGAATGGTAGGCTACTTCAATAGTCCAGGTAAGAGATAATGAATCCTGAACTAGGATTATAGCTGTGTGAGAGAAAGGAGTCTGGGTGAGAAATGTGTGAAGATAGAGGTGGTCAGATTTGGTATCTGATTGGATGTGTAGGGTGAGCAAAGATTGAGGTTGAGAGCCTAGGAAACTTTTTTTTTTTTAATTTTTATTTAATAATTACTTTATATTGACAGAATCCATGCCAGGGTAATTTTTTTTTTTTTTTACAACATTATCCTTTGTACTCGTTTCTGTTCCAATTTTTTTCCCCTCCCTCCCTCCACCCCCTCCCCTAGATGGCAAGCAGTCCTTTATATGTTGGATATGTTGCAGTATATCCTAGATACAATATATGTTTGCAGAACCGAACAGTTCTCTTGTTGCATAGGGAGAATTGGATTCAGAAGGTATAAATAACCCGGGAAGAAAAACAAAAATGCAGATAGTTCACATTCGTTTCCCAGTGTTCTTTCTTTGGGTGTAGCTGCTTTTGTCTGTCATTTATCAATTGAAACTCAGTTAGGTCTCTTTGTCAAAGAAATCCACTTCCATCAAAATATGTCCTCATACAATATCGTTGTCGAAGTGTATAATGATCTCCTGGTTCTGCTCATTTCACTTAGCATCAGTTCATGTAAGTCTCGCCAGTCCTCTCTGTATTCATCCTGCTGGTCATTCCTTACAGAACAATAATATTCCATAACATTCATATACCACAATTTACCCAGCCATTCTCCAATTGATGGGCATCCATTCATTTTCCAGTTTCTAGCCACTACAAATAGGGCTGCTACAAACATTTTGGCACATACAGGTCCCTTTCCCTTCTTTAGTATTTCTTTGGGATATAAGCCCAATAGAAACACTGCTGGATCAAAGGGTATGCACAGTTTGATAACTTTTTGGGCATAATTCCAGATTGCTCTCCAGAATGGTTGGATTCGTTCATAACTCCACCAACAATGCATCAGTGTCCCAGTTTTCCCGCATCACCTCCAACATTCATCATTATTTTTTCCTGTCATCTTAGCCAATCTGACAGAGCCTAGGAAACTTGATAGATGGTAGTGCTCTCTACACTAATAGGGAAGTTTAGAAAACAGGTAGGTTCTGGGGAAAAGGCTACGAGTTCTGTTTTGGACATGTTAAGTTTGAGATGTCTGAGGAGCATCCAGTTTGAAATAAGCCAAGTGATGATGTGGACCTGAAACTCAGGGGAGAGAATGGGATCTATCTATATAGATCTGGGAATCAACTGTGTAGAGATAGTAATTGAACCCGTGGGAGTTGAAGAGGTTACAAGGTGAGAGTTTATGTAGAGAGAAGACAAGAAAAAGGAGGCATATAGGAGAGAATTTATGAAAGTAAACTTGACAGGCCTTAGCAATAGACTGGCTGTGGGGGATGAGAGTGAAGAGTAGTTTGTGAGACTGGGTTATTGGGAGGATGATATTACCTTTGAAAGAAAACTTAGGTAGAGTAAATGCTTAGGGAAAATTGTCAGGTAGTGTCAGACAACATATACAACATTTTGTTAGAAATTACCACCGCCTCAAAGGAAAAAACTCAGGAATAAATAAAAGAAATAACTCAGGACTAAGAGTGATTATTATGTTACAATATTTGATTTCATTTTAATGTTGTTTTAGCTTACTAGAGATTTTTGCATATCATTTTCCTGATTCTATTTGCTTTATTTTATCAGTCAGTTCACATTAATCTTCCCCGTTTCTCCAGATTCCTTGTATTCAGTGTTTATTGTGGCACAATATTCCATTACTGTTGGAATACATGGGAGCCACCTGACCGTGCTGCTGGAGATCCAACCCAGAATGGATCTCCTCTTGTGAGAGGATGGTAGGAGGAGACCGAGAGGCAGTTGCTGTTCTCTGACCTCTCTGAGAGACTGTTGTGTTGTCTGACCTCTCTCCTCTTCCCTCTGCCTCCAATTTATCTCATTCCCAGTCCGCAATACCTGTGTCAGCATAGGCTGCCTTGCAACTCCTTCAGATGTTATGATCCACAGCTGTGGAGGCTCTCAGAGAATTGACCTGCCCCTTAACACATTACACTCATATTTTATGATTTGTTCCTTCCCCAACTGATTGGCAGGCACATTCCCAGTTTTTTAGATAGCTCTTTACCTAGACAGATGGAGAACCAGGCAGGCAGGCAGGCATCTCTTAGATTGTTGCCAAATCCGTATCCAACAGGATACCACTCTGAAAGGGAGTGAAGGCATCCCATACCTGCAGCCTTATGTTTTATATATAGCCATTGCTAAGTAACAGAAAGAATGAATGTCCCTTATCTGTGGCTCTACTTTCCAGCTCTCCTCTTCCAATGACGGTTCTGTGCGGCTATGGGACCCTGTGTCTGGCCAGCAACTTGGCCAGTTTCTAGGTCATCAGAGTGCAGTGAGCACTGTGGTTGCTGTGGTGAGTAAGGAATGGGGGTGGTGGCCTTCTTGATGGGGAAGTGATTATGAGAAGGAAGGGTGAGCTATACTTTTCAAGAAGACTAGATTTGGAGGGTAGTCTTATGTTAAAGTTAATTGAGACAATCAAGTGTTCTGAATATTTTGTCTATATAAGGTTCAGGGATATTATTAGTTAATCAATCAATAAACATTTATTAAACACCCATTATGTGCCAGAGCCCAAATTAAGATCTAGAGATAGCAGGAGAAGCACAAGGCACTCCCTGCTTTCTAGGAGGTCACAATCCAATGGACCGTGAGCTGCTTTGTGTCGGGTAGGGAGGTAGGAGTCAAGAGTCTGGTTAGAAGGTTAAATACACCTTTTGAAAGGAAGAGTTACACATCAGAATTGAGCTTATTACTAAATTGTTGTAGTGAGCCCACTTAACCCTAGGTTTGATTACTTATTCCAGACTTAAGGCTATATCTAATTCTTTGCCTTCTACAATGGATATGTGGGTGGTGAGACAAGCTGTAGCAAAACCCAGTTACCTGCCCTCAATATAACCATGATTTTGATGGGGGGAAATGGGATAGGAAAATCATGTGGTATCTGTGGATCGGGATGGGATACTAAAAGTGTGGGACTTTCGCGGCGTGGAGCTGACAAGTATTCCTGCCCACTCTGGACCCATCAGTCAATGCGTGGCCGTCAAGGAGCCTCGTACAGGTGACAAAACTCCCTCCCTCATGCCTTTCCTTGTTCCTTTCTTGGCACTCTGTCTAAGTGCCTAAAGGCACTTCTCCATCTCTCCTCAGCTGGACAGCCAGGGTCAGATCTCTTGGTAATAACTGCCGGACTAGATGGAGCTACTCGGCTCTGGCATCCACTCTTGGTGAGAAGCCAGTGGGGTTGAGGGAAGATGATTCTGCAGCCATAGCTCCGTGGATTATTGATTTAGCATCTTCGCTTCCTCTGCAGGTGTTTCAGACACATACCCTTCTGGGGCACAGTGGTCCAGTCATTTCAGCTGCAGTCTCAGAAAACTTGGGTCTTCTGCTGACAGCCTCCAAAGATGGCTCAGTGAGACTCTGGTGTGCGCCTGAGAAAGTGGGTAAGTGTGGGGCAGGGAGAGTCAAGTGGGATCTTGTAACTAGGTGAAAAGCTTGGACTTTTCCTCTTAATCCAACTCTAGCCCCACTTTGTTAGAGTACACATTTCTGTATACTACTTATATGATTGTAAAATTGTTACATTTTGACACTACAAAACTCCCCAGAAAACACCTGACAAAATATATTATTTCCCCAAAAATACTTGTATTGATTGTTTAAAAAAAGGGAGATGGCTTTTCACGGGTACCGCATTTACTGTTGGAGATTAGCAGGTGTTGCCTGTGTTGGAGAAGTGTGCCATGTTCTTCTCTGATGAACCTCTTCTCTCCAGATGACACAGATGCCAGTGAGAGGCCCACAGCCATTACTGCTGTGGCCTGGGCTCCAGATGGTTCCCTGGTAGTGTCGGGCAGCCAGGCTGGGGAACTAATCCTGTGGCAAGAGGCCAAAGCTGTAGCCAAAGCTCAAGTGAGTCAAGTGGCCTCGGTTTTACTGGGGCCTCACCTGGGGCACAGCACTCAGTGTGCCCTAGGGAAGGCTGTGCCAGTGTTTGAAAGGGAGGCTGCGAGTGTGGGTAGTGGTGGGACGGGCTGGTTCTGGGCCCAGGACACTGACCCCACCTTGTGATCTGTACCAGGCCCCTGGCCGCATCAGTGCCCTGTGCTGGTCCTCTCCACAAACCTTCTTTGCCCTGATCAATGACAAAAACCTCAGCAAGTGGCAAATAAAAAAGGAGGACCTCAAGCCCCAAATTTTCAGGTGAAATGGGAGTAAATGGAGGTAATGGGCTTTGCTCACTGAGCAAATGGGAACTGGGGTCATATTACGGCTTCCTTTCAATATTTGGGTGAAATATCCCTGGGAAAATTCTGATTCCTGGAAGGATTTATCACCTCCATTTTAGTTCTGGTAACCCGGGAAGAGGGGGGGAGGGGGACCGGGGGGAAGGGGCCCAATGGAATACAGTAGGATATGGACAATCTTCTCCCCTCTATTCATTTCCTAGCCTGAACTATAACCTTCCCCTGGACCTGCCAGGCAGGAGCACCCTATTATCCATGGACTTGGCCCCAGATAGCTGCTCTTTCATCTTAGCAAAGCCACTTCTGGGGATGCTGCTTCTGAATCCAGATTCTCCTAATTTAGAGTTCTGGTAAGATCTTAGCTACTTCCTTCTTCCTAAGTTAAAACATGAGTGGAAAGGACTTTCAAGATATGAAGATTCTATCTAATTTAGGCTAGATATTTTATCTAACAGCCTCCCCTCTTTAAAGCTGATCCTGTTTATGAGTATATAGATCCATTGAGTCATGGAAAAGGTTCCAAGTTCAATCTGTTTCTTTTACTCTAGGCATGAATTCCCTTTCAATACACACACACTGCTTTCTACCCACAAGGAATATGGTGTGTTTGTCTTGGATACTCTGGATGACATTTCACTCTCTGTCTATGTAAGTCGTACGTGTATGGTTAAATGCTTCTCTTAAGTATATATTCCTTGAGAATACAAATAATTCAATTCTATATTTGTATCCCTAGCACCTAGTATGATGCCTAGCTTGTATGTCAATCATACATACATGTTTCATTTATTTTTTGCATTCATGTTCATTGTCCAGTTATATAGAGGTCTTTAGGGACAAAAATGTTTTATACTTTTGTGTTTTTCTTCTTTAAAATAATAATGATTCTCTCTGGGAGCAGGTTTCTAAGGGAGGTTTTCTGGAGGCAACCTTAGTTTCAGTTAAAATTAATAATCACTCCAAATGCAGCCAGGTGTTAAAAGTTCAGATCTTTTATTGCTTCCTCCAAAATAGCCTGGTTAGTTGAGGCCTATCTCTCTGCTTGGTTCTAAGAGCTCTTGCAGCTTTGTCCTTTGCTTCTGTCTCTGCTTTCTTTAGCCTCCAGCCAGCACAAAGGTGAATCTGTCTTACCTCCGAGAGGGCAAGTTCAAATCTTTTATTGCTTCCTCCAAAAATAGCCGGGTTAGTTTTCTTGGCCTATCTCTCTGCTTGGCTCCAAGAGCTCCCCCAAATGTCTCCAAATCCAAAGGTTTATCCTAGCCTCCAGCCAGCCAGATGGAAAATGGAATGAATCTCTCTTGCCTCTGAGAGAGGACTTCTCTCTGAACTGACTTGATGCTCCCCTCTAAATCTTTTCAGCTGAACTCCCTTGACTGGCTCACTGAAGCTCTATTTATGACCCTTCTCTGAGAGAGGGATTGTGGGATGTGAGAGAGTGCTCTCTGGTCCTAAGAGCTTCAAAGGAGGTGTGAATTCACAAAGTTACAGTTAACTTTGTGAATCTCCCATACTTGTGAATTCCAAAGAGTACTTAAATACTTCTTGCTTATATGAGCTCTCTAAAGGTGTGAACACAAGCACTGTATCAATTCTATTGCGTTAACACTAGGATTCCAATTTCTTTGGTGTAGCTAAGGTTAACAGATGGCTATAGTTCAATGAAGCCTGCAGATAAACTATTCCTGAATCTGGACTGAATGTGGCAGGTAAAGACAGTCACACATATGTGTGTGTGTATATATATATATATATATATATATATATATCTGTTCCCATCTGTCCTTCAACAGCAGCAGAAAGAGTCAAATATATTGGAGCACAGAGAGAATTTTAATCTCCAGCTGGAAAATCCCAAAGGAACCCCACTGTGGATTACCCAAGCCAAGCCTGACTCTGGTAAGCTGGCAAAGATCCAAGAGAAGAGAGAAGCCTAAAGGGGGGAAAGAAGCAAGTCTGTGGGCTTGCTCTAGTTCTAACTCTGCCTTGGGAATGGCAGGCTCTGCTTTTCTGTGTGCCAGCTCAGAAGGCATCCTTTGGAACATGGCAGTACGTACCCCTGAGGGAGACTGGGACACCAACAACATATGGCAGTACACAGAAAAGGAATTTGAGTTCCGGAAGTTGGAGACCCGGTACTCTAAGAAGGTGAGAGGACATAAAGCAAGAGTTCAGTAGTAGGTAGGACTCTGAGGGAGCTTAGCACGCCTGTCTCTCTTTAGATCCATTCAGGTTCCGTCACAGCGCTCCATGTGCTCCCTGAACTGCTGTTGACGGCCTCTGAGGACCGAGATGTGAAGCTCTGGGAGAAATCCAACCTACAGCTGGTGAGCATGATAGTGGACAGATATGGGAACACAGACTAGGATGGCACGGAGGGAGAAGGGAGGAGCAGAGGGGGGAATCTAATATTTTGGCTAGATGCTATAGTGAAAGGCTTAAAGACGAGATTGTGTCCTTGTATGTTACAGCGGGGTCTCTTCCGTTGTGAGGGAGCAGTAACCTGTATGGAGCCAAGACCTGGACCTATGTCCTCATTGCAGCTGGCTGTGGGAGATGCCCAGGGCCACATGTACTTTTTGTCATGGGAGTAAGATGGTTGGACAGAGACAATCGTTTGCCTGAAGACAAAGTCTGAAAATGCCATAATGCCAACTTTTCAATATATTTATTATATAAAAATATCAGCAAAATCACACATTTCATATTATCTGATCTGTCATGGGTGAGCTAACGTGGAAGGGGCAGAAAATAAAGAATCTCTTCCCTCACCAGAGCTGGGTGAAGTTGAATTGAATTTTTAGCAGGTATCGCATACGAACCTGGCTAGGATCATAGACAATAAATTCATTGTAATTGAGAGTATAGCCCTGTGGGTTCAGAATTCCTGTGTTACTTGCTGGTCCTAGGGGCACTGTCGTTCCATTCCTACCAAAGAAAGAAGATAGAAAGGCTTTGTTAAAAACCTCTCTGGCCAAGGAATAAAAAAGAATGGAACTGACAAAGAGAACTGTGAACACTTACAGAGTAACAAACTGGGAAGGATTGGGAGCCATCTTGCCCATTCCCTTGGTACTGTGTTTGCCCTGTAACAATCCTGCTGCTTCAGGATTGGCCTCCAGCAGCTCATTACAGTCACCCAGAGCTACCTGTAAAAGAGAATGTCCTTGAAATACACATGCCGTGCTTCCCAAGAGTTAATAGTGATCACAACTGGGAAGGACTTTAAAATCCATCACCAATTCTCTCATTTACAGATTCCTTAAGACTTAAAAGGTGGAGGTGAGCAGGCTGAGATCACAGAGCTATTAATGTGCAGGTCTAGAACTTGAACCCAGATCTTCAGACTCCCAGTAAGCCACCATGTTTGTCACTGAGAAGTCAGACTATTGGCATTTTTGTCATTCTCTGTCTCATTCTGGCTGGATGCAACAGTGTAGTAGAAAATGAGAGCCTAGTAAGGGATTTTTATTTTCATTCTCTCCTTCCACCCTGAAAGAGAGGGCTGGTGCTGATAGGAAGTGTGTCCTATCAGCTGAGCCATTTCCTCACCTCTGAGAGCAGCAGCAGCCCTATGTTCTTCAGGCGTGAGGGAAAGCAGTAATTGGCACTCTTGGAGGACATATCAGCAAAGTATATTCCTTTTCCAAACTGCAAATGACAGATGACTAAGTCAGCAACTGAACCGATTGAAGAAAAAGTACAGTTGAATAGAACATATGTTCGAAATTTTAAATATCTTGAGCAAAAGATTAACTCATTCTCTGGAATTAGGATTTCACTGTTTTCACACAACTGTAGTTGAGTGGACATCATAAAGGTAGTGGAGCCTTTTGCTAAAAATTAGGGGAAAAAAAGAAACAGGTTGTCTATTTTATTTTTCAATTAAAACTTTCATTAAAAGCTCTTAGAAGTTAAAGCCTTGTAAGAAAATCTCTAGCTATCAAAAGGATTCAGAATACCTAAGAACCCTGAACAGCTGAAGTCTGATTGAGAATTTATGGGAAGATAAAAGGCACCTAAATCTACATTAACCCCAGACAGCACAGTCACAATCTCCATAACTACTGAAGGTAGCCAAGCTAAACTTGATGTGTTAGGAATTATTGCCAGAACAGCAAAAGTTTCATTTTAAAGACATGAAAGAAAGGTCATGACCATGTCGTTCAACCTGAGTTCCAACTGTACTTACCATGTAGCCTGTGACGGGAGCTTCAGGCGGAGCGATGCGGAGTCCATGGCTCAGGATGCCCATCCAGTTGCCCAATCGGGAACCATGCCACAGCAGCATCCTAGAGGAGAGCCGTAAGTATCAACAGCCGTAAGTATCAACCTATAGCTGTTGTTGCTTCCCTTCTAGATAGGCTACAGGAGAGGAACCAGTCTCTAGTTTCCTTTCCTCCCTCTCTGCAAATCCTACAACCATACTCAGTTCTTTAGGGAAATAGCTGAAGAGAAATCAACAGGTTTTTGTATCAAGGAAGGCCAGAAACTCAGACCTGTTGGGAAGATCCTTTCTGAAGGCTTCATTCTCACCCTCTTTCTCCACTTCAAAGACCTCAAGCAAGGTCATAGTGTAGTCGTTATGAGTAGGAGCATGGGTAGAATGTAGATACTGCGAGATCACCTGAGTGAAGGAAAAGAAGAAATTAACACTTTTGGACTGGGGAGACTCTACCCAGGGCTACCTTGATGCATGCAGATAGAAGGATCTTTCTCCCTCGCCCAGATTTCACAGACCATTAAGAGACCCCACTTAGCAAAAAATCTTAGTTGATAAAAATATGGATTCTTTTTCTTTATAGACTTTAGAGAATATAAGAAACGATAATAGGAAAAAGAAACAACTTTCAATTGGGGAAAAAGAAGAAATCTTTTTTATCACTTTGAATTCATGACAGGAATGGTCCAGAGGACGAAGAGCACAATGCAAGTTTCTATAATGCTGGTCCAGTGGGTGCTCTGGGGTCTTCAGCTCTGTCTTCACCAGCTTGATAGCAATTTCAATGTCTCCCAATGCCTAAAGGCAGAAGATACAAAGTGGTGAGAGATCTTGGGATTAATAGAACTAAAGGAAGTAGGACAGCCATCAACCTACATATCTTACCTCTAAAAGCTGTATCTTATCTTTCAATTCTTGCTCTGTTCGGATTAGTGGTGGAGTTCGAAGCCTAGGGCCAGAGATAAAAGCATAATTGTTAGTGAGCACAAGTGTTAGTGGTTCACAAGAATAATTAAAAGGACTAAAATAAATTCCAGCAAAAAGTAGGCTAAGGAACCAATTTACTTAGAGAAGACCAAAAACTGAGAATGGCATTTCCAAGTATATAAAGAAATAAGACAAGAAACAGAAAAAATTTTCTAACTAAGGCTTGGATCATAAAGAAGAATTATAGAATTCCCTTCCATATGGGATACTTATGAATACTTGATTCCTCTCCTGATAATAAATTCTCCTGGAAGAAGGGCTGCACTTCTTTTAGTTATGGAAAATAAAAAGGAATAAATCTGCCTGCAGTCAAAGAAAGGGTGTTCCCCTCATACTTACAAAGCTGGGTCCAATTCTTTCTAAAGATAAGACATTCTAATTTAGCTGAAGAGTAGGAATATAATCTGACAAAGGCTTAATTTCTAAACCATTTCATGGTTTGGATTCCTAATGGATTTCTAATCCATTTCATGGATTCCCAGTTGTTGTTCAATCCTAACTGTGGATCTAAGAAAGACTTTAGTTTCTCAAGGACTGAGAGAATGTCATTAAAGTTATTCTCTTCTGCTAGTAAGTTTCTTGGCAGGGATGGAGAAGACAGAAGGAACATTGTGATGGTGGGGGCCTAGAGGGAAGCTTACCCAAAGTCATGTGGGATCCTGGTATAGAACTCATTACATGCTTCCAGCAAGGTCCGCCCACTGTGACCAGATCGGATACAATCTTCTATCTTCTTAAGTGACTGGTAACCTGCCTTGATTTGTGCCACTGTCAGCTTCCCTGTAAGTCCATTCAAAGACCAGATTTCCTAAATGACTTTCTGACCTTTCCCTCTAGACCATTTAAAAGAAACTCTAGACTTCCCTTCTTTTGCTAGTTCCAATTCAGTACTACTACCAACCAGGGAAGATCAACCTAGATTCATGGAGGAAAAAGAATATCCTACTTGGGGGATTGGGGAAAGAAGAGAAGAGTTTAATACAGGGCTCATACCCAGTGGGGCTTTTTTGATATCATACTTCATCTCCACCATCATTTCTTCCATAGTCTGAATGTTGCAAATCAACTCTATCAACTCTTGGACTGGAAGTTCCAGCTGAGATTCTACTTTAGGAGGTGAAATAGGATCAAGTGTCCCTTCCTTTGATTCTTCTTCACCCTGAGACAGATTATAGAATCTATTTGGAAAGGATTAGAGGTAATCTAGTTCTATCCTTTACATAAATCCCCAAAAAAACCATCTCTGAATACCTCCTATGGTGGCAAATAAATCATTTTTATTTTATTTTTAAAGCTTTTTATTTTCAAAACATATGCACAGATAATTTTTTAATATTGACCTTTGCATAGCCTTGTATTTCTCCCTCCTCCCTTCCCTAGATGGCAAGCAATTCAATATATGTTATACACGTTAAAATATATGCTAAATTCAATACTGGATTTAAATTCAATAAACATTTATACAATTCTCTTGATAAAAAAGAAAAATCAGATAAAAAAGGAAAGAAAATGAATAAGAAAACAAAGTGCAAACAACAAAAAAGAGTGAGAATGTTATGCTATGATCCACACTCAGTTCCCACAGTCCTCTTTGGATATACAAGGCTCTTTCCATCACAAGATCATTGAACTGGCATCAATCATCTCATTGCTGGAGTCACGTTCATTAGAATTGATTGTTGTATAATACTGATGTAAATTCATCATTTTTAGAGACAGCTCATTCCATTTTTAGACAGTTTTAATTATTACAGAGGTCTTTTCTTTTTTTGATCTAGACTTGTGATTTTATTGGCATAAGGAATCCTCCAAGAGGAACTTTCTCTACCAATATAGATGGAGAAGTCCTTTGTAATGAAATATTAAAGAACTCTCAGGGGCAGTGAGAGGTTAAGTGACTACAAAGAGTTGAGGCTAGATTCAAGCCAGACTCTAGAAAGGCTAGCTCTCTATTCACTATCTACTTCTCAAAAACTTGTTCACATTGAGCCAAATCTGCCTTTGTGGCTTCTTCTTGTTCCTGCATCTGCACTCTAAAATGACACAGAATAAATCTAATTCCTCTTCAAATAAAGCTTTTGCAAATACTTGAAGATAGCCATCAAGGCCCAAGTCCTCTTCTATAAGCTAAATTTCTCCAATTCCTTTGGCTATTCTCAGAGACTTGTCTACCCTGATTGTTATTCTCTGGTCAAATTTCCATTTGTCAGTGTCCCTCTGCTTAAAAAATGGTAGCCAGGGCTGAACACAATACTTCAGATGGAATCTTAACAATGCATAATGTAGTTGGTCTACTACCTTTTCTTGTTCTATGCACTACTCTTCTACTAATGTACTGTAAAGCAACAAATGAAAGTTCCCCATAATCTTCAAGGACATAAAAGAGAGCTCTATTCCCTCCTGTCTATTCTGTCTTATTCTTATATTCCCAACTAATCAGACTTATCAGTCACAAAAATTGGAAAATCCTAGTCATCAGAGGAAATGTTAGCTCTGTCTATGATGTGCTGATTATAGCATGACTATTTTTCCAGCTCTTATCCTGACAGTGAGATGGAATAGCTTTTCCCTGGGGATAAAGTTAGGGCATACCTGAGTACTGGCTGTATAGTCCATCTGCAGCATATCATATTTCCCAGGGACTTTCTCAAAGCTGCCACGATCTTCCCAACTGTTCTTTGTTTTGTCAAAAAATCTGTAGTTTCAAAAGAGAAGGGGGAAAATCCCTTGGAAGATGCTACAAGAACATCATCAGCAGTCCTGGTAGAACAAGTTTGTGTTCTTACAAAGCCCCACTTAACTGTATTGAATGCTCTCATACATCATTTTCCCATAAAACCTCAAGGACTCTGGAGGTATGGAAAAGGCCAGTAAAGAGAGAGAATTTAGAGGGAAGAATAGAATCCTAGGGGTTTTCAATGTATATGTACATTAATCACTAAAAATGCTCCCATTTTTCTGTCCTGATAGGTATTTCTAAAGGTCTTGGGATACATTTTTGGTGGAAAGGAGGAGTGAGGAAGGCAACTAGATTCTAATGTCTAGTTAGATATTCTCCAGATACTGGAAGTTTCCTTTTCCCCTTGTCTTCCCAAATAATCCATCTTGTGCCACATTCTTGAATTTTATGGCCTCTTTAATAAGCTTCAGAGAGGTAAAGCTGATCATTTCTACTTGACTAAGAAGATATCTTAGTTAAAAGAAGAGATGTTTTGGAGGATACTTCCTGCCCACTTGCTAGGCCACTCACTTCTTCTGAAATACTTCCTTGGCTTTGTTGAGGTCTCCAGAACAGGTCACCAAACTGTGCTGTCCAACTTTCCCAACTGCAAAGGAAATGCCAATGAGAATTATTAGTCCAGAGAAGCTCTAGCACTATACAGTTGCTTAAGACAGAGAAAAACATCATTCTTCATGACTGCTCTGCACTGCTGAGCAAAAAGCAGACCACAATGGTTGAAATGGACAAACAATTTACAGAATTTAAGGAATCAGGTAGAGTTTAGGGATGTCTTGATTTAGTTAATAGAAATAACATATATATCTTGTCAATAAAAGAGTAAGACTCAAATCTAACTGCCAAATTACTCTTAATTTTGATAGAGTCCTCTTGGATACTACAGGATGGAAATTTCTTGAGAAGGGTATTGCCTTTCTTTGCACAAGAAACCCAGATTGTTTTTTACACCACTCCTACCCTTCAGGATTCTCATATGATCAATTCTAGCCCAGAAATCCTTCAATTATTGGTAAATTATCCTTCCAACTTTTCAAATGTTGAATTCCCTGCTCTCAAATCCCCTACTATAGCCCTTACCTCGGCCCCATCTCATCCAGACACTGAAGTTTCTCTGTCCGTCATCTTCCAGCAGCTGGATGATATAATACTTGTTATTGTTGAACTGAAGATTGGTCTACAACCAGTGAAACAAGAAGTAACACACAAACAAAAACTAGGTTTATAGAAAATTCACATAAATATATGAATAAAAATTCACATAAATAAAGTATTCTTTGGATATAAACACCAATTTTTCCTGAGGGAAATAAGTAGTATGGGAGAGAGCTCTTCATTTTAGGAGAAAGCTGAGAAAGAGGAATGAGAATCAAAAGAAACTGCCATTTCCTTATAACTTTTAGAAAACATTCTGCAATCCTAAAGATGAGTAAAAGCCAGTGAACATTGCAAAGCTCTGAACTTAGCTCTAAGTACTCTGTCCTGGCTTCTTCTATTTTGTCTCTGCTCCTTCTCCCACATTTCTGAGCCATTTAACTCTCCTCATTCTTAATCCCTTCTATTTTCTTGTGACCATTTCTCCAAGAAAAACAAATAATTTTACAATGTATTTATTACAAAGAAACAATCTCCCTCATACCTAGAGGTGCAGGACTACCCTAGTTCTTGGTTCTAGATGTTGGTTCTTTTGTTGGTACTTACCACAACCGTGGTTTGTAGCGATCTGAAACAAGGCTAAGATTAGGACAATGGTAGAAAAGGACAAAGAGCAAGGACTCTGTCCTTTTAAGTTGGGGTGTGGAGTGGGGGCCATGTAGACCATTCTGGGAAGACAGTGACCAGTAAATAATAGTAAGAGGGCAAAGTATAGTTGTGGATTCAATGAAGTAGTACTTGGCCTTCACACTGTAATTCTGTTCCCTGCACTATCTGGTCTAGCACATATTTTCTTTGGTTAATGTGCACTTCACTTTCCAGTATCCTAAATACAATTAAAAAAAAAAATTAAGTTAGAATGGACCTTCTAGTTTTTTTAATCCAAAGCCCTCATTCTGAAGATAAAGGCACAAAGAAACGGCCAGTTTCCTAGTGAACAAGGAAAGAGTGGATATAAGATAGCAAGACAGTTTGTAATTGATAAAGCTGTTGTAATTGTTGGGAACAATTAAATAGAAAATTTCCTTTTTTCCACTCCCTATAATCACTCCTAAATAAGAACTATAAGTTAACTTCAAAAAAGAAAGACAAAAAATAGATTTATTTTGCTCCTTAAGGAAAGGATATCTTATATTAACCTGCTGACGGATAGCTTCAGCTTAAAAAGTCTTGGGAAAGAGTTGATTCTAACAGTTAACACACCTAGTATTGTGTTATAGTATTGCCAGCCAGTTAGTACCTAATATAAGGAATCCTGAATTAGGAACATGTGAACACTAGGACCTTAATAATTAACAAAAAAGTTATTTTTCAAACAGGCCTTTCCTTCTTACCTGGTTTAGCATAACATCATACACATCATCCCCTTCACAGTATACGTGAGCCTAGAAGATGACAAGGAAAGCTGGCATTTACTAAAAAAATTATTGTTGTACAGTACTTTACATAATCAATGTCATCTTCATAACAATACTTGGGAGGGGGATTCTTTTTTTTTTTTAAATAACTTTTTATTGATAGAACCCATGCCAAGGTAAATTTTTTTTATTGCATTATCCCTTGCATTCACGTGTGTTCCAATTTTTCCCCTCCCTCCCTCTACCCCTCCCCTAGATGGCAAGCAGTCCTTTACATGTTGAATAGGTTACAGTATATCCTAGATACAATATATGTGTGCAGAACTGAACAGTTTTCTTGTTGCACAGGGAGAATTGAATTCAGAAGGTAGAAATAACCCGGGAAGAAAAACAAAAATGCAAGCAGTTTATATTCATTTCCCAGTGTTCTTTCTTTGGGTGTAGCTGCTTCTGTCCATCTTTGATCTGAATTAGCTCTCTTTATTGAAGAGATCCACTTCCATCAGAATATATCCTCAAACAGTATTGTTGTTGAGGTATATAATGATCTCCTGGTTCTGCTTGTTTCACTTAGCATCAGTTCATGTAAGTCTCGCCAGTCCTCTCTGTATTCATCCTGCTGGTCATTCCTTACAGAACAATAATATTCCATAATATTCATATACCACAATTTACTCAACCATTCTCCAATTGATGGGCATCCTTTCATTTTCCAGCTTCTAGCCACTACAAACAGGGCTGCCACAAACATTTTGGCACATACAGGTCCCTTTCCTTTCTTTAGTATCCCTTTGGGGTATAAGCCCAGTAGAAACACTGCTGGATCAAAGGGTATGCAGTTTGATAACTTTTTGAGCATAATTCCAAATTGCTCTCCAGAATGGCTGGATGTGTTCACAATTCCACCAACAATGTATCAGTGTCCCTGTTTTCCCACATCCCCTGGGAGGGGGATTCTTAAGCTCTATCATTATCCTTCTATAATAGAGGTGAATGTGGTTCAAAGAGGCTAAACAATTGTTCACAGTTATATACAGCTTGTCACTATTAAAGGCAGTATTGGAACCCAGATTTCTTGGAACCCCAAATCCTAGTTTCTCTCCAGTGTACTCTACTCTCTTTGACATCAGGATACAGTGGCCCCTGAGCAAGCCCTCAGGACTTTTCTACTCTCTACTTGGACTTGTTCTGAAAGAGCAAAACTTCAATGTGCCAGACCTGGTCCTGATCAAAGCGCTCATCTTCACTTGCAGATCCCAGATGCAAGAACAGCAAACTCCTCCAAACATCTCCCATTACAATTAAAACACCTACTTCCTTGCCCTATTTCCAGCAGGATAAAGTTATGGCCCAATCCTTCTTAGTGCTTCTGCCCTATACTCAATAAATGCTCTCATGTGATCAAATGCTCTTTGGGGATAGTATATACAACCTGCTGACAAAGGGGAAATAAGGTTGATACCGCTCCATAGTTCCCCAGCCTCAAGAGGGATGATTCACTAACGCTAAATTCTACTGTAGTAGCAACAGCTACTAAAAATAAGACATTAATTTCTAAATGGTGACAAAAGTTTGATTAAGGTTTAGGTCAAGAGATTCTTACCTTTCCCACCTTAACTGTACACTCTGGGTCCACTGGAGCTTTGCCCTTCAGTAACAAGGTCTTCACAGAAACTGAGGAGAGACAGACAAGCACTGTTTACAACTGGTGCTAAAATTACAGAAAAATTTAGGGGCTAACCAGCACCCTTTTCTTTTCTTTATTAAAGCTTTTTATTTACAAAACATATGCATGGGTAATTTTTCAACATTTCACTCTTGCAAAACCTTCTTTCCAAATTTTCCTTTCCTTCTCCCACCCCCTCCCCTAGATGGCAGGTAGTCCAATACATATTAAATATATTAAAATATATGTTAAATCCAATATATGTATATATATTTGTACAGTTATCTTACTGCACAAGAAAAATCGGATCAAGAAGGAAAAAAAAACCTAAGAGAACAATGCAAGCAAACAATAAAAGAAACAGTGAAAATGCTATGTTGTGGTCCACACTCGGTTCCCACTGTCCTCTTTCTGGGCGTAGATGGCTCTCTTCATCACTGAACAATTGGAACTGGTTTGAATCCTCTCATTGTTGAAGAGAGTCACTTCCATCAGAACTGATCCTCCTATAGTATTGTTGTTGATATGTATAATGATCTCCTAGTTCTGCTTCCTTCACTCAGCATCAGTTCATGTAAGTCTCTCCAGGTGCCTCTGAAATTATCCTGCTGGTCATTTCTTACAGAGCAATAATATTCCATAACATTCATATACCATAACTTATTCAGACATTCTCCAACTGATGGGCATCCATGTTTCCAGTTTCTTGCCATTACAAAAAGGCCTGCCACAAATATTTTTGCACATGTGGGTCCCTTTCCCTCCTTATAGATCTCTTTGGGACATAAGCCCAGTAGAAACACTGTTGGGTCAGAGTATGCACAGTTTGATAACTTTTTGAGTATAGTTCCAAACTGCTTTACAGAATGTTGGATTTCTTCACAGTTCCACCAACAATGTATCAGTGTCCCAGTTTTCCTATATTCCCCCCAACATTCATCATTATTTTTTCTTGTCATCTTAGCTAGGTATACAGTGGTATGTCAGAGTTGTCTTAATTTACATATCTCTGATCAATAGTGATTTGGAACACCTTTTCATATGACTAGAAATAGTTTGAATTTCTTCATCTGAAAATTGTCTGTTCACATCCTTTGACCATTTATCAATTGAAGAATGGCTTGATTTCTTATAGAGTCAATTCTCTATATATTTTAGAAATGAGGCCTTTAGACTGGCGAGACTTACATGAACTGATGCTAAGTGAAATGAGCAGAACAAGGAGATCATTATATACCTCAACAATGATACTGTTTGAGGATGTATTCTGATGGAAGTGGATCTCTTCAATAAAGAGAGCTAATTCAGTTTCAATTGATCAAAGATAGGCAGAAGCAGCTACACCCAAAGAAAGAACACTGGGAGATAAATATAAACTGCTTGCATTTTTGTTTTTCTTCCCGGATTATTTATACCTTCTGAATTCAATTCTCCCTGTGCAACAAGAAAACTGTTCGGTTCTGCACATGTATATTGTATCCAGGATATACTGTAACCTATTCAACATGTAAAGGATTGCTTGCCATCTGGGGGAGGGGGTGGAGGGAGGGAGGGGAAAAATTGGAACAGAAGTGAATGCAAGGGATAATGTTGTAAAAAATTACCCTGGCATGAGTTCTATCAATAAAAAGTTATTAAAAAAAAAAAAAAAAAGAAATGAGGCCTTTATCAGGTCCTTTGAATGTAAAAATGTTTTTCCAGTTTATTGCTTCCCTTCTAATCTTGTCTGAATTAGTTTTGTTTGTACAAAAACTTTTAACTTAATATAATCAAAATTATCTATTTTTTGATCAATAATGATCTCTAGTTCTTCTTTGGTCACAAATTCCTTCCTCCTCCACAGGTCTGAGAGATAAACTATCCCTATGTTCTTCTAATCTGTTTATAATATTCTTTATGTACAGATCATGAGCCCATTTCAACCTTATCTTGGTGTACGGTGTTATGTGTGGGTCAGTGCTAGTTTCTGCCATACTAGTTTCCAATTTTCCCAGCAGTTTTTGTCAAATAGTGAGTTCTTATTCCAAAAGTTGGGGTTTTTGGGTTTGTCAAACATTAGATTGCTATATAGTTATTGACTATTTTGTCCTGTGACCCTAACCTATTCCACTGATCAACTTCTCTATTTCTTAGCCAGTACCAAATGGTTTTGATGACCACTGCTTTATAATGTAATTTTAGATCTGATACAGCTAAGCCACCTTCATTTCTAGCACCCTTTTCATACGGTAATCTTTCAATTTCCTGACCAATCCTGTTTGGATAATTAGGAGAAAAGAGGACAACTTAGAGCCACTGGGAATACCTTTAATTAATGGGCATGACAAAGTTGAAAAACCAGAAAAGGAAACTGAGAAGGAACCTCCAAGAGATCAGAGAACCAAGAGGTGAAAGAAATTAGTAGTGTGAGATAACACAGAGAGATCAAGAAGGATTGGTAATGAAAAGGAGAATTAGATTTGGCAATTAAGGGACCAATGGTAATTTTGGAGATGGCAGTTTTAGTTGAATAAAAGGGTCAGTAGCCTGATGTAGTTCCAGAAGATAATTACTTCAGATCACATCTCAAAGTAGCACAAAACTTACTCATTAGAACTGAAGGATACAATATAAGCCTGTTCCCTAAAACCATCTTTGATGCTCCCTTCTCTCCCACTTGAAACCAACCTTGGTTCTCTTTGTTCTTGTCATTTATCTCAGCATCCTCTGCCACAGGTGCTTGTTTTACTCCTTGATCCAAGAATTCACCTCGGGCTTTCTTGGCCTTAGAAGGGCATTCCACAGAAGAAACAATGGATATGTTTCCAATACTGTTTCCATTAGCTTCAGTCAACTCCACAGCCGCTAAAGTAAAAAAAAGAGATAAGCACAACATAAAGAAAACACAGAATTCTTTGTTACAAGTGAAAACTCTCTGGAAGTGGAGTAGGGGAAAATTTTAAATGATATAAAACCAAAAGATACCAATAAAAATGAAGGGAATATAATATGTAACCTTTTCTCTGAAAAATGGATATTTTTCGCAAAGGGTGGGTTGGGCAGTAGAAAAAGTTAAAATTTCAACATAGTGTTATCAACAATTACTGTACCCGGTATTCTTGACATCACTATTGCCTGAGTAGTGTTCTCCTTAATCTACAATACTTAAAGAGCTAATGGCCCCAAGATCACGTGTCAAGTAGAAAAGGACCATGAGCAAAGGCTCTAAGCTCCTCAATTTCTGGTGTTTTTTTGTGATTTTTGGTGCCTACTCTTTGATTTCTTCTTTGAACTGAGACTTGCTCTTCACAATATTCTTCATGCTTCTGTGAATAAATCAGCCCCTATCCTGAAACAATGACTAGGTTTTCTCTTTAGTGTCTCTTTGTCTAACTCTCTGTTCTCTTCAGGTTACATTTCTCAGTATGTCTCAGTACTTCTTTGTATATCACACTTCTTGTGTGGCTTGTTCTCTCTTCCTTTACTTTATCCATAAGAATATCAAATTGGCTAATTCTTTCTTCATACATCAATCCCATGTTGAATCTCAAGCATTCCTCATTAAACTGATAACTATATATACCTGAAGGCTGGCGTTCTATTTTGCGCAGGTATCCACTTTTGCAATTGATTTGTACCATGTTGCCCACATCCAGAGTATAATGTTTTCGGCCAAACACCATATCTATCTTTGACTCATTGCTTTCTTCTAGAGCTGCTTCCAGAGCCAGGCAAGTTTTGGCATCATATGGGATCCAGCCATCTTCCTCATCGTTCTGCCACTGCCAGACAAAATCTAAAATGTAACAATATCAAGAGAAGAATTTTGATGCAATTAGGGTAAAATAGATAAAAATAACAAGATTCTGAATTTTTCTTTCTTTTTTAAAGGATGAATTATAAGTTGTATTTCTTTCTTTCCCTGAAGTTTTGCTGGATCTTCTGAATTTGAGTGAATAAACATTTATTAGGTGCTTCATCTTTTACAAGTAATCTATCATCCAATGATCTCAGAAACCAAAAAAGTAATGCAGAGACCCCAAGAGACAAATCAATCCCTTTATGTTTTGTTTGTAACCTACAAAGAAAACCTAACAAATCTTCTTTTTAATGATAATGCCAGGGAACAAGGATAATATTCATATTATACAATATGTTATGATTAGAGAGTGGCACTATAAATCATTATGTTGAGAATCAATGAGATTTGTATAGATTATATCTATGAATGATAAAATAACAATGAGGCATATGGTATGTGTTCTTAAAACAAATACTTCTTGATAAAAGAATACACTTACAGGAGTCCTGTTTCTTGATGGCAACAGCAATCTTCCTCTCAGTCCTTGTCTTTGTGTTCCTCTGGACCATCTTCTTGAAATCAATCTGAAGCTTCACATTTCCACTTTCTGATGAGACATTTACCAAAGCACTTCCTTTCCTGAAAAATAACCCAGTTTGAGACAATCATCCCTCCCCAAGTTTGTAAAGTCAAAATTCGTAGCTGTTTTCTTCAGGTCCTCTAGGTTACTCCCCTTCATTTATCAAGAAGTTCAGTACATGGTTCACAATTTTTCTCTCCACAATGCCTACTCTCATACTAGAAAACTTCAAAATACTTACTGACCGTTTCTTAAACATCCTATCTATTCAGTTCCTAAACCTACTCACTTCCTGTGTCACCTCAGCATCACATAAAGATTGACCATAATGTCGCTTTGTCTCCTTTTGTCAAGTCAATTATCCACCTAGTGATCGTCAATCTACTGAATCCTCAGTTCTCAAGAACCAGTTCAACTTTACATTGTTCTCAGAGTCCCTGGACCCTTTATCATATCACCAAGTGCATCCTGCCAAGCCTTAGTTGTGCTGCTAAAGAAGGTGGAGAAAATCATGCAACTGTTCTGATTCTACTTATGTTACATAAACGTATTACACCACCTCAACTGAGTCCTCAATGCTATTTATACCTCATTTATCAATTCACTATCTCACTCAACATAGCATCTCTTCCAAACCATTTTATCCCTCCTCAAATTTCCCACAGCACTCCCCCCTACCTGTTCAGCTGAGATCCTTGCCTTACATTGTACAGAAAATATTGAGGCCATCTGCCACAAACTCCCTCTTTTCCCTCTTTCTTATTTCATATCATTCATAAATATATCTTTTGCAACTATCTCCTTCTTCATCCATTTCACATGATGAGGTACTTACTACATAAACCAAGGCTATTCTCCCTATGTACAAGCAATCCCATTCTATTCCATGTTCTCCAACAGAGTGAGCCCTCTGTTATCTCCATTCTATCACTTATCTTCAATCTCTCCCTATTGACTCCTTCCCTACTACCTGCAAAACATGCCCATGTCTCTCCCATCCTCAAAAAATGCTCACTTGATAATTTCATCCCTTGTCCTTTATCTCTTGACTTTTTGTGACTGAACTCCTTGAAAAGACCAACAGATAGCTTCACTTCCTCTTCTTTCAGTCTTTTTATCCCTTCAATCTGGCTTTCATCCTCTTTGTTCTAACAAAATTTATTTCTCTAAAGTTATTGATGATTTAATTGTCAAATTAAATGGTTTATTCTCAATCCTCATTCTTCTCCACCTTTCTGTAGCCTTTGACACTGCTGATCACCATCTTCTCCTAGATACTCTCTTCTCTCTAGTCAGAGAAGGGTTCTTTTATTAAATAAACGCTGACAGAGATTAGGGTTTTTTGGGGTAGTTTTCCTCTTATCAATTAGATCCTTCATTCTCCATCTCCTTTGCTAAATTCTCAAGTAAGTTATACATTTTAAATGCTGGATCATCATCTAAGCCAGGGGTCCTCAAACTATGGCCCGTGGGCCAGATGCAGCAGCTGAGGACGTTTATCCCCCTCACCCAGGGCTATGAAGTTTCTTTATTTAAAGGCCCACAAAACAAAGTTTTTGTTTTTACTATAGTTCGGCCCTCCAACAGTCTGAGAGACAGTGAACTGGCCCCCTATTTAAAAAGTTTGAGGACCCCTGATCTAAGCCATACCCTCTAACAACAGGTGTCTCAAAGCATTCAACCTGGGCCATCTCGCCTTTATTTTACGATTTCATCAGCTCCCATTAATATAGTTATTTTTTTCAATGCTGATCATTCTCAAATCTATCTTGCCCTGATTTCTCTTGCTGACTTTTTAATCTTGCATTCCAACTGCCTTTTGAATATATAGAACTGGATGTCCACTGGATGTCTGATGGACATCTAGACAATATGGTTACCTTAATCTCCTATCTTCTCTATCATTGTCAAGGGCAACACCATCCTCCTAGTTCCTCAGGCTCACCAGCTAGGTGTCAACCTTGATTTCTCACTGTCTCTCACCCCACATATCCAATCAGTTGGTAAAACCTATCAATCTGATCTATGGAACATCTCTTAAATATGTAAATAGGTCCCTTCCTTTCCTCTGATACTATCACCACTCTAGAACAGACCTTAATCTCCTTACCCTTGGAATAATGTAGTATTAATTATTATTTGTAACCATAACCTAATTAAATTAATAATTTATTATTAATTATATTATTAATAATTACAATTTATTATTATGTTGTTATTAATTATGATTATTAACTAATTATACCCTGCTGGTGGGTCTGCTTCTCTAAAGTCTCTTCCCATACTAATCCATCTTTTATCCAACCCTCAAAATGATTTTCCTAAAGGCAGGATCAAACATATCATTCTCCTACTCCAAGATCAAATATAAAATCCTTTGGAGTTCAAAACACTCCATAATCCAGTCAACCTTCTACCTCTCCTGTCTTATACTTTATACAACCCCTTCCCTCCCCTCACATACCCTGATGCAGTGACCCAGCCTCTCGCTGTTGCAAGAACAAGACCTTCTATCTCTCAACTCCAGGTATTTTCTCAGGCTGTCTCTCATGCCTGGAACATCCCCTTCTTCATCTCTACCTACTGATTTCCTTAGCTTTTTTAAAGTCCCATCTAAAATCCCAATTTCTACAGAAAACATAACCCAAGTCTGTTTAATTTTAATGCCTTCTTTTTAAATTACTTCTTATCTGCCCTGTATATAGCTTGTTTGTACATATGTATGAGTGTTGTCTCGTCTGTTAGACTGTGGGCTATTTGAAGAAAATGACAGTCTTTTGCTTCTTCTTTTTTTTTAATCCCCAGTGCTTAGCATAGTGCCTAGCACAAAGTAGGCCCTGAATAAATGCTTATCAATAGATTGCTGCAAGTTCCATAATGTCAAAAGAGTTAAAAATGAAAAACAAACTAAATCCTATGATAAAGTCAATCCAAAAGGACTGACAGCAAGAGGAAAAAGAATATCTAATTCTCCAGTGTAAGAATTTATTGATGGGAGAAAAGCCAAGCATAATCTAAAATACAGTAAGCAAAAGATTTGCCTCACAAATCTTATCTTCTCACAGAACTAGTTGCTGTGAAACATTGACAGGATGATGTGAATAGGAAGCTGCTCTATTAATACCCAACTGAATTTTTTCCTGTAGAAGAACTTCTAAGAATCTGTTAAGATTGATATACTTAGAGACTGGTAATGTTTTCTTAAATATCTATAGTCAGTGATTCTACTATAGAAAGCTGGATGAATCCAATTCAGTGTAAGTAAGAGTATAAGTGGGAGCACAGGTCTCTGAAAACACAATTCTCATGCTCCTAGAGATAAGAAAGGGGACCATCCCTTTGGACCAAACCCTTAACCTCGGGTATAGAAAATGAGAGGAAATTCTGCATAGTACTTACCTGAAAGCCTCTGTGATCTCCACATCCTGAGCAGAAGAGTACCAGTGCCAGACACCCTCGGGGTCTTCCCATTGCCAACGAAACTCAATGCTTGGTGAGGCCACTTCACTCTTTCCTGGCTTTGGCTCTGGGCACTGCCGCTTTACCTTTGCACCTGAAGACGAAACAAAAATGGAACATGAGTTTTGTCTAGTGCTCCAATAAGGATTGGAATCCAGATGGACCGAGAAGAGTAATAAGGGGAAGAACCCGGAATCCAATGCTATAGATTTGAGCCCTAGTTCTGGAATCCAGAAAACAGCGGTTCATGTCCTACCTAGGAAAATTCCTAGCCGTTGTATTTTCTTCCTTCTGTTTCCTCATCTGTATGGGGGTTACTAAGGTCCCTTCCACTTTTGGTTTGGGATGTGAAAGAAGCATTTTATTAAATAAACGCTGAGTTGGTATATCCCAGACACAGTGCCAAGTGCTGACAGGTTTCCCCTTGGGAAACTCAGTCTAACGGGGAGACGATAGGGCCAATAACTGTGATCTACTTCTGGGATTTATATAATGCAGGAGCTGAACTCGATGGCCTTTGAGATCCTTGCCAGCAGCGTTTATGACTTATCTCCAAGTTATTCCACAAGCATTTTGTTCGTCGAGACCCAGTTTTCAACTGGGGGTAGGGGTATCACCGGTGCTCAGCAGTGTGGTACGCAGCAGGTGCTTAATAAATGCTTGCTGACTTGTCTTGACTATCTACTCTGTGACTGTTCCAGTTGTGGGGTGGAAAAAATAACCAACCAGGCAAATATCAAAGAGACGGATAAACACGAGGGCAAAAACGCAGTCGGCCGAGAATAATGGGAGGGGGAGCCGCCTCTCCGTCACATCGGCCTCCGGACCCCTGACCCCTGACCCCGGGACCAGACAAGACCCTGCAAACAAAGACCCACAATCTTTGTCTAGCCAATTATCAAGCCCGGGACTGTGGCATTCCCGGAAACCTCTCAGGAGCGGGGATAGGTGGGCGTTCCCCCACCTCTTCCTAATCTCTAGCATTCTCTAACCCTGAATCCCGAAACTTGCTCCGAACCTCGGGCGTAGCCGGTGCTTCCACCTCTGCCGCGAGAGGACATGGCGCTCTAAACCGAATGCAGGCGGGCCCACCTTCCCGGATCATTCTCTGGCTTCAGCGCATGCGCTTATCACCTACGACCTCTGAAGAAAACGGGATTTCCCGCGCTATGAAAGACTGGAAAGTTGTGCTCTACTCTGACGTAAGCTCTTATTTGCATGTCGCCAAGTATCACGGGATATTCACCCTCTGTAAGAAGTAGCACTGATTTGGTGAGCCTTATATAGTGGCCGCCGGGCGGGATTCTTGCGTAGGGCGGAGGGAAGCTCATCGTTGGGGCTACAAGCTGAGTGCACTACGTCACTCTCTCAACCCAGCCCTTGGGAAGGTCTGAGACGAGGGCCAATAGCGGCCCTAGCAGGGCTCCTCCCGCGATTTGGGGGGGTGAGTTCCCAGAAAATGGGGCCCGGTTCGGGGGTAGACTGGGCAGGAGATGCCCATGCGGTTCCGCCAACCCGAACAGGGGAGGTGGCCTGGGCGGATGCCTCCCCCGACTGGGCTTGGAAACGACTCACGGCCAGCCAAGTGAGTGCAATGGCTGAGGTGGGTTACCTCCTTGAGGATCCCATAACCCAATTCAGACTACTCTCCCCCGCCCATCTTTTTTTTTTTTTTTTAATTTTTTAATAAAATGGGGATGGAAGAGAGGAGAGATCCTTCATCTCATTTTCCACCATCCACCAGCACCAGCTGACTTCATCTCCAGGAATGTCATGACCTTACCACCGCCACCCCCAAGTGCCCTATCCCCTTTTCAGCTTTCTTTGTATGCTGTCTTCTCCCATTATATTGTAAACTACTAGTTTAACACACACAGTTCGTGGTGCATAGTAGGCGCATGATAAATATTTATTGACTTGAATTTACCAGAGCAAAGAATTTATATTGAGAAACACAGCTAGCTGATTAGTGGGGGATATGCAAATGGGAATGATTGAGCAACTTTTACTAACCACGTTGATGCTAAAATGTTTTTTTTAATTTTATCAATAAGCTACAATAACATATTAGAAAGAGTCAGCTTAGATTTATCCCAGGAATGCAAATTTGGTTCAACTAAATATAATAAAAACTAAGACTAGATAATTTTAATAATATGAACAATAAAAACCCTGTCGCTGAAAATTTTTGACAAAGTCCAGTACCAAGAGCTAAAGAGAGAAATTCCATTCAAAATGACTACAGAAGCTATAAAATACTTTAAAGTGATTCTACCAGGCTGTCCTCAGAACCATCTATCAACCTAACATTCCTTGCACACAAAGTAAGTGCAGAAACTTTCATTGTTCATGGGTAGGTTGAGCCAATAAATAGGGAAATCCATTTTATCTTCTGTTATCCTATCACTTGTTTAATGTTGAAATTTCTCCCATCCATAGATTTAAAAGGTAAAGTGATATCATAGAGAAAAGTAACTTCAAAAGATTTTAGAACTCTGATCAGCACTATAGTAAGCCACAAATCCATAAGGTTAAAGATGAAACCCACCACTTACCTTCTGACAGAGAAATGGAAGTGTAAATTTAAAATGCCAGAAGAGACACATTTTTGAAAATTTGAGGATTTGTGGGAATGGGAATTTGCTTTTCCTAAATATATAAAATGTTAACCAAAAAAAAAAAAAAAAAAGATTCATAGTGCTCTTAGAAGCTATTTTGTCCAAGAATCCTCATTTTACAGATGAAGTAACAGATTCAGAGAGGTTGCCTCTCCCTGAGTTAAACAGTTCTCATAGGTGTTATCTGAGCTGAGGTTGTGAGTACTTTCCTTACTTCATCTTCCCCTTGAACTTTCCTCTACCTCAATATGATTAAGACTTTAGCTTTAAAAGGCCAAAGTCTTCCACTGCATCCAGGGCCATGTTCAGATGTCCTGAACTATATGGCCACTGTACCCAGATGGTTCTGGAGGGGAAAGAGAGGCAGGTGACCTTGTACCTCTCATTTAAATCCAATTCACTTGTATGTCATGACATCACTTTCTTGATGTGATGATCATCTTAGAGAACAGGGCAAACAACCACCACTTCAATATGGACATTAGACTAGTCTTTCTCTCTCCAAGTGGAGGGGTCAGTGCTCAGGGCCAAAGTCTGAAAAGTAGACAGGGCAATACCACCTACAGGCACATTTCACTAATAATAGGAGGGCTTTGGGGAAGAAAAGGGTGTGATACTTCTGGAATTTATATTCCCTGCTCAGTGAATGATCCTGGAGGCTTTCTGGGCCACAGTTTTCTTCTTTCATTACCTAATACTTTGAAGTTTGGTCTTTTGGCTCACATATCCTGGGACAATTTCATATCCTGGAGCATGGAGATTAGCAGATGAAAAGTCGCTCTCTATGTCCCTGTTATGTCTGATATTCTACCTCTCTAGCTGATGCCTACAATATATAGGCTGAGCTTTTGACTTTCTTGTATTGCTATTCTCTGCCCAGCTGTCCACTAGAGGGCAGCCGATCTTAGATGTTTCAGAAAATGCTACTTTTCCCAGTGGGAATACATGTTATTTTTTTTTTTACAAACTCTCCTATGAGAAAAATACGCTGCAGCTTAATACCTAGGGATTGGTTTTATTTGGTATTCTTACAGGCTCACAGCATTCCTTGTAATTGTTGGTTGTACCTGCTTTAAAAAAAAAAACAAACCCCACAACTTATTTATCTTGTACTTAAGATGCAGCCAAGAATATTTTAAAGTAAAACAGAACAAATCATGGCTCAACATATATTTATTAGTGTTATGTCAAACACTGTTCAAGGTGTTAAATATATAGAGAACTGGGATAGTTCCTGCCTTCAAGGAGTTTATAGTTTACTCCCAGACTTCCTGGGAATGGGATTGTCTATCAAGTCTCAATCTCTCATTAAAATATTCTCATAATCATATTGAGGAAGGACCTACAAATTCCTCCTTTCCTCCAAGATAATGATTCCTCAAATCAAGGCTAATAACATGTTTTTACAAACCATTCTTTGCCTGGACAAGGAGATACACAGATTGAGAGGGAGAAATAGCAGCAAGAATTTACTGCACATTTTCCCTTTACATAAAATTCCCATTACACAAATTTGACTTTATGTAAAGAGTTCTGAAAAAAATTTCAGCCAACCACCAGTGATAAAAGGTAGGTCAATGGGTAGGAAAGGGGCAACATACTATACAACTGTTAACTTTATAATACAATACTTACATTAATTTTACCATTATCATTATTATATCTTTCATTTCAAAATTCTGTTTATTATCATGGGACAACATTTAATATGTCTACATTTTGCCACATTTTATGACTAATGTAAAGGTATTATTTAGCCTATGCTTTTGTTATATAAACTAAACTCTTAGCCTCTGACTTCTAACGTTAAATTCATCTCCATCTCTAACTCTAATGCCAAATGTAACCAACTCCAATCCTAACTAACCCTCCATTTCTGATACTAATTCTAATACATAAAAATTGTTTCACATAAAGTTTTACAGAATAGTCCACTTATATAATGCAAGACTGTCTATATACGAAACTATGATTTTTGTTTCCCTTTTTATATAAATGAGATAGTACAGTAGTATAAAATTGCCATTTGTTTAGACCCTCTTCTGGAGTTCTTTTTGTTTTCTTCTGTATATTACTTTAAATGTCTTGTCAACATTGTTTAGGTTTCATCTCAGAGATGTACCAACCAGATCTCTAAACTATACTGGTAAGATTCCTGAAGAAAATGCTCTGCTTTTATTATATCAGGATATACTGGTTCTTTCTCCCATCAAGACTCTCTGCATACCTACATTAGGGAATTAGTTATCCTTTCTCTCTCTCCTGTTTCTCTGCCCCACCCCACAGCCAACACCTCTGCCAGTCTTGTTGGATTTTTATCCTGGGACTTAATCTGTCTTTTAGGTAAAGATGATTGAGTCAGACTGATTTAAATTCAGGGGATGCTTTATCAAGTGAATCTGAAGAAAGTGGTAGAGAATGGAGTAATGGAATATGGAAAATGGAGTAAGGGAATATGGAGAATGGAGTAATGGAATATAGAGAAGTCCATACAAGGACCAAGAAGAGGATTGCTGTTACCATCAAAGACCAAGGCTTCTCCATAAGAATCTGTCTGTTGATCAGGAGGTATCCATTTGGGGGAGAGATATCATAACTCTATTATTTTCTCATCCATAGAGATATTTAAACTCTGTACAAATCATATTCTTTATCAGCATGATTTATGTCTTTAGCCATAATATAAATAATGTGTAATATGAATATTGTCTTTATTCCTTGATACCATTATTTAGAAAAAAATTTTATTGGGTTTTCTTCATAAACCAGAAACAAAAGGGGATAAATCTGGGGACAAATCTGCCTCTTAAGAACTCTGCATTGGATTCTAGGATTATTAGGAGTTATGTTGCTTTCAAAGAATAAACATTTAATAAATATTTATTGATTTAAATTTTAAAATTTTTCAGATTAACAAGCATTTATTTTTCTTTTTGCTCTGCTTCCCATAATCAAACAGTTAAAAAGCCCTTATAACAAATATACATAGCCAAATAAAACAAATTTCTACATTAGAAATGTTCAAAAATGCTTATTGACTCAGATTTAAAAGTCTCAATAAATCTTGTGCAACTTATATTTTCCTTTAAAATGTATGCTTTAGAATAGAGGTAGATTATTCAGAATTTTTTCATTTCAATTTAATTCCTACAAAATACTGCTTTTTAAGTTGTTAAGAGTGTAGGCTATTTTTGGTAAGTGGCAGGGTGATAAGGATGATGACTGGATCCTATATACCACTGAAAGTTGCCTGACTAAAGGCAGCTCTAACAGAAAGCAGTAAGTTGAAGATGGGTATAATATTTCACAAAAACACATTATACTCTGGAAGTGGAGAACATTCTACTAATTGCAAAAGTGGGTGCCAGCACAGAATAGAAGACCTCTGGTCTTAAGTTATATGTAGTTATCAAATTAATAGGAAATGCCTGAGATTCAACATGAGATGAATATATCTAGAAAGAAGTGACCAATTTGACATTCTTGTGGATATAGTAAAGGAATCAGAAAAGAGCTGTAAGAAAGTGATGAGACTTATCAGGAAATGTAAATAGAAGAGAATGAGGAGGTAAACAAAGAAACACTACAGAGAAAAACTATTCATTGCATCAGGATAGGGAATGATATATCTCAAGGAGCATGGGGAACATTGTGAAAAACAAGTCTCAGTTCTTAGAGGAAAATGAAGAGAGCAAAGACCAATGTTCACAAAAAACATTAGAAGGTGAGGAGCTCACATTCCCCGGCTCAAGTTCATTGACTAGTTCTTAAGTGCCCTGTAGCCATTAGCTTTTCCAGTATTATTGATTAAAGAGGGACTACTTAGAGATAATAATAATGTCAAGGACATCATTGGGTCATTGGGAATAGTTGGTAACATATATTGAAGTGATAGTTTCTTTGTCCTGTCTAATCAGTCCTTTGTGAAAAATGTCATCTTTTCAGAAGGTGATATTTTACATCTCCTTCATCCTGCCTTTTCTTTCTGTTGTAACCATCTTTCTTTTGCCTTAAACTGCCATGGAGTTAATGGAAGCTAATTAAGGCTGTGGAATCCACACAACCAGTGAATTATTTATGGAAAGCTCATCTAGAAAAGCTCAAAGAGTCTTCTTGGTATATGGGATGACTCGAGGACCTGTGACAGGAGAAGGTGCTGATCAGAGACAACCAAGGTAATCTATACATGTGAAAGCTCACCATAGGCTCACAGTGAGTTCTCCAGCTCTTTTGCTGCTTTGAGGCAGCCTTATGTGCCCATTTTTCAGAGTCAGTGCAATATCTTTGGAAGGCATTTCAGACTTACCATCCCTGTCAGCAATCTTACTTACTGCCTTAAACCTGAGGCTCATTTAGACCTAGATATCAAGACAAAATTGTTCAGCAGAGACCGAGGTGACCATGAAAGAGCATGACCTGATCTTGAAATTTGTCCCTGATTCTTCCACTAGTTATAAACAGTACCCATTTCTTCTCAGTGACTGTGATGATCTTACACTTTTTTTTTTTTAAGAGAAAAGATCCAGTGTGTACCTAGAATAGAGATAAATATACAAGGTTGGTAGCAAATGCCAGCTGCCAATCTGGCATCATGGTGAGATTTAGCAAATGCCCATTTGGCTTTCCCAAGGTTGGAAATATGACAGCTTCAGTAATGGTCTAAGCAAAGAGGTACATCTGATGATCTCTTTGAAGCAGGACAAGGAGCTTGTCTTCATCTCTCCTAAAACCACCTGAGATGGGAAAGGCAATTGGAAAGGAGCCAAAGAAAATTATGTGCTAAGAAGGAAGTCCTCCTAAAGAGAGAAAAAATTTCAAAGGTAACAACAAATTTTCCTTAGATTTAAGAATATACTCGTTATCTCTGTGGGCAGAACAAATTACAAAATCCAAGTGACAGGGTACTAACTTGCCAAATCTATTCAGCTAATAATAAAACAAGTAGCACTTATATAACTCCATGAGGCTTAATTATCTTACTTTGTCTTCACAGCAAACCTGGAGGTAGGTGCTATTATCATCCTCATTTTTACAGATGAGGGAACTGAGGCAAACAGCACTTAAGGGACTTGCCCAGGGGTCACACAGCTAACAAACTGGACTCGTATTCAGGTCTTCCTGACTCTGTATATACTCTATTTACTGAAAAAAAACTAGAAACTTAACATAGAGTGGGAATTGGAGATGTCTATTTTAAGATCTGTAAGATGAGTTGAGATGTTAGTTGAGGCTACTTGTGATATATTTCAGAATTTAAGCTTTTTTGTACCATAAGTAGCCCTCTGCAGCAACAGGATCCAGGGTTAACAGTATGCCCAGGTTAATGAAGAGGCAGGATAGTAGAGTGGAACTCTAGAGTAAGAATCTGGAAAGGCCTGAGTTCCAATATTGCCTTTGACCTTTGGCCATGGACAAATTGCTTAAGTACTCTGACCCTCATACTCCTAATCTGTAAAATATCCATATCCATATCTGTAACAATATAGTAATATACAGCCATATCTATATTAATGCATATAGGCATATACATATCATAGATATACACAAATGCATATAATATACAAATGTGTATATGTTTATCATGTATCTCTGCATGTATAAAGTGTGTGTGTGCATGTATGTATTTCTACACACTGTGCTGATAATTGAGAGAGATTATTGAGAAAATTAATTAAGATTGGGAATAGTACTTTGCAAAGAAACCATAACATAAGATATCCCCCAAATCATTGCAATTTTAAACTTTTGGGACTAAAAAGCCAGATACTATTATAGCTCATATCTATTACTTTGTAGTCTTACATATATTGTGAAAAGAATAATTTATATAATGTTATACAAAAACATTTCTTTGAAAAACATCTTTTTTTCCAGTGGTTAGAGTACCTTCCCTGTGTTCATAGCGTCCTAAATCCAGGATTCTTTTTTTTTTTTTTTAATAACTTTTTATTGACAGAACCCATGCCAGGGTAATTTTTTACAACATTATCCCTTGCACTCACTTCTGTCCCGATTTTTCCCCTCCCTCCCTCCACCCCCTCCCCCAGAGGGCAAGCAGGCCTTGTTACATAGGTTACAGTTAAATAGGTTACAGTATATCCTAGATACGATATATGTATGCAGAACCAAACAGTTCTCTTGTTGCACAGGGAGAATTGGATTCAGAAGGTATAAATAACCCGGGAAGAAAAACAAAAATGCAAGCAGTTGCATTTCCCAGTGTTCTTTCTTTGGGTGTAGCTGCTTCTGTCCGTCATTGATCAACTGAAACTGAGTTAGATCTTCTCTTTGTCGAAGAAATCCACTTCCCTCAGAATACATCCTCATACAGTATCATTGTTGCGGTACATAATGATCTCCTGGTTCTGCTCATTTCACTTAGCATCAGTTCATGTAAGTCTCACCAGTCCTCTCTGTATTCATCCTGCTGGTCATTTCTTACAGAACAATAATATTCCATAACATTCATATACCACAATTTACCCAGCCATTCTCCAACTGATGGGCATCCATTCAATTTCCAGTTTCTAGCCACTACAAACAGGGCTGCCACAAACATTTTGGCACATACAGGTCCCTTTCCCTTCTTTAGTATCTCTTTGGGGTATAAGCCCAGTAGAAACACTGCTGGATCAAAGGGTATGCACAGTTTGATAACTTTTTGAGCATAGTTCCAAATTGCTCTCCAGAATGGCTGGATGTGTTCACAATTCCACCAGCAATATATCAGTGTCCCTGTTTTCCCACATCTCCTCCAGCATTCCGCATTATCTTTCCCTGTCATTCTAGCCAGTCTGACAGATTATTGTAGTGGTATCTCAGAGTTGTCTTAATTTGCATTTCTCTGATTAATAATGTAAATCCAGGATTCTTCACAAACAGATACTAACTATGACTAGCCAGGCCTACTAGAAGAATCAAATATTTACTTGTTCCTCTCACTTTATATTGATCCTATCAAAACTTTTGCAGATTCATATTGGGGATCAGATTAAATAAATGTTTCTAACATAATTCCTTACATTAACTTATACAAAGTGCTTTAAGGTTTGCAAAATAGCATATATTATTTCATTTGGTCTTCACAACAACCTCCTGAGATGGGCACTAATATCTTCATTTTACAGATGAGGAGACTGAGTTGATTTGCCAGGGCCACAGAGCCAGTAAGGGTCTCAAATAGGTTTCAAAGTCAATCTTCTCTAAGTCCAGGTTCAGAGGTCTATCACTTTACTCAGTGATCCCTAAATTTAGCTTTCTCTTATCAGTTTCTTTCTGTGTATCAAAGTTTTCTTTGTTAATGAGAAGAAAACATAAATGTCTTTCCTAGCAAAGTCAAAAAAGTACAATTTTTTTTTTCAATTGCAAAATTCTTACTATAGCCTCCATTCTTTCCTTCCTCTTTTCCTGAACACCTGAAAGATTTTTTCTCCTCTCTATTCTTTCCCTGGGCTTTGGATTATATGATCTGCAAAATCCTTTCCAGTTTAAAAAATGTGTAATTTGGTAATGTGGGAGTTAAGAAGGTGAAGACAAGGAAATAGGTTATGTATATAATCCAAGAAAGTATGTAGCTAATTTATAAAATACAGGAAATTGTATTTTTTGCTACAGAGCAAGTTCAAACTGTAATGTTATATACCTAATATCCCATCAGAGGGTTCAGTTTATCAAACCACAGTGTTTTTCCCCCTAAGGTTACTAATTAAATTGTTCTGTTCTTCCCCACAAGTACAGCTACCTCTCCCTCTGACTTGAAGGGTCAAAAATCCTTGACCTTTGTCTACTTCTAACAGTGCTCTGATCTCTGCAGATCTATATGATTGCTACAGATATCTGGCCAAAGCTTTGACCAGTAACATCAGAAGAACAAATCTTTAAACAAATTAATAGTAGCTCTATGTATGTCTAAGATTGGGGAAGAGGGAAAGAAAATTTGTTTCTTTTTAATGAAAAACAAATAAAATTCTTCATTTTTTTGTTTTCCTAGGAGAAAGGATCTTTAGATACTAGGTTGAAATGGGAACTGTGAAAATGAGAGATCTTAAGAGTTGGACAGAAGGAAAGGGAGAGAGGGAACAGGGGAATAAGGTGAGCTGCACAAATTGAATGCATTAGGTGTGGGCCTGACATCATTATCCTCTGTTCAAATTCCATGTGAAGGAGATAAGGCATTCATATGTCACTGAACAATTAACAAAATAAGGTTTACTTAGTCCTAACACAGAACACCCAAAGATATTCAATAAGGATACTATAGCATTTAGTTAAGGAATAACCTCCTTTCCTCTCAATGTTCTTATTTTCATATTGAAACATTTCCTATGATTTTGGGACGCACAACAAGTCCAAAGGGTACTAATTAATGCAATATGTGGATCTTTTTATGACTTTAGATAACCAAGGAGCTATGCAAATGAAGTCTGAGGCAACTGGGAAGCTGCTATTGAGAGAGATATGTCTTAGAGCTGCCTCCCCCTGGGCCAAAGCTGGGTTTTGTCACCTTTGGGGGAAAATATAGCCTATTCTGTGTGAAGGAGGGAGTAGGGCAGAGAGAAGAGATTCCTAGCAAATAATGGTCCCATCATAATATGTAAACAGATTAGATTGTAATAGAATGTACAAAGTAATGGATATGAGGGATTCAGAAACATGGGAAGATTTTATGAACTGATACAAAGTGAAATAAGTAGAATCAGGGGAAAATTTATTTAGTAATCACAGCCCTATAAAGGGAAAGACTTTTGAAAGACTCAAGAACTCTAATCAATGCCATCATTAATAATGACTTCAGAAGATGATAAAAGTATGCCTCTGGGCAGATGGCAGTGACCTAACAGTGTAGAATGAGGCAAATATTTCCAAACTTCAGGAATACCCACGATCCTGTTTTTCTCTCCAAATTGACTATTTTTTCAAGCCTTTTCTGTTCTTTCAGAATCCTTATGAGTACAGGTTTTATGGGAAGTAATGTAAGAGAATTCTGTGCAGTATGTGACGTTTTGAAGAAATCCTTTGTGAAGAGGCAAAAGTACTGCTGAAAATGTCCTTTTAGTTTCATCCCTTGGATTTTTTTCCCCTTCTCCTTTGAAAACTCTATAGATTTTTTTTTTTAGCAAAACAAAGAATAGTTATATAGAGAATACCACTAAATTATACATATCTTTTGTTCACCTATATCACCATTATAGGCAGTAACCCCAAAGAAATAAAAGAAGGAATGAAGAAATCATTACTATAAAAATATCTGTGGCAGCTCTTTTTATAGGAGAAAAAAATTAGAAACTAAAGGGGTACCTATTTATTGGGGGAATGACTGCAAATTATATATGAATGTAATAGAACAGAGCTTCTTAAACTTTTTCCTCTCATTTCCCCAAGAAAAAATTTTATGTGACCCTGAGTTTATAGATAGGTATATAAAATAGGTGTATAAATCAAATATTTACTGATAATAAATAATAATTTCATAAATCCCATTCTCCCTCAAAACCACTAGAAACAAGAAAGGCAGTTGGAAGGGAGTTTAGGGAAAGCATATGCCAAAAAGAAAGGGCTCCTAAAAATGAAAAGAAAACTCCAAAGGTAACAACAGATTGACTTCAGATTTAGAGATAAACTTGTTTTTTTTTTTTTTGTGCTGATGGAATAACTGAAATTACAAAGGCCTAATGGCCAAGGTAGCACATTTGCCAGATCCTATGTTCTCAGAAAACAGGATATGATAGCTGTGGCAGAGATCCATTTCTATATATGTGTAATTCTTAATCTGAGGGAATTTAATTAAAAGTGCCAGAAACTTCTGAAGCCCAAAAAATAGAGTAATTTAAACAGACTGAATACAGTGAAAATTAGACAAGCAACAATCTATCTCTGTTCTATTTTTTTCCTCCTGAGTTTATACTATATTCTCTATATTCCTCCTGAGTTTATACTAGCTTTGTGACACTGCTCTAAGATATTATTTGGCCAAGCTTGGGCAAGAGCTTCATTTTGCTGCCTACATTGCCCTAAATCAGTACCATGGTCTAATAGATGAAACTTCTGATAACAAACATTAAGCCCATGAGGCACTCAACCAGCTTTTACCTAGCATGTCTTATAAATTCAATTCTATCTAAACTGAGAGAAAATTATGAAAAAGAATGTTTCAAAATAAGCCTCAGACTTAAAAAAAAAAATGAGTGATTTATAAGAGTGAACTGTAGCTATTTAACTGGGTTAAATAGGAAAGGTTAATTATACCAATGAGTCTGAGCTTTGTTCTCCTGCAGATTTAGCCCTGGATTCTCAGACTGTGGAAGCCTCATTGAGATAGTGGCTCAACTAGAATCCCAGAGAACAGGCAGATGGCTCTGAGAGAAGGAATGCAGATCTGAAGGGTAGCTAGTATAGTATGGAGGCAGAGAGGGGAAGACAGCCTCAATGTCACAGTCTCTGATATTGAGACTGAAAAGTGAAGGGATATATGAGGGTTCAATGTTGTGACTTTACAAGGTACCTTCTCTTACTTATTGTGCCACTTGTATGCTTGTTAGAATAGTCTAAAATTGATGTGGGATGCCTGTTAAATAACAGAAAAGAAACTGAAAATTTTGCAGGACAGAATGAAGGAACTAAAGTCTTTTTTTTTTTTTTTGCTGGCCCTTTGAACATACTGAACAGCTGACACATCCAAATATAAGGGTGGCCACAAAGAAAATAGAATGGATGTAAATTGGCTGTCAGAGTTTTCTGTGATGGAAAACAAACCAAATTTTATTAGGATTTGTTAGAATAAAGAAAAGGCCAGTGTATAATATCAGAACTGGAAGAAGAGATGCTAGACAAGTCTATAAGGTAAATTTAGGCTGCAAAATTACATAGTATTTAGTCATAATTTTGTTTGCTTCTATATATAGTATTTCCTATAATACTACTCTGTTTTGTCTGATCAAGCTCTATAGAACATTATTAAAATGAAGAAGTTTTGTGGGAAGGTCTTCATTTATTTACTTAAATTTCTTGTTAAGACAATATGGTATTGCCTCGAAGTAAGTGTATAGAATGCTGGATTTGAAGACAGGAAAACTGGGATTCAAATCTATTTCTCAATCTTCCTGGTGGTATGATTGTAGGCAAATGACTTATTCTCTTTGTGCCGTAAGCAATTTTCTATTACTTATCTATTAAGATAAAATTTACAATGGTGATAAAGGTTTCTTCCATAGATTTTTTTTAACCTGATTTTTCTGTAGAGTATGACTTTAACAATACAAGTATCTGTTTTTGCCATCTAATCTGACAAGTTGGGTAGATAGAGTACTGGGCCTGTAGTCAGGAATACCTGAATTTATAATAGCTATGTGACACTGGGTAAATAACTTAGCCCTGTTTGCCTCAGTTTCCTTATCTGTAAAATGATCTGGAGAAGGAAACAGCAAATCATTTGGCAAACTACATATGGGGTCACGAACAGTCAGACATGACTGAACAACAACAAATCTGATACATTTACCTACTAATATATGGCAATAAGATATTTCATAAGGGAATATCTTTTTTATTACAGTGCTTAAATTTGTTATGATGTTTGTGAATTTTCTTTTTTAATTGGAATGGCAATTTGGAGGGGAGAGGAAAGCTAACAATTGTGTTGCCAAAGAAAGAACAGGATTCAAGTATTTTTTTAAATTTGCAGAAAAGTTAAAAAAAAAAAAATAAAGATGATCTTAAATTTGCAGAAAAGAACCAAAGAAAGGCCAGAAGGGAACTCAGACAAACAGGACAGCTTTGAAAAAACTTGCTGAATATACCATATATGTATTTTCAGAAAGCAAGTTATATATAATAGTGATTCATAGTTTCATACAGAATACTTTTGATGAGGTCTTCAGTGACTAGCCAAGAGAAACTGATAAAAACTAATCCCTGAGGGGAGAAGGCACTGATAGAGATTATTTTAGTTTCATGATTCCATCCTCTGGGAAAGTCATTCAGTCAGAAATCCAAATTATGTCAAACGCCTGAGACCCACCCTCTGTAGAGATCTTGAGTTGTTTCACCTTGCCATATCCTGTCAGAAATCTTAGTTATGTCCATGAAGTTAAAATTTCCCTATCAAATCTACCCATGGGCTATCCCATGACTGCTGCCCTCCTTTGAATCAGTCTTCCAGAGCATTCTGCCTTATGGTTTCTTTCTCCTCACCACTCCCCTAACCCAATCTGCCTTGTGGTGTCTCTCCTGACCTCACTTCTTATAGCTAGCTAACTCTTCTGGGGTGTTAAGTCCTTTTTAGGATTTAGCCTGCCAGCTAAAGGCATGTCCCAACCTCATGGGGTATCTCCTTTTTCCTGGTAAAACCCCCTCACTATATTTCATATTTACCATCCCTGGTGTCTATCATCCCTTCATTTTGTCTGTAACTCTTCTCTAAATAAATCTACCTTTTGCCAAAGAGAATAGCTGTTGTGAATTCTTCATAGGACCAAACCCCAATCTTTTGGTGCCTACCATCATCCACATCACTGTTTCCATTCTAATTTGTACATGACTAAAGTTCTCACTCTACTGTGAACTGGTGACATTTAAGGTTAAATTAGATTTAGAAACTCATTTATTGTCATATTAATACACTAGGCAAAGAGGAGCAAAACCATTTAAATGAAAGAAAAAAGGAAACTTAAAAAAAAAAAAACCCAAACTACTAGATACATGCTTAGCCATCATTCCGCAATGAATGTATTCCCTTTTTTACTTCCCCAGCATACTTCTTAGAAAAAGCTCTTTTTTAATCCATTTGTCTTTGTCGGTAAACTAGGGAAAATACTATATTTCTGTTATCTTTCCTTCTTATAGCTACAGCTTAATAAAATTTATTGTCTTATTGGCTGACTCAGCCAGAAGCTTACTTTTCCACTCTGATCTTGGTTCTCATGATAGCTCTATGTTTTGACACTCCATGTCTTGAATGTTGTACCACTCTTGTTCTGTTCCTTTTTTCCCTTTCCTCATGCCTTTGCTCTATCCGGTGAGCAGACCTATTTTCACTTCCCTCTTCTGTCATCTATTCATAATATAAACTTACTACACAGCACTCTCTCAGGAATTCAAAGTCTCATTGGAATGTGCCGTGACTTCCAACTCTTAGAAGTTTGAACTTTATGAAAAATGAAGCCTATAATTGGATGGGCATTTGTTTGTAACATATTCTCTCTTTTTTGAGCTTTTGATTTGAATGTGACCTTCAGCTGATTTCTTCAGGGGCATAAAGACCTGTCAATTAAAAAAAAGCTTCTTCATTTCTAGTATCTATAAAAATGATGCATTTGTTATTGTGGTATATGGTTTACAAGCATTGTGCTTGTAGGTCGAAAGTTCAAATGTCACTGTCTGCATTTCACAGACGACACTAACGATGAAAGAAAGGTAGTGATTTGTGAAAGATCACACAAATAGCAAGTGATGACGATATTTTGACTCCAAGTACAGGGATATTCCACTATATTCCACTACAACCCTTCAAGAAAAACCCAATACTATACCACTTGGAACAAAATTGAACAAAATTATTCTGTGACATACATGGCTCCTCCCACCAAAAAAAGTACAAAAGAGGGTCAGGCACTATATCTGCAGGCTCTAGAACATTGCCAGAAAAATATAATAGAAAACATTGAACAAATGTTGATTGTTTGATTTTGAGGAAGCATTGTGTTTCAGAGGGGGAAATCACTGGTTTGGGAGAAAATAGATCTTATATTGTACAATTCTAATTGTATAAATCTTTAAGCATGTCTTGAATGCTTTAAATCTCTTTCTAAAAAGATAATCTAAAAAGCCACTATCATCTGTGACTTTGCCAAGTATCACAATCTCCAGAAACTATGGATCTTTTCCATAAATAAAGGCATGAAATTTTTTGTATTTCTGAACTAAAACCAATGACTTCAACATCATTTGATTCTGCTGAATCAGTGGTTTGGGTAATACTGTCCTGAGTATTCAACAAATTCAATTCAGAAAAAAACTTATTAAGTCTGTGGGCTCTGGGGGGCATACAAATGTAGACTTAAAGCCAGGTGCTAAGCTTGTTACTGGAATAGTAATATGTATATGATAATTACATTTACATAATAAAGGCAAAAATTTGGAACAGAGAATTGGAATGATAAAGAAAAAGTCTTGAAGTGATTTCATTTAAGAATTGTTATTCCTTTGTCCAATGGTTCTTAAAGTTTTTGAGGATTTAAATTCATACTTTTAAAAATTATTGAGGATCACTTTACCTGCCAAGAACTTTAGTTCCAGTCAGTTATATCCATTGATATTTACTGTATTAAAATTAAAATGTCTTAGTATTATTATGAAAAGTTTTGATTTCATGAACAAAATCACTACCTTAGCCTTCTACTTTTCCATTCATTGGCATTGGATCCCTAAAAAAATTTTGGGATTAGTGTAATTAATACTCCAGGCTCCTAACCCCCAACAGATTGAATTCTCTGGGACTCAACTATTCCGGTTCAAAATGTATGCAGGTACATACTCCTAAATTATAGTTTAGAAGCCTTTATTAATGTTGTCATCTTTTCTCTAGTTGATTAAATCTTGTAGCTTAAACAAAATTTCCATATAGATAACTAAACTCCCCAGTCAATTTCTCTGTTCTGGTAGAAGTCACAAAGAGGAAGATTTAGGCTTGATGCTGGGTAACTCTTCCTTTCAAAAGTGGAATGGGCTGCAATGAGAATAGATTCCCTTTCATTAAGCAAATGGTAAATGAGCAACTGTCAGGCATTTTTTTCAGAATGAATTTGACTAACTCTGAAATTGCATCTCGCTTCTCTCCCTTTCTCCAGTTCCACATGTCCAGTTACCTATAGGATATTTCTACTTCAATGTTTCACTGACACATTAAGCTTAACAAGTTCCAAACCACGTCACCTTCAGAAGTGAGTGATATTAGGATAACAGTCACATAAGGTAACAAGAATATAAAGGAGAGACCAATTTGAACTGATAATTAATGTTGAGTAAAACACTGGAATGGGGACTTGAGGTGACAAAATTAGTAATAGTCCCTTAATTCTTTGTAGGTACCCATGAGATACAGTTAGAATCTTTTTTTGGATGAACCAACTCATCAATGTGAATGGGAACTGGGATAAAGATTCCCAAAATTCATGAACAATTCTTAAAATGCAAAATTTGTATTCTCCATACAATTTCATAAAATTAACTTTATAATATCCCAACTTTCAATAGAAAACATTTTTGGATTCAAAAAGACATTGAGAAGCAAAACAAGCATGCTAAGCAGTGAACAATGTAAGACTACATGTAATTAAATGCTACCTGATATCATGCAGAATCTAAATATTCTGGAAGTTCAAGGAAGGAAATATTAGGGTCCCTTGATTTCTAAAGGTCAGTATTTTTCAAGTCATATCCATGACAATAAAGAAGGGCTTAGAAGAATTGAGCTGTTGCTTATCAATCATCACCACCCAAACTTTTTGATATTTCCTATGTCAAAGAGCACTTCATCATTGTCCAGTGCATAAAAGTTCCCCAAAGTCATGTACAACACTAAGGAATACAAGCACAGACATATAGAGAAAGTTATCTAGTAATACCATGCTCCCAGACCAACTGTCCTGTCTTGAAAAGCTCTAACTTGGCCATTTTTTCATTTCTTCTTCCCATACATAGATCTAGCCTAAAAGGCCAGCCCAAACATCATCCCATAGAACAAGGTTCTATGTCTGAAGTATTCTGCCTCCCTGACTATAGTAAGATCTTTGAGATGATCTTTGAAGGATAGCAGAATTTGGATAGGAAAGAGGGATATGTAAGGAGTTGGGGAGAACAGCTTAAGTAATGAAGAGAAGGAATAAATGTGGCATATGTGAAGGATGAGAGGCAGCCTTATTGGAGGGAAAGAGGTCTATTTGCTTTTTTTAAAATGCACAAAAGATGAAGAGAGCCATCTACAATACTGAGAGAGAAGACTGTGGGAATTGAATGTGGATTATAACATAACATTCTCACTTTTTTTGATGTTGTTCACTTGCATTTTGTTTTCTTACTCATTTTCTTTCCTTTTTGATCTGATTTTTCTTGTGCAACAAGAGAACTGTTTAAATATGTTTGCACAACTCTGAGATATCACTACACACCTGTCAGATTGGCTAAGATGACAGGAAAAAATAATGATGAATGTTGGAGGGGATGCGGGAAAACTGGGACACTAATGCATTGTTGGTGGAGTTGTGAACGAATCCAACCATTCTGGAGAGCAATCTGGAATTATGCCCAAAAAGTTATCAAACTGTGCATACCCTTTGATCCAGCAGTGTTTCTATTGGGCTTATACCCCAAAGAGATACTAAAAAAGGGAAAGGGACCTGTATGTGCCAAAATGTTTATAGCAGCCCTGTTTGTAGTGGCTAGAAACTGGAAAATGAATGGATGCCCATCAATTGGAGAATGGCTGGGTAAATTGTGGTATATGAATGTTATGGAATATTATTGCTCTGTAAGGAATGACCAGCAGGATGAATACAGAGAGGCTTGGAAAGACCTACATGGACTGATGCTAAGTGAGATGAGCAGAACCAGGAGATCATTATACACTTCGACAACAATATTGTATGAGGATGTATTCTGATGGAAGTGGATTTCTATGACAAAGAGACCTAACTGAGTTTCAATGGATAAATGATGGACAGAAACAGCTACACCCAAAGAAGGAACACTGGGAAACGAATGTGAACTATTTGCATTTTTGATTTTCTTCCCGAGTTATTTTTACCTTCTGAATCCAATTCTCCCTGTGCAACAGGAGAACTGTTCGGTTCTGCAAATATGTATTGTATCTAGGATATACTGCAACATATTTAACATATATAGGACTGCTTGCCATCTTGGGGGGGTGGAGGGAGGGAGGGGAAAAAACGAAACATAAGCGAGTGCAAGGGATAATGTTGTAAAAAATTACCCTGGCATGGATTCTGTCAATACAAAGTTATTATTAAATAAAATAAAATTTAAATTAAAAAATATGTTTGCACATATTGGATTTAACATATATTTTAACATGTATAACATATATTGGATTGCTTGCCATCTAGGGGAAGGGATGGGGGAAAGGAAGGGAAAATCTGAAACACAAAGCTATGCGAGGGTCAATGTTGAAAAATTATCCGTGCATATGTTTTGAAAATAAAAAACTTTTTAAAAATAAAAATAAAAATTCACAGAAGAAAATAAAAGGAAAGCACAGACAAGCAGGACAATTGAAAATAATTGGTAGAATGTATAATGCATTTCTTAAAAAGCAAGCAGTATGCGGCAGCTAGATGGCACAATGGATTAGAGCTTTAGCCCTGAAATAAGGAGGACCTGAGGCCAAATATGGCCTCAGAGACTTAATACTTCCTAGCTGTATGATCCTGGGCAAATCACTTAATCCTAATTGCCTCAGCCAAAAGCAAACAAGCAGAGATTCATGATTTCTTATGGCTTTTATTAGTGTTTAACTTCAGAATTTTAAATCTAAAAATTTAAAAAGAATTCTTTTCTTTTCCAGATATAGCTTTTTTCTTTCTTTCTTCTTTCTTCCTTCCTTCCTTCTTTCCTTCTTTCCTTCCTTTCCTTCTTCCTTTCTTTCTTTCTTTTTATTTTTCCTCCCTCCGTCCCTTCCTCTCTTCTTCCCTCCCTCTCTCCCTCTCTCCCTTCCTCCCTCCTTTTTTCTTTCTTTCTTTCTTTTCTCTCTCTCTCTCTCTCTCTCTTTCTATTTAACTATCTATGTTTAAAGAATGCAGGATTCATACCAATTGAAAAAAATGGAAGCAAAGCATGGAGAGTCTTATATGACAAACTAAAGAATTTGAACTTGATTCTATAAAGTATAATCAATCAGTAAACATTTATTAAGTGCCTACTATATTCCAGGCTTTGTGGTAAATGACAATTCCTGCTCTCAAGGAGCTTATAATTTAATGGAAGAGATAACATGCAAACAAATATATCAAAAGCAAACTATATGTAAGATAAAAAGGAAATAATTAATAGGAGGAAGATATTGAAACTGAAAGAAGTTTGAGAAAACTTCCTGTAGAAGATGACATTTTAGTTGAGACTTAAAGGGTGCCAAAAAGATCAGTAATCAAAATGGAGAAGGGAGAGCATTCCAGACATGGGGGACAATCAGAAAGAAAGTCTGGAGCCATGAAATGGAGTGTCTTGTTTGTGAAATAGGAGGCCAGGATTACTGGATAAAAGAATATGTGTAGAGGAATTAAGGCATAAAAAAACTAGAAAGGTAGGAGGAGACTAGGTTATAAAAAAGTTTGAATGACAAATAAAGAATTTTGTATTTGATTTTGTGGCCATAGGGAGCACTGGGGTTTGTTGAGTAGGGAGAGGTGATATGGTCAGATCTGTGTTTTAGGAAAATCATTTTAATGGCTTGAATATGGTTTGCAGTGGGAAGAAACTTGAAGCAGGCAGCCCCACTAAACTGGCTACTGCAATGTTCCAGGTGTGAAGTTATGAAGACCTGTACTAGAGTAGTGGCAGTTCAGAGAAGAGAAGGGGATATGTTCAAGAGATGTTGCAAATTGAAGCCTACAGGTCTGGGCAACAACTTGGATATGGAAGGTGAGAAATAGTGAGGAATCCAGGATGACTTTTAGTTTGCAAGCCTAAGGGACTGGGAGGATGGTGATGCTCTCTATAGTAATAGAGAAGGTAAGAGTAGGGAGGATTTAGAGAGAAAGATAATGAGCTCTCTTTTGGACATATTGAATTTAAGATGTCTACTGGAATCCAGTTCATGATGCCTGAATGGCATTTGGAAATTGAAGATTGGAGGTCAGCAAAGACATATAAAGAAAAAGCTGAAGTGAAAGCAGTATGGACCAATGAGTTCCCAAAATTTCTGTTTCTTTGGGGTAAACTTTTTATATTATTGCTCTAAACCCTAGGCTGTAGATGCTGAAAGCTATCACATAATTGCCTTCTTCCCTGGCAGATGACATTAAAGAAGAGATATATCATCAATTTTGCCATTGCACCCTAAGGACCATAGAACTTTTGCAAATGACTTGCACTTAAAACCTTTCATATGAATTTTGAGAAGATGAGTTTCTTGAAAGTTGGAACTGTCTAATTTTTCTGTTTTCTTATTTTTACTATTTTCTATTTGCAACCACGATGCCCTGTATTAATATGATGCTTTTTTTCATTCCTTCATCCTGGGTCAGACTCTCTCATGAGCTCTTTGATCATCCTCTTCTGCCCACGTTTGTATCTACTAGCTGCACTATTTGTGATACCCACACCTGTCTCCTTTCACACAATGGTATTTATTAAGGCAGAAGCTGTCAGATCTAGCTACTGAATCAAAGTTGTCTGATAAAGTGATCCCACTCTAGAAGGGAAGAAGGGCCTTTGGATAGGTTTTTGGCTAAGAGAGATCCATGGACTTTGGGGAACCTGCAGGCTGGAAAGAAACCAAAGCAAGTTTCTTGGATAGACAGAAATACTAGAAGGTTATATTATTTTCTTGAAGACAACTAATTAAATATGAACTAGTTTGAAAGAAAAATTTAAAAAAGAGAGACAAATGTAGGAGAAATAATATAGGGTCATACTAGTTCCAATACTTCAAGGATCAGTGATTTTGTTGGCATAAATATGTCCTCCAATAATAGATAGCAAAACTCTCTTTGCTTTAATAAATTGTTTACCTGAGTTTCTGAAGCTGGAAAAGAAACAAACTCATTCCTTCCACTAATGAATTCCTGGTAATAAGCAGAGGGTTAATTAACTAAGAGAAATTTTGTTATATCTTGGAATGCCTACAAGACTAAGCTTTGTTATCCTCATATTCTTTGTTTTATTTAATTCTGCCTTGGCCCTTTTTTAGATGTTTTTTTAAGTGATTGTTTCTTGTGATTTAGTTAGTCAGTCAACAAGTATTTATTAAAGGCTTCCTATGTGCCAGACACTGTGCTAAATCCTGGAGAATCAAGCAAAGGCAACAAAATTGTCTGTGCTCCCAAGGAGTTCATGATGTAACAGGGGAAACAATATGCAGACAATTTACGAGATATATATGGGACAAGTTGGAGATAATCAAAAGAGGCAAAATACTAGCATTAAAAAGGCTAGTCTGGCTCATCCTCAGGCTGTGATGGTGATCCATTCTCTTTGATCATCCTCTTCTATAACCTCTTACTTTTGGGGCTTCTTCTATATCTCCATATAATACTGTTTGTTCAGGCAGATGATCAAATCTGGCTATATAAGATCAGAGGCTTGGCACAGTATCCCGACCTGGAAGGGGAAGAATTTGACTGACCTTTAGATTTTGAGCTCCTCAAGGATAGGAACTGTATTTTACCTTGCATTATATCTCCAATACTTAACACAGTGCCTGGCATAAAGTAGATACTCAAGAAATATTTTTTGACTGATTAACTGACTAACTCCACCCAAATGTACTATAATACTGGAATCAGCAACTAACTGATTGAGTCTCAAGGCTTACTGCTGTAGATTGCGTTTCATCTTTGTAGACTGCAATGGTTTTTCCTTGGTAACATTTAAATATAAATTTTCCATAAAATATTCCATAGAAAGTCAGTTCTTTAGGACCTTGATTTGCAAAAGGCACCATGATAGAAAATGATTGTTTTGGAAGCTAAATGTGGCTAAGATGTGACAGAAAGTATAAAAGAGACAGGTATATGGATTAGTCTTTATATATATGTATATATATATATATATACACATAGTTTTTATGTATACATATATATATCTATCTTTTTATTTTCAAAACACATTCATAGAAGTTTTCAACATTCACCCTTGTAAAACCTTGCGTTCCAAATTTTTGTAAATTGGTGGTTTGTAAAGTTATATCTCATTTAATATTATAATATCCCTGGGAAATGGGTGCTATTATTAAACCTCATTTTTCAGATGAGAAATTGAGACTGAAGGAAGATTGACTTGCTAAGAGTTAAGTAGCTAGTAAATTTACGAGTTAAGATTTGAACTCTTGTCTGACTATAGGTCCAGAAAAATCAATCTAGCTACCTGATAGTTCAGGTCCTTATTAATTCCCAACTAGGTTATTGCAATGGTATCATTATTATCTCCCTGAATCAAATACCTTCCCTTCTAATCCATCCTCCACACAGTATTTTTCCATAAGCATTAATCTGATCATATCCCAGCTTCTATTCCCACAGTCAGTTATTGAGCCCAAATGACCTTCTCCCTATCTCTCACATATGGCACCATTTCCCATCTCCTTACTTTGTACTAGCTGTCCTATATCCCTGGAATCACTCCCTCCTCATCTCTGTCTCACAGAATCTTCAGTTCCTTCAAGATGAACATCTTAAGCACATTTCTACATGAACGATTCTTCCCCACCTGGTAACCCCTGCTTACCCACTTTGTATTAAACTCTTTTCTATTTATTTTTATTCATTCCACTTTCTTCACCACTTTTTTTCTCCTCAATCCCTTGTAATATGATTTCTGTCTCTACAACTTTCTCAAAATCATTGCTTTCTCAAAGGTCATAAATAACTTTCTACTCATAAAATACAAAATCTTTTGTCTCTTCTCTTTTCTCGAAATCTCTGCTTCTTCAACATTTGACAATATTAATCATACTCTTTTTCAAGATATATTCTTCTCCCTTAGTGAAACAATATGTTATTCTGAGTTGTCCTCCCATCCAACTGCTTGTTTTCAGGCTTCTCTTCCTTCTTCTCTTCACCTGTGGGTTTCCCACAAATTTTTTCTTCAACCCTATCCACTCTTATCTTTCTACATTCTCCCTAGGAAATTTTATTTGTTCAACACTCATTTTTTAAAGAATGACACCTAAAACCACCTCAAGATTTGACATATTAGTTTGTTTGAGACAATTGGGGGTTAAGTAATTTGCCCAGAGTCATACAACTAGAAGTGTTAAGTGCTTGACGCTGGCTTTGAACTTCTAAATTCAGGGTTGGTGCTCTATCCACTACCTTCTGAGTGCCTCCAAGATTTGACCCTGAACCTGAATTTTCAATTGGTTGCATATCCACTGTGTTTTTCTTTTTCAGTGGGAAGGTGGTAAAAGGAATAGGTTGAAGAAGGGATTAGCAGTAAGATTGAGAAAGAAAGAAAGAAGCAGAGAGAGAGAGAGAGAGAGAGAGGGAGAAGGAGAGAGGAAAGAAGGGAAGGAAAGAGAGAGAAGGAGGGAGAGAGGGGAGAAAAAAAGGCTAGAAAGAGAGAGAAAAAGGAGTTATTAAAGCATTTTTTAAAATTTCTCAAATGGAATAGAAGGAAAAATGGAAACAAAAACAGGATGGCTTTGAAAGTTACATGACTACTTTATTTAAAAGGAAGAGAACATTGTACATAATAGATTTGCAGTTTCATATACAGTCTTCTTTTTATATTCTGCTTTGTCATGGAAATGCTTGTTTTATTTCTTAAGTTCAGAATAAAAAAATAAAATATAGGCATATCCCTGGAATATCTTTGAAATAGCTATTTGTCTTTGACTAGATGGATATCAAAAATTCCCAAAACACAGTGTATCTGTGTCCCTATTCCCCTTCCCCATTCAGAAAAGAATAGATGGGTCAGGAAAATCCCAGAGAAAAGGAGTAAAGGGAATAGGGGATCTCTTGTCCAGTTCTCATGGTGTTCAAATTATCCTTCTATTCACCTTTTCCTCAACAGGAAAGTCTAAAGTAAAAAAATGTTTCTTTTCACTCACCTCACAATCTATTCTGGGGATGCTGGGTAAGGACAGATCCAGGCAGTGAAGTTCCCTAGTTCACTTTCCATCTCCTAAACCATAACCCCTTCCAGTATAGACTCTTTTAAATCTATCTCTGTTTCACCTGCCCTTTCCCTTCACCAAATATAACCCCTGTCCATCCACACATATATACACACTTTTGCTTCTATTAGCAGCTTTCCTGAAGTTAATTACTACCTAAATCATAAGATCATAGATTAAGAGCCAGAAGGGACCTTAGAAGTCCTCTCGTTTTAAATGAGAAAAATGAATGGGGAATATTTAATGATTTTGCTCAATCAAATAGCTACTTAAGTATCAGAGGCAGGATTGGAATCCTGGTTGTCCCAATTCCCAATCTGGCACTTTATCTACTGCATTTCCTCACCTCTTACAACCCTAGTCAAGAGCTTCTTTGCTTGAGCCTTCAATTTTGTTGGAACCCAGAAGTTCCCCAAAGGTAGAAGTGATGATTGAGATATGAAAAAGTCAAGCTTATTCTTAGGGACTATTTAAGGAGGGAAATGGTCTGGTCAGGAGAGTTCAGACACTTTGGAGCATGGCAGTGGGGGAAAAAATAATTATTTAACAAGGTAAAAGAGATAAGTGAGGAAGAAAAAGTCTTTTGTAGCCCTTTTAAAACTTTTATCAAATTTTCCTTGCTTCCCATTTCTTTCCATGATCTTTCCATAAATTAGATTTACTGTTCATGTTTATCTGCATAGCTCACTTAAAATTTTGGACCTTGGTTCCTTTATCCATAAAATGATGGTTTCTAAACTCTGCTTCCATTCTAAATCCTAGGATGATAGGATGCCATGCTCTGTGCCATGTATAAGTCTACCTTTAGATCCATAAGCCTTGGATGGAATTGAACAAAGTTTCTTTCCCCTAACTTTATTTTCCTACTTCAGCAGGTTCTTAGACTGAGGTACAGGGGTTCATTTAGAAAATATTCTGTTAATTGTACCTCAATATAGTTAGTTTCTTTTGTATTCTTATATATTTTATATTGTGCACAAAGTTTAAAAATATCATCCTGAGAAGTGGTCCTTAGGTGTCACAGACTGCCAAAGGAGTCTATGACACACACACAAAATGAAGAAAACCTTCTGTAAAGCTTTCCCCCATCACATGACTTATTTTTTTTCCCTCAAGTGTGTCTTTCCTTCTTGCCCATATCCTCAATCTGCACATCCTGATTCTCCATCTTTTTTTCCTCCTCCTTTTTCTGCCTGACTAAGGAGTTAAATCTGAGCTGAATCAGCTCCTGGAGTTTGCAGCTATATGGGAGATAGCTGAAGGACACAGGCAGACATCTCAGCTCGGGGCCGGGGCAAGGTTCCCAGACAAAGCCAGCGGCCTAGGCCGGGGCAGTATGCATGAATGAGGTGGGAGAGAGCATATGTTTGGTGACTGTAGCCCCCCAAAACTAGGATCTCCCCTTGAAGAGAGACTCCAGCAGCTCCCACGTGGGGAGAGGGCAAAGGTTCCAAGCTCATCCAGGTGTCAGTCCTGGGCTCATATGCTTCAAAACTAAGCAAGTCTCCGGCCTCACCCAAACCTCCTGCTGCATAGAGTCGTCCACCCAGGGCTACCATGACATGACCTGCCCGAGGGGTCTTCATAGGATTCAGCAGGACCCATGACGGCTTGCGAGTAGGGTTGTAGTTAAAGAGGGAGGCCAGATATTGACCAAACTCATTGCAGCCTCCACTCACATAGACCTGACCATCCAACACAGAGGCTGCGTGTGCAAAGCAGGGTGTGGGGAGGGGTGGTGCTGACCTGTAGGAAGAACAAAGGACTGTCTCAGCAGAGAAGGGCAGCCCACAGCCTTAACTTCCTTCTTATGGCTGGGCCTCCTTTCCCTGTCTACCTCTAGGTCACTCCAACCCCTTCATGACACTGAGCGTCTTGGGCCAGTTAAATGTGGGCATCGTGATACAGATGTGGATCTGTCTGAATATCCCATTATCCCTAACAGAGGCAGAGGGCACAAGTAATGAAACAGGAAGATTCTTGGTCAGGAAGGGAATGGACTAGATAATCTCTGAGATCTCCTATAACTCTGAGATTCTGTGAGTCTAAGAATTGACTGAAAGGACAGATCCCTGCTAAAGTAATAAAAGATTATCTTGTTTAAGGGAAAGTAGTTGCTATGGTTTTAGGAGAAACCTGGTTCCTCTCCATCACTATTTTCTCTAGCACCTAATAGGCACTTAATAAAGGCCTACTAATTGATTGATCTCTTTTGCTCACCTCCAAGCATCAAGCTTGGGATCATAGGCTTCCACCGAATCCAAGGCAGCCCCCTTGTCTCTCCCACCCAAGGCATAAAGATGTCCATCGTGAGCCACCAGTGGGAAGAAAGACCGAGCTTGACACATTGGCGCCAACTCTTCCCAATTACTTTGGCCAGGTGCCCACCTATGAACACACAGAGGAAAGAGAGACGGGCAGAGTTAACCTGGTGCTTGGGAGGTGCCGCTGAAGCTGCACATCTTCCTCCATTCCCCTCCAGCAGAGCTATCTGGCCTCCCTCCTGAGTTCTTCTCTCCGGCTCTGGCACCCACCGGGCTTGCTGCTTTCCGCCTCACCCCCAAAGCCCTCCCTCCGCAATCCCTTGCCAGATAAGTAAGGCTGGGCGACAGGGGAGCCACGAAGAGTCACCTGGTCGAAGGAGCCCCGAAGAAGAGGGGGCACCCAGCGACAAAGGCTAGTCTGATCTGCCCCTCTCTCCCCTACCTGAGCACGGAGGCCAGCGTGTCTGAGTGGCTGTAGTAGTGCTGCCCTCCGCACACGTACAGCTCCCGCCCAGTGAGACTGGCAGCGCCATGCCGGAAGCGCCCCGGAGGGGCAGGGCAGGCAGCCTCCCCCACTCCACCGTGTGCACCAGCCCCACGCCACTGCAGAAGGCGCGCGCCCACCACACCCCTCGCGACGGCTGGCTCTGAGCTAAGTCCGCAGTGAGCCCGTCTCCGCCGATCACCACCAGCGCCCGCTCGGGCTCCCGCCGCCTTGCTCGGCCCGGCACCTCGGCCGCCGTCAGAATCTGGTGTAGCAAGGACGAGGGCAGCGGCGGGGGCAGTCCGGCAGCTCTCACTCGCCGCAGTTCCCGCGTGGACATGCGACCAAAGCGGACGCAGCGCAGTAGAGGCTCCGCTTCAGGCTCTCTGCCAATGGGATCTGCCGCCAGCCAGTGCCACGCCGCCTCGAAAGCCTCGAATTCCTCCTCTAGATGCAGCTCGTCGCTGGCCAGGAGGCTGGCCAGGAAGGGACGGGGCAGGTCTGGGAAGGTAGGGCAGGCCGCCACAGCCGGCAGATGGTTGAGGAGGTAGTGATGGACTTTGTCCCAAAGTCTCTCCAGTCCTGGGGCTTCAGCCACGGGAAGCAAGGCCAAGCATCGGACTGGGCTAAGGCCTCGGGCCAGGGCTCTCTGGCACAAGGCCAAGCAGGAGCCGCTTTGGTACTGCAGGGCAGTCAGGGTGGCCCTCAGCAGCCCTGGCCAGTTTGTTTGCAGTGCCCCTGAGTAGGCAAAGGAGACGAGGAGCTGCAGTTCTGCGGCTGAGACTGTGCGTAGTGTGACAGCTGAGCCCTGAGATTCCCTCATCCCACTCAGGAGCATCGCTCCGAAGAACTCGCTCCCGCAGACTAGAGCCACGCGGTGCACTGTGGGTACAGGAAATGTGGGAGAGCATGGGGTCAGAACAGATGCCAGGCTCCCAACCAACCCCGACAGCTCTTCCTGTTTTTAATGCCAACCTCCGATACTGTCTACTATATTATAGAACTCCCCATATTCCAATCTAACTAAAGAGCCTAAGCCAGTGGTCCTCAAAGTGTAGTCCAAAGAATTGTTGGGGTCTCTGAAACCCTTTCAGAGGGTCTACAAATTCAAAATGATTTTATTTCTAATATAATAAATAGCAATAACTATAACCCATGTGAACAAAAACTCTTTGAACAGATCCTCCATAGTTTTTTAACAATATGAAGATACTGAGAACAAAGGTTTGAGAACCACTGGGCCCTAAGCTGTCACCTGGAACAGAACACTATTCTTGTTATTCCTAATCTAGTTTCTCACTGATAATACTGCAAGGGCAGATAGATGTGCTTCAAAGACAAGGATACAGCCAATAGCCCTGCTCATACCTTGTACCTGTGAAGATTACTTTTGGCTTAACAACAGATGCTGCTATCTTGCTATTTTACTATTTGCATTTCTGACTCAGTTTTGCAATCAAATCTTTATTTAACAAGTTTCCTTTCTCCTAGAGATTAATTGGCACACTCCAGGTTCCTATGTCTGCTTGCTTCTGTTGTCATTCAGAAGCCTAGATTTAGTTAACATGGCTTGAACCTCTGCCTGGTGCAGCCTGATTATACAGAATCCTTTTTATAGAAAGCACCTTTTGGTTTGGAAGTGCTTTCAACTACCTTTCCTCTTAGGGACCTCATAACATCAGTGAGAAGTGGGTAGGACAGATAATGATGATGAGATGATGAGAGAAAACTAAGTGATCTCAAGGCGCAAGAGTGGAATTAGACTTCAGGCCCTTGATTCCAAATCTAATTTTTTGTACTATCACACACTGACTCTCCTTCTCCAATGATATTTCTTCCATCTGCCTGATCAATTCATAGACTAGAATGGGACCAATTCATAGAGTAGGGCAGTTAGACTGAGTTAGAAGAAAACCTGATTTGAATAACATCTCCAACACTTAATAGCTGTGTAATTCTGGTCAAATTATTTAAGCCCTCCTCTTCTTTTTATTATAGCTTTTTATTTACAAGAGATAATGCATGAGTAATTTTTCAGCATTGACCCTTGCAAAACCTTCTGTTCCAACTTTCCCTCCTTCCCCCCACCCCCTCTCCTAGATTCAGCCTCCTTTTTAAAAAAAAAAAATAGGTATGCTACTGTATTCCACTACCTTTTCCATAGCGAGGGGAATGTGAGGAAAATGCTTGTGAACTTTATACTACTCTAGAATAGTGCTCTAATAGAAAGATATATTAATAGCTCACAATAACCCAGGGAGATAGACTTGGTTATTATCCCTATTCTCTAAGTCAGAGAGTTTCTGTGACTTATCCAGGATCACACAGTTACTAAATGTCTGAAAGATGATCTTCCTAATTCCAATCCTGGGCTCTCTTTACTCTCACCCATAACTTCCTCCCTGGATATAGTTATTAGAGACCATTTCATATCTCCATTTTCCCATCTTCTCTCCCCTCCCATTCTAAAGATGAAGAAACTGAGATTTAGGTAAGTAAATAAGTATGCCTGTGTTCAAAAAGTCAGATAGTAATAGAGCAGGGTCTGACACACAGCAGCTCCTTGGGTAGGGTGCCAGTGTACTTTCTGCATTCATTGAAGCTGTTTTGCAGTGAGCATCACTTGAATGACAGTAAGTTGGTTCCATTCCAGGACCTCATTGCTGGCAATCCTGTCCTGCTCACTTGGATTCATGAGGAATGCTGTTAAAACTTTTCAGGGAGTCAGATATGACTTATGCCTGTGTGAAGTGCCAGGAACACAGCCACAGAGGCTTCAGTAAATCTCAGTAAACCTTAAAGTCTGGAGCTTTCATTTTGTCTCTGACCCTTAATGCTTGGTATGGCACCCTTTATATTTGTTGTTGTTCAGTTGTGAATAACTCTTCATGACCCCATCTGGGATTTTCTTTGCAAAGATACTGGAGTACTTGACTATTTTCTTCCTCAGTTCATTTTACAGATGAGGAAACTGAGGCAAACAGGGGCAAGTGACTTGCCTAAAGTCATACTGCTAGTAAGTATCTGAGGCTAGATTTGAGATCAGGTATTCCAGATTTCAAGCCTAAAACTTTATCCACTATGCCACTTAGCTACATGGAATATAGTAAGGTGATTAATAAATTCTTCACAACTAGCTGCCTAAGCTCACGTATGTTGGGCACTTACTGAATTGGATTGTAAACATAATTGTTTTATATACCACTCTGCCACACAGATGTGCCTCAACTGGAACTTTCTTCTGAAGACAATGTAGAATAACAAAAAGAGTGGCAGACTGAACCTCAGAAAACTTGAGTTTATGGTTTACCTTGGTTCTGCCACTAATTCTTTGTGTAATCCTAAGCACCCAAGTGACTTTCCTCTTAAACCTTCTGTTTTCTCACTTGGAAAACAAGAATGAACTAGATGATGTCTAAAACTCCCTTCTACTCCCAGTTCTATTATTCTGGATGCTGGCACCAGGGTTGTTTTGTTTTGTTTTGTTTTTTGGTCATTTGGTATTTGTACCGAGTATTAGGGGCCAGAGATAAAATTGAAAGATCCAGCCCTTGAGATCTGTTGAGCTCTACTGAGCTATGTTCTTGACATCTGCCACTAGGATAAGTCACATCAGACTCCCTGAGCAGTTTCAGCAGCATTCCTCATCCCCTGGATGCATAGACAAAATTAACTAATATTTTACCTATTTAGCACTGGCTCTACTGGTTAAGGAATGTGTCAGAAAGGATATGATCTTGAAAACCAGGGAATTTTGGAAGAGGAGTTTTGAGATCACATTAAACTGAGTTCTGAGCAAGAAATCCTGTTTAGAGCAGAACCAGAAGATCATTATATACCTCAACAACGATACTGTTTGAGGATGTATTCTGATGGAAGTGGATCTCTTCGATAAAGAGAGCTTTAATTGATCAAAGACGGACAGAAGCAGCTACACCCAAAGAAAGAACACTAGGAAATGAATATAAACTGCTTGCATTTTTGTTTTTCTTCCCGGGTTATTTATACCTTCTGAATTCAGTTCTCCCTGCGCAACAAGAAAAATGTTCGGTTCTGCACACATATATTGTATCTAGGATATACTGTAACCTATTCAACATATAAAGGACTGCTTGCCATCTAGGGGAGGGGGTGGAGGGAGGGAGGGGAAAAATCGGAACAGAAGTGAATGCAAGGGATAATGCTGTAAAAAATTACCCTGGCATGGGTTCTATCAATAAAAAGTTATTAAAAAAAAGAAAGAAAGAAAGAAAGAAAGGCTATAGCAATAATCCAAGACTATATCCTTCCTAAGGGCTGTACCACATCAAAAAAAAAAAGAAAAAAAAGAAAAAAGAAAAGAAATGAAAAGAAAAGAAATCCTGTTTAGCATCTGTAGAAGACCCAAGTCTTCAAGCCAATGTGTGACAAGCATTAATTGATAATCATTTTTCAACATCGTTCCTTCCACTAGTAATGTGTGGCACCAGAGCATGGCCAGACCAACAGGCCAATGTCAGGTTTATCCTTCTTTGCCCCAATTGGCTGCTGCTTGTATCTACTGTCACAGATTGTATACTAACTCCAGCCAGCTGTCCTGTAAATGAATGTTGTTTATCTCAAGAGAGGACAGGGATAGAAAGAGTGCATGGTCAGTGTAAATCTATCACCACTATGGGAAAAACAACTCAAAGCTCATGTTCTGTTTGACAGTAGATCCTTGATATATGGAGAACCTAAGGAAGTAAGTAATATACCCTTCAGTTATTTTGCATCCAAATTCTATCTTAATCCTTTTAGTTTAGTGAATGCGCAGAATCCTGTCGGTATCTGCCCTTGCTTCCCATCGATTCTTCCTCATCCTCCTCCCTCTCTCCCTGTCTAGGTGCTTACCCTTCAGGTGGCAGCCCTCTGCTTCCAGCTCCAGGTCACAGCCAACACCCTCACGATAGAGCTGCTCCATGCTGCTCAGATTCTCTCTCAACTCCTCAGCTTTATCCGGTCCCTCCTGTTCCTTGTCTCCTTGGTTCCGGTCCCCCTCCAGTCTCCTTAGGGCAGCTGCTGCTACCCGAGGGGCTCCCAGGAGCTCCGCTGCCGCTATCACATCTCCCAAAGCGGCGGGACCCACCACCCCCTCATAGGCAAAGGTCAGCACTGCCTCCCAACCCTGGGGTGCTACGTCCAGCTGTATGGGGGGTCTTGGGTCCCCATTCCCCAGCAGCCGGGAGCGAAAGAGGCTGCTGACTGAAGCCAAGACCGCCCCATGCACCGCATACCTTCGACCCTGCACTATTACCTCTTCATCTAGCAGCAGACTTAAGTCCCGAAGCCTTCGAGCTTCTGCAAAGAACTGGCCTGGGTGCTCCTCACTCACTAGCGCCTCAGTTTCCCCTTCTTCATCTTCCTCCAGGGACAAGGAAGGAGAAGGAAGATCTCCAAGCTCGGAGGCCCGGTGACTGGATTGTCCCAGAGGGAAGGGAAGTAGACCCGAGTCTTCGTCTGGGGAGGAAGGCCAGCTGGGGCTTTGCTGAGTTGGTAAAGAGAGGCTGGGGTAGTCCTTCCGGAACTGAGGGGAAAGTAGCCCCTCGTCTTCGCTGCAGATCACGGTGCCTGGGGAACTCATGGCCAGAGCTGGGTTGATCTGAGAAAAATTGGGAGAGAGGCGAAATTAGGCATCTGACAAAGCTTAAGTTTTTACTGCTCTGCCCTCGAACGTAGATAAAATGCACCTTTCATCACTCATCAAGTCCGAGAAGTGCCAAACCTGTACTTCAGGCGTTCTGCCACATAAACCTCCAGCCCTATCCCCCTCCAGGACAGTTCCCTTTTTTCAGCCTTTCTGGGGGAGTCGGGCTATCTCACAGCAAACAGGAGATAGATTCGGAGCCTCAAGGAGGCAGAGATTAGAGGGACCCTTCCTGGTCCAGAGTTTGTCCCACTATTGCCCTCTCCCTTGCTGCACTGAGAGGGTGTCGTTAGTTTCTACAGCCGGTCACCTTCACAAGTTCTCCCATCCTCCTCACCTAGGTGCTGGGCTTTGTCTCTGAGCCCCAGGGAGAGGGAACTTGTGGGGCCACCCTGGCCTGTCGCCGGAGTGAGCTAATTATAGTCGGGTAAGGGGCTGAGGTTGCGGCTGCCTGGACTTGGACACCCAATCCCTAGAGCCCGGTCCTCGGATGACCTCTCTCCCACTTGTAGATAGGGGAGCTGAACATAAAAAAGTCCATGACAGGTCGAGAATTGAAAAGGGAAGAACGAGAATAACCCAGGAAAGCTGTCTGAGCCGCTGATAGTGAGAGTGATGGAAAGGCGAGTAGAGGGAAGTGAGCCCTGCTCTAAGAGGGGGCTGCAGCGAATTGAGTTATTTCGGAGACAATCCCCCAAAGCTTTGGCTATTGACTTTTCCAGTTTTTACCAAGCTAGGGTCCAAGAAGAAACTATGCTACTGAAGAGCTCTATCCCCAAGGTAGTCCGGGCACCTGAGAGGTTGGGAGGGGTGGGAGGGAGGCGTGAGAATAGGGGGCAGGGTTGTGGATCGAAAATGACCCATCTTCTAGGCTTTGTGGAAGAGGTTCAGAGTGCTCCAAAGCTCTCTACGTGCTAGAATATTCAAAAATCGTGTCCCTTCCTTCCTTCTTTTTCCCACTCAGGATTGACTGACTTGGAACGGGATGTGGTGTGCAGGACACAACTTCAATCGGGTCCCAGGAACCAGTCCTGAGATTGGCTGAGGCACAAGACTTTGGAATACCTAGCCAGGAGCCAATTTCTTTAGGATCTTCTCCCCAGGGCTCATCTTTGCAACCCTTTTGCAGATGATGCTTCTGGTTGTGAAATCCCCCTGAAACATCTGACCGACTTGAGCATGCAGCACATCTAGGGGGAGAAAACCTCCGAGAAGGATCAGTAGCCTTTCTTCAAGAATTTATCTCCCAAGTGCCTTTGATTATTCTCCTTTTGACCTATTTCTCCTTTGACCTATTCTCCATAGGTGAGGCCACCTAACTTCTCTTGGTTTTAGTTTTCCTGAAACCCATAGCTTTCCCTATTTCCTCTCTGTCTCTTCAGCCCTCTTTATTCCTCAGACTTCCTTCTGTGATTCCTTATCATGATTCCTATAACCCAACCAAAGCACATGGGACTCTTGCCAGCTTGGTCACCAGTCTCAACATGTCCTTTTTTTTGTGTGTAGGCTTTTCTCTCTGTTCCTCACATAAAGGGTGAATTGCTAGTTCTACTCTTGAGAAGTTGTATACCCATTCCTCTGAACTGGGTGTCACTCTGTCTAGGAATCTTTTCATTTAATTATCAATAACCAGAAATCAACCTCATTTAGGAGAAAAAAATCCCAAAGTCTTGAACCTCAGCCCTCTCAGGAATCCTGGGACCAAGATTAAGTTATGCTCTGCACACTACTACTCATCCCAAGTCATTCATCCTGAGTGGAAAGCAACTGATAAATGGTCAAAAGATATGACAAATAATTTTCAGATGATGAAATTAAAGCCATCCATAACTATATGAAAAAATGCTCTAAATCACTATTGATTAGAGAAATGAAAATTAAAATACCTTTCAGGTTGGCTAAGATGACAGAAAAATATTGGAGGGATGTGGGAAAACTGGGACACGAATGTTTTGTTGGTGAAATTGTAAAATGATCCAATGATTCTGGAGAGCAATTTGGAAGTATGCCCAGAGGGCTAAAAACTGTGCATACCCTTTGACCCAGCAGTGCCATTACTGAGTCTGGGTCCCAGGGAAATCACATGTACAAAAATGTTTCTAGCAGCTTTTTTTTTTGTGGTAGCAAAGAATTGGAAAATGAGTAGATGTTCATCAACTAGGGAATGGCTGAACAAGTTATGATATATGCAGGTAATTGAATATTACTGTTCTATAAAAAATGAACAAGCTGATTTTAGAAATGCGTGAAAAGATTTACATGAACTGATACTGAGTGAAACAAGCAGAACCACGAATACATTGTATACCATAATAGTAAGAATGTGCATGATCAGCTAAGAAAGACTTGGTTCTTCTCAGTGGTTTAGTGATCCAAGCAATCCCAATAGACTTCAGACAAAAAATGCCATTTGCATCCAGAAAAAAAAAAAAAAAAAAAAACTAAGGAGAATGAAAGTAAATCAGCACATTCTATGTTCACTTTTTTTCTGTTTTTTTTAATCTCTCCCATGGTTTTTCCCTTTTGCTGATTTTTCTCTCCCAACATGATTTATAAAGCAATGTATATTAAAAAATAAATTTACTAGAAAAGAAAAAAAATTCCAGGTGGGAAGAAAGAAGTACACAATCTTTGAACATTCCAATAGGTAGAGAGCTTTGGAACACCCTGAACTTGTCCCTTGGTACAAGACCGTGGAGATGGGTCATTTTCGATCTGCAATCCTGACTCTTGTCCTCTACACTTCCTCCTCCCTAAACCTCTTAAATTCTCAGTCCATCCTGGGGATAGAACTGGCTTTTGTTTCTCCTCTTCAATAGTATTGTTTCTTCTTGGATTCTAACTTGGTAGAAAATGGACAAGTCAATAACCAAAGCTTTGGGGGATTGTCCCTGAAACACATCCTCTACCTTTAGTTACCCTAGATCACAGCCCAGGTTGGTATGGGTATGAACCAATAAAAGGACTTAGACAGGAGAGTTTTGAAGGACAGTGTTTGGGGCCTGAGCATTAGAATCCAGGGATGTTAATTATGACTCACATGAGTTATCATTCTTCTTTCTGCCTTGTTCACCACAGTTTTGTTTCTTTTTCTTTCTTTCTTTTTTTCTTTCTTTCTTTCTTTTTCTTTTTTTGCTGAGGCAATTGGGGTTAGTGTTAGCCCAGGGTTACATAGCTAGGAAGTATTAAGTGTCTGAGGCCAAATTTGAACTCAGGTCCTCCTGACTTCAGGGATAGGGCTCTATCCACTGCGCCATTTAACTGCCTTACATTCAGTTTCCATAGTTCTCTCTCTGAATGCAGATGACATTTACTATCCAAAGTTTATTGGATTGCCTTAGATCACTGAACTTCTGAGAAGTTCTAAGAAGAACCAAGTTGATCCAAGTTCATAGTTGATCATCACACAATCTTGTTGTTACTGTATACAATGTATTTTTGGTTCTGCTTGTTTTGCTCAGCATTAGTTTGTGTAAATCTTTCCAGACTTTTTTTTTAAAATTAAAAAACAAAAACAAAAAACCCCAGAAAAACAGAAAAGGAATGCAAAACAAAAGAGAACATTATCATGTGCTTAGCAAAACATCAGGGAAGATTCCCAATTTGAGTAGGTTTTCAGAACTACTGCAATGCTTCTGTGTCCATTCTTCCTCTGCACCTCATTTGTATAATTAATTTTTACCTTAACTCTGCCAATCTTTCTTTTGAACTACCCTGTTGTTGCTATGAATCAAACATAGAGTATGTATTTGACATGTAAAAAAAAAATAAACCATTTGTCCATATTGAGTTTCTTGAAATTGATATTTGATATTGGCTCTTATATGTTAAATTTTCTATTGTTTGGGTTTGGTTGATAGAAAGTTCTGAAAATCTGCAAATTCATTGAATGTTCATTTTTTCATTTAATATCATGGATATTTTTCTTGGATATGATTTTGGCAGCTGGTCTAGTTATTTTGATTGTTGGTAACTATGAGTACAGTCTTTTATTGTAATTTCTGGAAATCTTGTACAATTCTAATTGTAGCTCTGGTGTATTTGAATTCTTGCTTCTTGCAAAATTTTCCCTTTGTTCTGGTTTTGAAATTTAGTAGTAATATTTTTGTGCATTTTCCACAAAGGATTTCATTGAGATGATAATATGTGGATTTTTTTCTATTTCTACTCCCCCCTCATGTTTTATCCATCCAGGAGAGTTTTCTTGGATCTAGGTCTTTCTAAAATCAGCTTGTTCATCATTTTTATAGGACAATTGTAGAGGGCTGAAACTCTAAAAGGTATACTTGAACCTGAGACAGCAGAGCACTTAAGGCTAATTACCTATTCGATGTGAGATGATGGTTCTATATACATATATTTAGAGAGATGGTGATGTGATGGCTCTCCTACAATTGGGGCTTGCTGAATGTGTGGTAGTGAGGTAATCTTAGGCAAGGATTGGAGGGTTGAGGGAGAGAGGTCAGAGTCACTCTGAGGCAGGAAGAGGAGAGAGCTGGAGACTCCAGACTCCGGAGTCCAGGATTCATCTTTGACGAGCTGCATGGCAACTTGCCTGCCTCCTTTACTTCTCCTCCTAAAGACCAAGGAATTTGATCCTGACGCTGATTGATTCTGAGGCCCTCCAAAGAGCTAGTCCAATCATAGGCAATAATATTCCATTACTTTCATATACCATACTTTTTTCAGCCATTCTCCAACTGATCGGCATCCACTTAGTTTCCAATTTCTGGCCACTACAAACAGGGCTGCCACAAACATTTTTGCACATACAGGCCCCCTTCCCTTCTTTATGATCTCTTTGGGATATAAGCCCTGGAGTAACACTGCTGGATCAAAGGGTATGCACAGTTTAATAACTTTTTGAGCATAGTTCCAAATTGTTTTCCAGAAGGGTTGGATCCATTCACAACTCCACCAATAATGCATCAGTGTCCCAGTTGTCCCACATCCCCTCCAACATTCATCATCTTTCCCTGTCATTCTAGACAATCTGACAGGCGTGTAGTGGTGTCTCAGAGTTGTCTGGATTTGCATTTCTCTGATCAATAGTGATCTGGAGCACCTTTTCACATTAGGCACGAAGTTCTTGATCTTCCAGAGTCCAGGTCTGGAGCTCAGAGGCACCATCCGCCTCTTCTGGCCCCTGCCGATGCTGTGGCTATGCATCCCATGGGCTTTGCTGAGACTTTCTGTGACTTGCTTCGGTTATGGCACCCAGCTACACCCCATTCCCCACTTCATGTTTTCCCTTTTCTCTTTCCAGAAGTGATCCTCCCCTTGACAAAGCATGTCTTGGGCTTCTTTCCCTGTGCACCTCTCCCTTCCACACACTTTCTCTACTTGAAGGTCTGTCTGTGATCCTCTCCCTTACCCCTCCTCACCTAGAAACATGGGGTGCAGCTGCAGCAGATTGAGCCAGAGAACAAATTGAGGATCGTGGGGACTATGACCATGATAATCCTGCTGGGTGTCTCACTAGCTGGCATGGAGTAGGAGTCCAAGCCAGGCACATTGAAGCTTATTGGAAGAGAGTGCAGAGGGAGGATGGGAGATGTAAGGGCTGATGGGAAAACTCTTTCATGAAGCAAGGAAGATTAGGCTCAAAAATCTCTAAAAAGAGGGAGGTGTCAGGAGAGCCAGAAGCCTTGGGGAACTCAAATGAAGTGCTCAGAGAAAGAGGCCCACGTTGCAAGGAGGTATGGCATTTCCCCTCAATCTTAAGGCTAGTGTGAGAGGGGGTCATTGAATCTCAGAGATGGAGTAGAACACGCCAGCTTCCTCAAAACCTGATGTTTGTCAACGCAGAGTCTTGTTAGAGGGGATGAGAGGACGTCGATTGGAGAAGAGTTAGGGTGGAACTTAAATGAAGTGAGCTGACCTTGGGGAAAGAGCGTGGGGGCAATGAGAACTCTGTGTGTATGAAGATGCAGTTCACTTTCCTCTTTCCACTTTGCTTCTGCCTCTTGGACCCAGCCACAGCGATTCCTAAGGCCATTCCTCCTTGCCATCTTTTGGACTATCCTTTCTTACCTGGGCACCACTGCCACTATTGGTAAGATTCAGCTCACTATCAGTAAGACCCACCTGCAGAATTACTTGGTCTTTACTTGGCTCAACCTCTCAGAGGAAATAGAGGCTGATAATGAAGAGAATATAACGGGCAAAAGTGATATCTGATGAGGTCTAGATATGGGGTACCTAAATGAAATTAGGGTTTAATTGAGGTCTAGCAGCAGCGCAAGGATATGGAGTTAAATGAGGTCTAGTGGCGGCACGAGTTCCCAATGAAGGAATTTATTGGCCCGAAGCTAGATTGATAAAAGAGGTTTATTATGGGGTTTGGAAGTAAGGTTAAAGTACAGTTAAGGAAATAGGTGAAGATAGAAATAAGAAGGGCACCAGAAACAGGATTTCAGTGGACAGAGGATCCTGGCATGCCAGGTGTAAGGCTGGCATGTTTGGGACCTCTGCAAAAAGAGGGCTCCAGCTTAACTCTTTTATAATGAGAGATTTATCTGGAGTGAAAAAAAGGACTGATGGTCATAATTTTATTATTCTGTCTGTTTTGACCCCCAGACATGAGTACAAAAAGGAAGAGCTATACTGTTGAGTACAAGAAAGCAATTGTAGAAGAGTCACATGGCAAGAATCTTGCAGTTTTCTGTAAAGAAAAACTTTTGGATCTTCAAATGATCAGAAAATGGAGAGCAGATTATAATAACCTCAATCAACAAGTGGATGAGGGAAAAGGGAAAAAGCGCAGGTCTGGATCAGGTTGGCAACCTTTATATCCTGACTTGGAGATCCTCATTGGTGAATGGATTGCTGACAGGAGAGCAAAGGCCTTGGTTGTGCGCAGGGCTGATATTCAAGCATTTGCCCTTTCAATGGCACCAGAGTTTGAAATGGTCTCAGAAGAATTCAAAGCATCACAACACTGGTTGGACAGTTTCCTTCAATGGTATGAACTGTCCCTAAGAAGATCAACAACACTGTTTAAGCTGGAAGATGCTGAAGTTATTAAACGTGCACTTGCATTCAAGTCCTTTATTGATAGGATCGACATTTCCAAGTACCAAACCTGCAATATGATTGCTATGGATGAAACTGCAGTGTTTATGGGACAAGGATCTCAAACAACAATTCATCACAGGGGTACAACGTCAATCTACATTCCCACCACTGGCTATGAAAGTGCACAGGTCACCTGTGTTTTGGCAATTCGTTTGGATGGAAAGAAAGCCACACCTCTAATCATCAAGGGCAAGAAAGATAAGATTGAACGTGTATCAGGCATTTATGTTCTTGAAACCGAAAAAGTCTGATGTACACAAGCCGTTATAAGAAAGTGGGTTGATTTAATGCTGCCACTTGTTATGCGAGGTAACCAAAGAGGTCTGATAATCTGGGATTCAGCCAGCACTTCCTTGCAGAGAGAAGAATAGATCAAGTAATGGTTTCCTGCAGGAATGACTGCCTATCTCCACACCCTTGATATTGCAATAAACAAGCCATTCAAGGACCATTTGCGCATGGAAGTCAATGACTACATTGAAAATAGAATGGAAAGAAATCAGCGTGGAAACTTTGTGAAGCCCTGTCTGCAAGAAGTTGTGACTTGGGTGAAGAAGTCATGGGATAAAATTACTGATAGCTGTGTCGCCAAGGCAGGTTACCTGGACAAGACATGTTCATTTAAAGAGAGCTATATTGCTGGACATGACAGATTGGGTCCACTTCTTCTGAAGGAAATAGAGGCGCAAGACATCCAGGACGGAATTCAGGGTATGGACACTTATGACGATGTTGTTGAAGAAGATGACATGATCATTATTGAATAAAGGTACATTTTTTTGTTCACGTTTACCTGTTTATTAAAATTGCTGTCAATGTTCATTAAAATAAGCCCTCCCCTGAAAATAAGCCCTCTGGTGTTTTTCTGTCCAAAAAAATAATAAGACAGTGTCTTATTCTGCAAGGAAGTCAGACTGGCAGACTGCTGGAGGAGACTGAATCAGACTATGACAGACATAGACTGTGTAAAAGACAATAAAAACTTTGGACTCTATTCCTGTCCATCCTCATGGTGTGTATCCAAGGCCCTTCCGGAGGACCTCCAGAAAGCTAGCCCGAACAAATACAATTTATATATCATCTTATGTTTTTTGATTATTAAAACGCAGACATGTAAGGCTGAATCATCCTACCAGGGCTACTGTAGAAGGAATTCCTGTTCTGAGGGAGGGTTGGACTGTTCTATCTACTCTGCAGTGTTGCCCTTAGAAAGGGGCCTCTCCCTGAGAAGAGACTTGTATCCTTAGCCCCTTCTCAAGTTCCTGTGTAGTGCCAGAAGCTTCAGGGAATATGATAGATATGGGTGTGAGGAATAGGAGCTATGGGCCAGAGTATCCAAATGGCTGGGGCTTCAGCAGCTGTAAGGAACTTGGCTCCTGTACCTATGGACTGTCTAACCACTATCAATCGGTGAGTGACAAAGAAGAGAGATGCTCGAATGAGGATATGATATTGAGATGACTGATTAACAGCAGAAGTTATTCTGGTCTGGAGGAAATCCAAGAGGGGGAGGGGAGAAAGGAAGAATGAGTAGACTTCAGTTTCTATTCTTGACCAACCTTATTTCTCTAGACCATGAGCATGGTGTCTGCCTTCAGTTCTCTGCTGCAATCTTCAGTGCTACACTCTGCTCTCTCCTGCTTTGTCTCTGCTCCCAAAGTCTTCCAGGTCAGTCAGGAGAAGGACAAGTGGGGAGTTTGGGGTTCCTTATAGTCAGGTAGGGACACATATGGCTCTAGCTGGTTGGTTCTTTAAAAGAAATACTTGATGCCCAAGTGTGTGCATGTGTGTGTGTGTGTGTGTGTGTGTGTGTGTGTGTGTGTATGTGCATGTGTATACAATGATATGCTGGTAAATATTTAACAATCAGCTCTGTAAAAACTTTTAAAAAACCCATACAATATCGAAAGGCTTCAAATTCAATCTGCATTATTAACATTTTCTCCATCCCTTTCTTACAAGTAGACAATGAATAAAACAATCAATTAAGTCCTAATTTTGTGGCATTTGCCAACTTCCAAATGTAAATGCTTATATTGAAAACTTAATACACTGTCAGGAATCTGTGAGAGCCTGTACTAGCACACCATCTCCTTCCATATTCATCTAAAGATGTATCTTGGTTTAGAGCCAGTACATCCTTGAGATTCCATGAGTTCTCTCTCTCTCTATCCCCTCACCTCTCCACAACATTTCCCCCATACCATCTCTGTCTCAGGTTCCTGTCATTTTTATGCTTTTACAAATCCTTCCCAACCCCTGTAAAGGAGGTAAAAGTGTTGTTTTACCCATCACGTGGGGATTCCAGTCTCAGCTTTTACTAAACCACCCACTCCTTCAGTGTCTATGCCAGGACAAGCTGTACCCTGTCATTAGCTTCTTTGGGAAAGGATGAACAAGAACAATGAGTCACTGGCACTTGCTCACCATCATTGCTATAGGCTTTATTTTCATTGGTAAAGATTCTTCCTCATCCTATCAGGCCCCACCCATTGCTTTGTTCCTCTTTTATGTAGCTTGTACCCCCTCCTATTCCCCTATTAAGTTGTCCTGGACTTATACCCCTTCCGTCAAATGAGATAATATGTAGTGTTTAGCATAGTGCCTAACACATAATAGGCACTTAATACTTGTTTCTAAAAACTCATCCATCATCCCTACTTCCCCTTTCTCCAATTCCCTAGAATTTAAGAAAATGACTCAATCTATAGGAAGCTATGGGGATGATTCCCCAAGATTTCTGAGCCCATTTCCCATGTTCCTCACTTTGAATGTTCTCATTTAGCTCTCATTTCTCCTTTGAAGCTCAAGCTGAACATTATTGCTTCCACCATCTCCAACTTCTTCCTGTTCCTATGTATGCCCTTGTCAACTTCAGTTGCTTCCACACCTTGCTCACCCACTCACCTGGTGACTGCAGGAATTTCTTAGATTGGGGAGATTTAGAGAAAAAAATTGGGAGGGTGCTGTCAACAGAACTGGGACCCAGGAGGTGGCTGATGATTTGGAATAGAACCTCGTAAGTCTGAGTCATAGTTGAGGATTAATAGTGAGGGACAGTTTATAGTCTCCTCTCTGGCTTAGATTGGCACCCTTAATTAAAATGGTATAGTCCGTGGCTATCCCTGCTTTGCCCGCTAATCATGTTTTTCTTTACCTGGTGAGCAGCACTAATAGCTGTATGATTCATTCTTCTGCTATTCTACAGTTTCCATAGGAAGCCTGGTAAGGAAGGGCATGGAGAATGGAAATATAGGAAATAGGGCATTAAGTAAGAATTAAGAAAAGAGCAGGGGACGACTTCTACTACAGACCTTGAAATGCATGTGTGTGTAGGTGTGTGTGTACTCGCATATGTGCAGAGGATATAAGCAACAGGCTAAAGCAGGAGTGGGTAAACAAGGGTTGGAGGACCACATCTAGCCAGCTGCCTGTTTCTGTACAGCACTTGAGCTAAAAATGGGCTTTATATTTTGCAAAATGTAAAAATCATTCTTAGCACAAGGCCTGGCTTGACAAAAAAGTCAAATATTTGGCCTGGAGGCATTGTTTTGCAACTCCTGAGCCCCCCACCTGACCACCTCACTGACCTTGCTGTCTCCTTCTCTCGAGTTCTCCCGCTTCACCTTATATTGGTTAATTCTCTGACCACTTGCTGCCAATGACAGCTGCAGATAAGGGAGGAAAGAGAAGGTTCCCCACAGGAACCTTATTAGGCAAGAGCTCAGCTCGTCATAAAGGAGGAGCTCTTCCCTTCCTAACCCTCAACAAGTATACAATCCCAAAGCAGGGTTCCTTCTCCCACACCTTCATTACCTCAAAACTATTAAAACAAATTTTAACTAAACATCCAAGGCTAATGTGCAACAGTGGCATCCTTGTTCCCCATTTATACAATCAGCTCCCTGCTCCTTCAAATAGGATTTCAATAAATGTCTGCTGAAATATATCTTAAAGAAATATACAGGTAAGGTAGTTCAACCTCCCACCACAAGTCTTAGTCTTACAGCCAATCATTTCTGCTGCCAAATTTCTGTTATCAAAACAACCTTTTCATGTATTTTCAATTCATTTCTTTTCTCATCTTGAAAAAATTGGCTATCACTTCTTCTAGTCAATAAGACTTTTATTTAGTCAGCTTGTCAAACAAATAAGCATTTATTTAACATGCTCTATGTACCTGGCACAAGGCAATTCATATGGGTTTTGAGAAATCCATGTTAGTGACAGACACACAAAAATTATTGCTCAATCATGATGAAACTCAGCTCTTTAGAAGAGATAATAGGGAACCTACTCTAAAACCCATTATGTGGACAGTTAATAACAGGAAGGTTCCACAAATTCAGATTTTCCTTGGTGTTGATCCTGTGTGACCCTCTCTCCTCACTAGGTCAGTTCCTCCAAGTCACTTCTACTTCATCAGTCCGATACCTATGAAGGGATATGGTAGATGAAAAAATGGGAACATTAATTGAAAGTTCATCTCTTCAACACTCTTCCCCTTTATTCCTAGACGCAGAATTTTGACATACACCCTTTATTTTTTAAAAACATTACAATCATTTCCCATCTCCTCTAATTTGAAATCTCCCTTTGTAACAAAAAATTAAGCAAAAACATCCAGTACAAAAACCACCTCTAATAATATATACCAATATTAGCCATTTTCTCCCCTAAGCAAAAAATGTGAACCTCTCCCCAAGATGCTTGTATATGGGAAGAAGTGGGGAAGAGATTATCTTACCTCTGAGTGACCCCAGAATCACCGAGTGCTGTTCTATGTCCAGACTGGAACATTTCCCAGCCAGCCTGAGCAATCATAGCTCCATTGTCAATGCAAAATCTGTGGATAAAGAGGGAAATAGACCAGCTCTTGGATATTGAGGAAGGGGATCTATAGTTCATTGGCTAGAATAAGTGACTCTTGAAGAAAGGAAGTAGACAGGAATGAAAAGAAGGAAGCACTCTCACCTTTCATCAGTAGCAAAAAGTTTGGCACCTCGTTCTTCACACATTGTCCCCATCATTTCCTGCAGCCTCATATTACCTGAATTAGCAATGGAAGTCAGTTTCATTCCACTTGTTTCTCTGACTTAAGTCACCAACCAATCAACAAATCTTAACTTCAGAGGAAGTATTCAGAGGAATAAGCTTGGGAGGTATGCTAAAGAATATATCATTAATATATTTCCCACTCTTACTCCTACCAGACTAAAAGTAGCTCTGGAATTCTCATTAGAATGTTATAATGTAATATGAAGAAAACATGTATAGATGTGTATAGATGTATATATATGTATGTGTGTGTGTGTGTGTGTGTGTGTGTGTGTGTGTGTGAGAGAGAGAGAGAGACATATACATACACATACACACACACACACACACACACACACACACACGCAAAATGATACCTACATCCCACACCTCCCACAATGAGTACTTCTTGGGAGCCACAGTGCGCCATGGCCCGCTCTGTGATTTCCACCAGCATTGCAAAGACTGTTTCCTGGATCGGAAGCAGAGAGGGGAACAAAAGGATACCACATGTGAAAATCATTCCAGTTCAATCCCTCCCTACTCACAAGGTTTTCTCAGCCCCAATATTCTATTACAGTCCCTTCCCCTCTACTACCTGGAGAGAGAAACACAGATCTTCAGGGGTACATTCATTTGCAGCCAACATTCGATGAGCTGCTTCCTGAGAAAAGAGACAAATCTAAAGGTGGCATGTGGTGTGTATAAGAGTAATATAATAAGAGTAGAAATTAAGTCTATGGTCTGAGCCAAGAGAATTAATACCTATTTCCTTAAAGCTCAAGCTGTCTTTAGTTACAGATGAAGTCTGGAAGCCAAATTTTGGGAATCCATACCTCACAATGCCCTTCCAATGGTAGCCTGCTATATTGGAGAGGTAATTCAGACCCTCATCTCTCATGCTCACCTCAATATAAGACAGGATTCCTGAGAATGAGACATCCATCCCCTTCACAGTGTATGGTAACTCCACTAGCTTTTGGCCACTGTACTGAAGAATATATAAGGCATCAGGTTCAAGGAATAAGAATTCTCCCTCTGCCCTATCACATTTGTATGTATAAAGAAGGCCCTAAAGTCTTACCAGATTCCCTTTTCTGGCCTTTCCCATACCTTTTAATATTCTTCTCAGCCTATCCCCGCCCTTACCGCTTTGCCATCTGTTCAATGTTGTAGCCAGGGCTCGGATCATTGGAGATCTGGAAGGGGAGGAAAATAGGAAAGCAGTGAGATAGGAGGAGGTTAAGCCAGTTGTACATGGAACAACGAGCAGACCTACATTGATTAATACTTCATAACTGTCTTCTTCTTACTGTAAAGTATGTATGACTGCTTAGAACCCTGTGTCCTCCTAAATCCCCATGGAAGCCTAAAGGGCACTGTCACATGTTATGTTTCCTTTAAGCAGCCAAGTCTTTTTCTCTCACCTTCAGAACGCGGGCAAATCGATCCAGACAATTACCAACAGCAATGTCGATGGTTTCTCCAAAGATTCGGTATCGATGTTCTGAGTATGAAATCACCTAAAGAAGGTAGGGGTGTCCATAAAACCCTGAGTCTGGAGAGGATATTACAATCAATCAATATAGTAACTAAGACTTCTAGAAAAAAAATGGGGAAGAGATAGCTTCTCTAGTTTTTGAATGAATTATTCTCTATACAACAGGAAATAGCCTAAGGAATCCAAGAATAGACTTAGCTTGTCTAAGGGCTAAACAGATATCAAGGTATCTAGCCTATGAAATTCCTACACATCCTTTGAAATATATCCTGTGATGACATGGACCTGTCAGTCTGAGCTATAAAATAGGTCATCCTACATGAAGGTAGGAGGAAAGGTTCCTATAAAAGCCATTCAAAAAGCTAGGAGTAGTTTAAATCTATGCCATGCACTGAGCAGAGGAATCTAGACAATAGGAAATATTACACTAGTTTTTTTTTTTTTTTAACTCAGTCAGTAGTCATCTATTTATGAACATTTGATTAAATTAATAAAAAAAAACTCTTAACATATGACTAGTTATCCCAGGAAAGTACAGATGAGGAATGTCTTTTCCCCTGAACTGCTTCTGGGGCCCTGCCATTGCAATTACAGGCTATGCCCCACTCATGAATAGTAATACTTGCTGCTTCCATCCCAAACCTTAGTGCCAGCTTTCTCATCTCCCCCAATGCCAGTCAGCAGCAAAGGGCTAAGGACAAAGAATAAGGGATGGAAAAGTAAAACCTATTCAGCCACAGTAAAATCCATGCTGTCACTCCTTCAATCTCGTTCTGGGACCTGATTCTTTCTCAGATTTTATGTAGTACTATGTTTAGCAATTATGCATACTATAATTGTATTTACCTCTACATTCCATTATACCAGGAATTCTTAACTGTATTGGTTTCCCAGGCCCCTTATACAGTGTAGTGAATCCTATGGACCCTTTTCCCAATAATGCTTTTAAATACATAAAATAAAATACTTAAATTACTATGGAAGTAAATAATAAATGTAACTATCAAAAGATGGATATGTGAAAAAAAAAAAAAATCAAGAGTCCCAGGTTAAGAAACTCTGCATTAAACTATAAGATCCACAAAGGCAAAGATCAATGATATGCCTAAACTCACAAATAATAAGTTCCTATTATGTCTTTGAATCAATACTTGTTAACTATCTACCTTCAGGAAGCTACAAGAAAAGATGGTAAAATGGAAGAAAAACTATCAGGTCCAATTTTCACAAAAGCACTGATACTATTGTGTTTTGTACTCTGCTCTGGGGCAGTTTTGATGAATTTGCTCTACTTTTTGGAGATTTGGCAAATAAATTTATGTTTCCCTTATTCAAATCCTTTAGACTTTGATTATAATCTTTTTCAGCCTTCATCTAGAAAGATGAAAACTTTTAAACTTTATAATTAGGTACTACCTTATTCTGTAGATAATTTAAAATAGAATTTCCTAGAATTTCTTGCTGATGTGATCTTAATAGTATACGTTATGATTTTGTAGAATTCTGCTCTCACTACTCCATTTTACAATGACAGTGCCCTGAGTCCTAAAAGAAGGGGTAAGTGACTATTTCCCAAGTACCTGAGTATTTCCACCACTGACATAGAGTACAGTTGGACTAGTTGCTCCAGTGATGAGGCGGCCCATCTCAATATGGCCCACACAATGATTCACAGCCACCAATGGCTTATTCCACAATTGTGCCACAGTTCGGGCAACAATAGCCACTGAGACTAGTGGGGCACCCATCCCAGGACCTAAAGTGAAGGAGGATAGACATAAGCAATATATAAAGAGACCAGTCCACAAAAATAGGACATTTGAAACTAGCCAAGTCTCAGCCCATTCCCAAACTGATGGCCACCTTCCCATCCATACCCTTCGTAAAGGCGATACAGTCAATATCTTTGGGGTTGAGTCCAGCTTCAGTCAGTGCTTCATGCAGGAGGTCCAGCACACAAGCTCGATGGTGCCTGGCGGTGTCTCCTGGAAGGAACCCTGGCAAGGATTGGGTAGAAGGGCTGGATGTAAGAGGCCTTTTACAAAAATTTCCTACAGGGACTAAAAGTAAATACTACCACCCTGAGTGAAAGACACTCTAGTTCTAGCTACAGTAGAAAGAACAACAGAAGTTAGAAAGATCTGGATTTGAACTCTAGCACTGTACACTAGTTCCCTGGATCACAGATTTAGTCGAAGCCATCCAGTCCAAACCCTTCTTGTTAAAACTCGAGATGCTGGGTCTACAGAGGCTGTGTCTTGCTCATGATCAGTTGAACTAAGTCCTGTTCTCTGGCTCCGAATCCAATTCCCTTCAGCTTGGGGGGCAGGGTGCTAGACCTGGATTCAACCCCCTCCCCCATTTGACACTTAGCTATGTGATCATTGATACGATCAACCTCTCTGAGCCTCAGTTTCCACATCTATAAAATGGGAACCATAACTGATTATAATTACGCATGTCTGGGAATTGTGGAAGGATTCCAAGAAAAACAGATGTTAATTATTTTTCCTATCTTTTAAAGAAATATTGTCATGATTACTATGCGAGTATGAGCAAATCATCTCACCTCTTTGAACCTCAATGTCTGCATCTGTAAAATGGGGCGCTCCCCACCTCTCAGGAAAGCTGCCACCAAACATACGAGTATCTTATCTCTTAGCACCTAATTCCGAGGCGTGGTTACTGTGGCTACTTCTCAGCTCTATCGAGACATGAGAGGGGGCAGAGATGGCAACCTCCTCCCCCACCCCCCACCTCCCAACTCTCGCCCAAGCCCCAGACTCACTGACCGGTGCCCGGAGGGGTGAGGTAGGTCCTCCGAGGGTTAGCCAAAACTGCTCCATCTCTCACGATGCCCACGCCGATCTTGTTGGCGCTACCCTCGAAACCAAGCACCGTGGGCATGGCTGGGCCGTGAGGTTAGAGGTCCCAGGGATCCATAAGGTTCCCGCCGACACCGCCACTGCCACAAGAGAGGGCGCAGAAGGCAGCGGGGATTACCGGAACACGACAAGAGCTGTCCGTACTGGCTAATCCAGCCTCTGACTGCAGTTCCTTTGCTCCCGCCCGCGTCGCTATGGCGACGAGGCCAAAGGCCCCGCCTCTCATCTCACCCCGACCTGCGACTTGTGCCAAGCGGGATCTGCCCTAGCTCCTGCCGGGGAGCATGATTCGGCGTCTTATCCTCTCAGTCCCATGACCAAGTCATTGAGTCTGTTCCAGGTCATTCCGGACTTTTCCTGCCCTCTTCTTCATTCGTCGGTCTCTAGTTGCAGCTTGGAATGTGGCGTCGAATGTGCGGCATAAAAATAGACAGCCCCGGAGGAGAAGCCCTCCCGGAGGAGGCGCATTCGAGTCACATGGAGAGGCGGGCTCACTGACTCAGCCAATCCCCGCCTTTTCTTCTCCACGGAAGCTCGAGTTCCAGGACCTTGTGATCAGGACCAACTAACCCACGTTGGGGAATCGCGCCTTCTCTCTTTGTGTCCTGGGTAGGAAGGAGCTTCTACTAAGCCGAGTCCGCTTCGGGGTAGAATCACCCTACTTTCGGCGGTACCTTTAGAGCAGTAGCAGGCTAGAAGTGTCCACAGGGCCAAGCAGGCGGTCCCAAGAGGTTTTCAGCGTGAAGCGGATAGGCTGGGGCCTGGGGATCCGGGGAATACAAGGACTGAGAATCCTGGGATATTTGGGGATGGAGGAAGGGAGCCCGGAGGGAGGGATTCCAAAGCCTTACCCGAAGGAGGCGAGTCCCAAGGGCAAAGACCCCTTCCCCACTTCTTTCATTGGCAAACCTGGCAGTTTCTAGCCTTATCCCTTTTTCATTCACTGTGTCCGCAGGGCCAGGATTCTGCTGCGGTGGGCTAGAGGGAGCTTGGGCCGAGGGGCGTTGTTCTGGGCGAGGATGCCGAAACGAGGGAAGAAGGAAGTTTCTGTGAAGGATGGGATCAGTGATGAGGAGTCAGAGGCTAAAGGTAACACGTGGTCCTTGATTGTTTATCCTCCCCTGCAGTCTGAGGCCTGAACCTTGGGAGACGGAAGTACAGCTTATCAGGGTTTTCCCATTCCTGGGAAAAGGTGTCAGTCTGTTTCCTTTGGGTGGATCTCTTGGTCAACAGGTTATCCCGGGGTCACTTGAGGTAAGAGTAGCTGCTATCATCTTGAAAAATCTGAAATTCCCTTTCCCAATAAAACTTAACAGAACCCCAGCCAAAGAAAACCAAGAAAGGTGCAAAAGACAAGGAGGCAACAGGGGAAGGATCTGCTGTGTATGAAGATCCCCCAGACCAGCAGACCTCACCTAATGGCAAACCTTCTACACTCAAGATATGCTCTTGGAATGTGGATGGGCTCCGGGCCTGGATCAAGAAAAAGGGTCTGGATGTGAGTATGGTTTTTAGGGAGGAAAGATGACTTGGTTCTTAAGAGTACCGAGTTACTTTGGGGAGCCTTCCCCTATTACTTTCTCTGCTTTTCAAGGTTTTCTCCTTAAAAATGCCATTATCTCATTCTGGGAACATAGGCTTTGGGATGAGTTGGAGGAGAGGCAGAGTGATGGGCTGGGCTGAGCCCTTATAACCTGCCTTCTTTTCTACATGTACAGTGGGTAAAGGAAGAAGCCCCAGATATCCTTTGCCTCCAAGAAACCAAATGTTCAGAGAGCAAGCTGCCATCCGAACTTCAGGATCTGCCTGGACTTACTTACCAGTACTGGTCCTCACCCACAGATAAAGAAGGATATAGTGGTGTTGGTCTCCTTTCTCGACAGTGCCCACTCAACGTCACTTTTGGCATTGGTGAGACATGATAGCTTGCTGCCCTAACCCTTGTTCTCCTTAAGCTCTGAAAGTGTTTCACTTTCACTTCTTAATGCTTGGCCTCTGAGTTTGTTGTGTCCAATTCCATAGGTGAAGAAGAGCATGATCAGGAGGGCCGGGTGATAGTGGCTGAGTTTGAGGCTTTTGTGCTGGTGACAGCATACGTGCCTAATGCAGGACGGGGGCTGGTTCGACTAGAATACCGACAAAGGTGGGATGAAGCATTTCGAAAGTTTTTGAAGGGGCTAAATGCCAAAAAGCCACTTGTGCTCTGTGGGGACCTCAATGTGGCCCATGAAGAGATTGACTTGCGTAATCCCAAAGGGAACAAGAAAAATGCTGGTTTTACCCCACAGGAACGCCAAGGTTTTGGGGAACTGCTCCAAGCAGTGCCACTGACTGACAGCTTCCGCCATCTCTATCCAGAGGCAGCTTATGCTTATACTTTTTGGACTTACATGATGAATGCCCGAGCCAAGAATGTTGGCTGGCGGCTTGACTATTTCTTGTTATCCCAGTCTTTGCTCCCTGCCTTATGTGACAGTAAGATCCGGTCCAAAGCCCTGGGTAGTGACCATTGTCCTATCACCCTCTTACTGGCCTTGTAATTATACAATTTAAACTGCTTCTTCAGCAACCAGAAATCCAGGACTGTTTAATTTTGAGAATGCTGTTGTTGATTACTTTTGAAATAATCTGTTAGAGAATAAAGAGCCATAGAGGTCCAGCTTTGTTGTCTTTTATGTCCTGTCCCTTCTGGAAGGACTCATAACAAAGGGCTGGAATCTTTTCTCCTATATATCCCCCCACTCAAAAAAAAGGTGACACAAGGAATAAGGTAATCACAACTTCATTTATTTACAAGCACAGGATGAGCCCCTGATCCCCATAGACAGACAAACCGGCCACAGCCGGTAAGAGAGGAAAGATTTGGGGAGAGGGAACACAGGTTGGGGAACATACCCCACATTAAATAAATATATACATCAGTTTTCCCATGGTACTGTACAGAGCAGCGGCTGACCCCACCCCCACAGGGCATGGAAAGGGGTGGGAAAAGGAGGCCAAGAGGGCGGCCAAATTAGAGTTACCCCCTGGTGAAGTGCAATAGCAGCAGCAAGGTCCTGGGGGTGCAAAAGGGAGGGGAACTCCCAGGGCTGCCTACCCCTACCCTGCCCTGGAATGTTTGAGGGACAGGAATGGCCTCTTAGGAGAGGATGGAGGAAGGAAAAAGAGCTATAACCATTTTCCAGAAGTTAGAGAAAAGATACTTTATCTCTCACTCCACCCCAAGCACAGGCAGCCCTCAGAAGGGACTAAACAGCCAGCACTGGCCCACCTACCCTTCCAATCTTGTTTATCTTTGAGGGCCCAGGTCTTTCCCATTTTTTCCCCCTATAGAAGAGGAGGGCAACAGCCTGGCTCCTCTTATGGAAGCCGAGGGGACATTCCCATTTCCCTCTGTAATGTCACTGTCCCTGCTAGAGAGGGGCCAGGCACAGTTAGTGGATCATCTTAGGGCTCAAGAATAGTTCTGGACAGGGTGGCTGACCTTCATACAGGCCCAGTAAAGAGCCCGGCCTAGACAGAGCACAGCCAGCAGGATGACAAAGGCCCAAGCTGCATAGATACCCCCATACTGTCGGGCATGCTTCCATGTGCCAAACTAGGAGAGAAATATGGAAAAAAGGAATCAATGCCATAGTGCCAATCTGTCAGTCCATCACCTGATAAGACACTGAATCCAAGTTAGTTTCAATTACACCTCTGACTCCCACCTGCAGGCAATTATATTAAAAACAAGACAAGACTCTTCAGGGATATTCAACCATCTACTCTTGGAAGTAGTTATAACCCCATGAAGCATGTAGCTCTTTACTTTAAATCATCTGGTAAAGCAAAGTTCCCACTCTCACATAATTCAAAGTTAAAAGGGGCAGCTAGATGTTGCAAAGGATAAAGGAATTGGCCTTGGAAGTCAGGAGAACCTGAGTTCAAATCCCCTCAGACTCACTAGCTGTGTGACCCTGGCCAAATAACTTAACTCAGACTGCCTCCCCCCCAAACCAAAAAAAAGACAAAATTACACAAGCTGGCCACTTGGAAGACATTTTTTTTTTTTTTGGGGGTATTGTTCTGTGGAGAGAAAATCTTTCCCACTTACTCCTGAAGACTTCATCAATTCCTTGTTAACCTTTCTTTTGTCAGATGAACTCTGGTGTGTGTGTGTGTGTGTGTGTGTGTGTGTGTGTGTGTGTGTGTGTGTTTAACTGCTTAGGAAATCTTTGACTCTCTTGAAGAGAGTAAAAAATAGTAAGATTAACAAGAGTTAGAGGAGATTTGTTACTCACTGCTAAGCCTGTGGCAGTAACAGCCAATAGTAACCCAAGGAGGAAACAGCAAATGCATCTTTTCCTGGGATATCTTCTCCCAATGGAAGAGCTGTGAAGGAATAAGCATACAGAGCAAACCTGTCATGCATTTATAATCCTTATACAGTCCTTATCCCCTACCCCTCCTTCTGAAAACTAGGTCTATAATATCAATTCCAAATCACTTACACTTTCTTGCAGTGGGGGCAGCGTGCCAAGGTTCGACCTGTAAACTCTGACCACTATAGAGAAAACAGGATGAGGGGTCAATTTATGATAGAGGCAGAAAGAAAAAGGCTCTATGAGGTAAGTTCTTTAAGGGATTCCAATGGGATAAAACACAAGGATTGAATAGTGGAAAGGGCAAATTTCAGTAATTAACTCCACCTTTCATACATTCACATCACCCACAAGAATATTCTCATAGATGTCTATTATCTTTTTCCCAATCCATCCCAGCCTTACTCACCAGAAAGGTATTCTTGCAATGGCCACAATTGACGCTGACACCTGCAGGCTGTGGTTCTGGACTCAGAGGTCCTGGGTGTACTGGACCCAGGTTGATGATTCTTTTACTATTTTTGGGGGGGAGGGAGGGGGCGGTTGAGAAGGAAGAGAAAAGAAAGCTAAAGTTTAGGACTTTTTAAATCCTAAGAACTGTTTCTCTTCCTCTTCAGATAGCACCTAGACAATGTACACATGCCTCTTCCTATACACAAAATCCTCTTCTCCCATCCTGAACTGATAAACCTTGATCAAAAGATAAGTCCTAGGCCTCAGATCACCAAATCTGATAGTCTTATATATAACCTATTAATCCTAAATGGGCCTCATCTTTCCCCAAAGCCTTTTATTTATGGATCCAAGGAAGCTGGCTGGTTAGATAAACCAAAATCATTCTGGAGGAAGAGTTCTTCATTGTCCACATCCTGAAATTCCCCTGTAGAATCTTGCAGTTCTACCAGTCTGCCCTTCCCCAGGTTTCTTATCCCCACTTTTTCTTATACTCTTAAATTCCCTACAACTTCTTTTGTCTCCATCCCTCCTCATTTGGCTTTCCTAGTTCTCTGCTCTCACCAGGTGGGCCGAGGGCAGGCAATCCGCTGGGAAGTCACTTTGCAGATGAGGAGACAGTTACAAGGGCACCGAACATACTTCTTCCCAGGTGGAGCATTCTTGATTGGCTAAGGAATAATAGGGAGATGAGCACCAAAAGCCCTGAATTCCAACCCTCCCAAACATACCTTTTGAGGAGGGCCCAAGAGCAATAATCCAGGAAGCTGGTAGGGATCCTGATTAGAAAGAAAAGAAGGTATACTGGGGAGAATGGAAACAGACCATGGGAAGCAGGGGTGAACTTTTAATATATAGATGTAGAAAGCTAGGGGAAACTGGAGATGGATATGAAATAGAACAATTTTGGGACTTACTCTGGGTGATGCTGGGAAGGGAGAAAGTTAGGACAGATGTCTAGACTTGTGTAATTTCTGAGATTTATATACAGGAATCAGGAAAAATTTGGGGTCTAGAGTTAAGAGATCTAAAAAATCCTGGATAATGAAACTCACTGTGGCTTCGTTGCAGTCACCACACTTAACAACATGTTGGTGCATCTTGCCTTCCACATTGATGGGAGAATTGCAAACTCGGCATATGATCATAGGGGCACTGCCACTGTCGGGACTGGCCAGGGGTGAATATGGTGGTGGGTCCTCCCCGGGCAACACAGCCGGGTGGCCCTCTTGAAATGGAGGGAACGCTGTGGAAATACGATCAGAATGGGTCATCCATGATCACAGACATGTCACCCCCACATGTCCTGCCCTATTTACCCCGACCAGGATAACCCTCAACCTCCTTCAGTAACCAGTCATTGCCCTCCTTCCGAGGGCCCCGCCCACCCCTGCCCGAGGCCCCGCCTCTTTGTAAGACAGCGAGCCTCACCCCCTTTCTTTTCCCACAGGTCCAGCCAGAGGACCACAACCCCGCACCTTCGGTCCTGGTCCCGCCCCCTCTAGTTGTCAGTTCTCGGCCCAAATCTGAAAGCTGTACTCAGCTCACCCTGAGGCGGGGCATGTTTCCCGGATCCGTACGGCGGCGCAGAGGGAACCAGGCCTCCCCCGGCGCCGACCCCGCCCCCGCCGGGCCCCACCAGCCCGTTGCCGCTGGCACCGCCATCGTTGGGCTCGGAGAGGAGCGGGGAGCGCTCTCCGTCCGCCGCCATGGCTGTCGCCGCCCGCTTCGGTTCGGGACCCGGCTCCCTCCGCCGCTGCCGCCGCCGCCACCGGGTCCCCAAGGCGCCTGCGCCCCACGCGCCCAGCCCTCAAGCTCCCACCCAGCTTCCCTCCCTGGTGGACGCCCCTTTCCGTCCAGCCGCTGCACGTGATGGTGAAATCAGCAAGTTCACCAGGATCTCATTGGTACAGACGGACCTTTCCCTTCGTCCCAAGATAACCATCGTCCCCGCTCATTGGTGTCTGTTCGCTGACAGCCTCTACCACGTGATCTGAAGGTCCCTGCGGAAGTTTTACGTGACTAAAGAACCAGCTGGCCATTGGTGACACAGGCCATCACGCTACTTCTGGGCCAGGAGGTGCCCTCCTGATTTCGCTCCTATCCTCGGCATGTGTTCAAGAAAGTCTTTCTCTGATTAGTTGCTTTATCCAGCTCCCACAGCACGTGACTTCTGATTTTTTCTAATTGGTCAAATTCTTGTAACCTCGAGATGAGGTCTCACGCATTAGCTTCCTTTCTAGCAGAGGCATTCACTTCCTGGAACATAATCTCGTTCTCTCATTGGCTGTTAGCTCTTCCTCTTGCAGCCCATTCGTGTTGCACGCGTATCTTCATTGGTTGGGATTTAGCGCCCGAATTTGGCGCAAGAGGGCGTGGCCAGGAAGAGCCTGGCAGCTGGGTGGGATGTAGGGTTCGATTAAGCCCCCCTGTTGTGATATCTTGAAGAGCCACTATGTTTTTGACAAATGGTTCCGGTGTTTATGTGCGGCATCCCAGGACACTCAACTGAGGTAGCCCAGCACTTTAGAAATGTTTTTATGAGACCAGCTAATTCAACCCATGTTTAAAATTCAACTCATCAGAATCACATTAGGGATTTGTGGCCAAAAAATAATTTTAACCTATACCCTCTTTGACTGCATATTTAGCCATCTTTCTTAAATGTTGGATTGTATGCCTTTGAGGGAACAGATCTTTCTTAATTCTTATCCCTACACACATTGTACACTCCTCACCTTTATAAAGCCTTTTCTTTCAATTTTTTTTAATATTTTATTTTTCCAATTACATGTAAAGATAGTTTTCAGCATTCATTTTTTTAAGATTGTGAGTTCCATTTTTTTCTCCCTCCCGAAGACAAATAATCTGATGTTATGCATGTACAGTCATTTGAAATATACTTGTATATTAGTCATGTTGTGAAAGAAAAACAAAACAAAGGAGGGGAAACACGAGAAAGGAAAAGCAAACAAAAAAGGTGGAAATAGTATTGTTCAATCCTATCTGCATTCAGTTTCCATAGTTCTCCCACTTGGATGTGAATGGCATTTTCTATTCCAAATCTATTGGAATTGTCTTAATCTTTAGTTTTCTTTAAGGCACAATTTAAAACATCTTCTACATGTAGTCTTTCTTGATCACCCCATCTGATAATGACCAATAAGTTTTGCATATTTTGTGTATGTAAAAGTGCTTTGTAGATCTTATTAGACAATATAAATGTTGCTGTTATCATCCATCATTATTATACCTCTAGACTTAGTTGTTGTTTCTCCAATTAATTATAAATGGGAGGGCAGGGACTGCTTTACTTGGTATGTCTCTACCTAGAGCTGAGCAGGATGACTGGCAGATAAGAGTTTAGTAAATTGTTTCCTTTGCACAATAAGTGATTAATGGGAATTTTGTTATTTTTTTTTAAATACTATTCAAACAACCAAAATGCCATTTGAGTGCATTTAGAATAGCTAAGTGCGGCTCCAGGTATAAATAGGGGAGATGGAGGAGTTGCATTCAAATCCTTCCTTTTACATTATAATATCTTGAGTAAATAATCCCCTGATTCTGGATTTTTTTCATAAGAACCAGATGAACTCTTGAGTTTTTCCAGCTATGGATCTAAGATCAGGGAGGAGGTCATGGAGAAATGAGCTCTTGAACTGGATTTTTAAGCATAGAGTTTCAACAGCTAGAAAACATTGAAAGGGATTCCATAGATTCATTTAATTCAAATTCCTCTTGTTTTATCTATGAAGAAACAGAACCACAATAGGAGACCCCAAAATCAGATCCTTTAGCTACAAATTCTTTGTTCTTTCAGCTGAAGTATTTGCCTCTAGGCATAGACTGAAGGAGCAAGGAAAGAGGGAAGAGGAGCAGTTGTAGTAGGGGCTGCTGGATAATTGTTAATGCAGAATATCCTCTTTAACTGAGGATTTGTGAATACCTGGGGAAACCCCACTGAAGAGGGCTTTGAATATACATTTTAAAAGTTTGAGGCAATTTTGTGAAATGTTAACCAATTCAAACTTGCATTGAAAGTTCATTTAAAGCTGATTTTTTTTTTAATTATAAGGAAATAAGATTCCATGAAATTGGGATTTTATGGGATCAAATAATCACTTAGACCCAGGAATCCATAGGCCTTAGGAAGCAGCAACACTTCCCCTCTCCCCAATCCCTTCTCTCTTCCACTTTATGGGTTAATTTACCTCCCATTGATCTTCACTGAATATTTCTCAAATTGTCTGGGGTGATAATTTAAAAGATATTAAATCACTTGATTAGGGTTGTACTGTAATGCCAGAGAAACTGAGGCAAGATAGAGATTAGAGAGTTTTTAATATTTTATTAGTTGGAGAGTATAATTGAATGACCAGGACTCTCAAAGTATCCATTGGTGAATGTGAGTTCTCAATGACATATATAGCCACATGGCTCAGCTACAGGGGTAGACCAAGGCAGGGGCAGAGTTAGAACATTAAGAGTGGGAAGTTTCAGGACCATAAATTTGGTTCTAGCAGGATAGGAGGAAACTGGAAGTCAGAGTCAAGATGTCTGAATAAACAGAAGTAAAGATATCAATGAGGTATCCCAGATAGTCTTATCTTTTGGAATATTTTAGAGGGGGTAATGTCATAAATTCTTGAGGGCAGGAGTTAGGAGCCAGGAAATCTGATCTCCCCCTCATCTTGAGTCTCACATTGACAATTTATAACCTTAGAGCAAATGGTCGTCAGTCTTAATGGACCAGGGGGAATGGGGTTTACAACTAAGGGGATTGAATCAGAACAGTTAAGGAAACTGAGGTAGAAGAACAATTCAAGAAAGTACTAGCATAACAGTACTTCTGGAGATTTTATGCTTCCTAAGTGGTTTTAGCTTAAACTCAGATTAAATATGTAGTAAGTAGAAGGCTTCTTGTAGGTAGATAGTGGCAAGAGATTTATAATCAGAAAACCTGGGTTCACATTTTGGCTTCACTGTTTCCTGCTTGTGAGTCATCAGGCAAGTTATAATTCATTTCTTTGACCCTGAGCTTTCTTATCAAATTCAAGGTTGCATTCAACCTTCAATAACCTTCAATAGAGATTTCTAGGTCCCTGAGAGCTCTAAATCCTCTACTCTTATGAAGAGCTTTAATATGTGAGCCTAGTCTTGCAGAAAAGTTAACAATGGACAAGATAGAAAGGATCACAGAGATCACAAAATCCAACCCCTTTTATTTTATAGATGAGAAAATTTGAGCCCTGGATGACCATCTAATACATTTCCCAAATCTTCATCTCTGTAGGCTACACTAATGGTATCAAACTCAAAATTAGTTTGAAGTGTAGTATTGTTGAGGTCTAGCTTTGGGATACCTAAATGAAATTAGGGTTAAGGTCTAGTGGCAGGTTTGGGGTACAGATTCGGCGCAAGGGGGTCTAGTAGCGGCGCGAGTTCCCAATAAAAGCATTTATTGGCCCAGAGAGCTAGATTGATAAAAGAGGTTTATTATTAGATAAGCAAAGTTAAAGTATAGGCGAAGGTAGAGATAAGGAGGGCACTGGACAGAGGGTCCAGTGGACAGAGGGTTCAGTGGCCAGAGGGTCCTCACATGGTAGCCATGTTTGGAATCTCTGCAAAGAGGGGTTCCTAGCGTGGCCTTTTTATAATAGGAGACTTAGCTCGAGGGGCTTTCTGGTGTAGCCCCAAAGTTGGCTCAGTTCCGGGTGAGGCTGGGAACAGGTCAGATCTTCTATTGGAATTCAAAGGGACCAGGATTTGTGAGTTAAAGGGCAATTTACATTATTAACTAGGAGAGGGTGGGAATCTAGAAAAGGAATCTTTCCCACATCAGTATCAGTGTTTTATTGTATTTTTATTTATTTTGTTAAAAATTCCTGATTACATTTTAAAGTTTATTTAAAACTTAAATACAGAATAGAAAAAGAAAAAAACACATTGCCATGTATACAGCTGAACACAAGAAAAATTTCAAAATATGAAACAAATATCCATTTCAAAAAAGCCTATATAACAAATACCATATATTGTGTTCAGAACTCTCAGCTTTTCTCTGCTTCTTTGTAGGTTTTCTTTTATTCTCTACTGTGTACGGATTACCTTTATTCTTTTTTCCCTTTTTCTTCCCCCCACTTCCCCAAGGTTACAATTAAGCTTGGATATACACACGTGTGCACACACACATACATATATACCTACACATCTATATGTTCATATACACCCATATAATAGATATCTATAATCATAACATATACATACTAATGATGTGACTTAATTTCTTCTGTCGGGAAGAAGCTATTATTAGATAATTCCAGACTATCTAAGAAGGAATTCTTTAGCAACATTCATTGTGCATCCCCCAACCTCTAAGTATCTTCAAACAACCTTTGGATATCTTGATTAGCGTATCTTTAGCCAGGTACATTTCACAGGGCTCTGGGCTCCTCCCTCTGAGCTGCTAGGTTTGGCTCCTGATCCTCCCCTTAAGAGTTCTGGCCTTTACTTCTGTGGTCTCTGAGAGAAACCCCCAGAGCCATTTTTCCCCTTTAAAAGATCTACTTATGAAGATTCTTGCTAAGTTCTCTTCAGGACTAAGCCTACTATGAGATACTCTCTCTCCCTCATAGTGTTGAGGTCTAGATTTGGGGTACCTAAATGAAATTAGGGTTAAGGTCTAGTGGCAGGTTTGGGGTACAGGGCATCAAGCAAAGCTCCCCTGCAACCTCTTTGGATTCGGCGCAAGGATACGGGGGTAAATGGGTCTAGTAACGGCGCGAGTTCCCAATAAAAGCATTTATTGTCCCTAGAGCTAGATTGATAAAAGAGGTTTATTATTGGGTAAGCAAGGTTAAAGTATAGGTGAAGGTAGAGATAAAGAAGGCACCGGACAGAGGGTCCAATTGACAGAAGGTAATCACATGGCTAGCATGTTTGGAATCTCTGCAAAGAGGGATTCCCAGAGTGGCCTTTTTATAATAGGAGACTTAGCTCGAGGGGCTTTTGGGTGTAGCCCCAAAGTTGGCTCAGATCCGGGTGGGGCTAGGACAAGTCCAGATCTTCTATTGGAATCCAAAGGTGTTCGGGCGCCAAAATGCGGTGATCTTTTTCTTCTTTAAAATAATATAATAGTTCTCTCTGGGGGAGAGGTGCAGGTTTCTCAGGGGAGGTTTTCTTGGAGGCAGCTTTAGTATCAGTTGAAAGTAATAATCATCTCAAAACGCAGCCAGGTGATAAAAAGTTCAGATGTTTTACTGCCTCCAATATAGCCCGGTTAGCTTAGAGGTCTATCTCTCTGCTTGGTTCCAAGAGCTCTTGCAGTTTTGTCCTTTGCTTCTGCCTCTGCTTTCTTCAGCCTTCAATCCAGCTCCACTCTTCATATAACTCTGCTGAAATCTCGACTTGTAGCTTCTTCCTCTGAAAACTCTTCTTCTGCCACCAGCCAGCCAAGTGGAAAATATTCTGCAATAGATCTCTCTTCACTGGCCCTTCTGAGAGAATGGGATTGTGGGTTTTCTCCCATAGTGCTCTCTGGCCCTAAGAGCTTTAAGGGAGGTGTGAATTCTTTGTAACAAAGTTACAAGATTTACTTTGTGAATCTGGCATACTTGTGAACTCCGATGAGTAAAGGTATAAACACAAGCATTGTACTAATTAGTTCTACTTATACCTTGTTTCAGGTTCTGGCCCAAAACATCTTGTAAGATCAGATCTGTAATGGGCTGAGGCTTGACTTGATGCACTGAGGTCCCAAGCACATGAGGCTAAATAGTAATTGAACCATACTCTATTAATACATAAGATGTGTGACTGCTGTTTACATACTCTCCTTCTAGGACTTCTGGCAATCTTTTACAACACAATGTTGATTTATATTGTTTGTTATACCGTTAATTGGGTGAATAATTCATGTTTGTTACACCACATCAGGACTTGTACAAAGAGTGGGCGGGGCCATTCTTTCTCCAAGCTTATATATTAATAGGGTATGGTCCAATTACTATTTAGCCTCATGTGCTTGGGACCTCAGTGCATCAACTCAAGCCTCAGCCCATTACACAGATCAACTCTAATTAGTTAGCAGTTTGTAAAGATTCCAACACAAAGGGACCAGGATTTGTGAGTCAAAGGGTAATTACATTCACTGGGAGGGGATGGGAATCTAGAAACTAATCTTTCCCACATCAATAGTGTCTTCTTTCTAATGGTGCCATTCTCCTTACTTTGGCCAGTCTAACCTGCCAGAAAATGGCTTTCTCTCTCCTCATGGAGTATTTCCTTTCTCCAGTTCTCCCTGGGGAACTTTTTCCTTTTCTGACTTTATGATCTCCCAACTCTATTTCATATTTATCATTCCTGTTGTCTATCGTATCCCTTCATTTTATCTGTAATCTCTTCCCTTAAATAAAAATACCTTTTGCCAAGGAGAATGGCCATTGTGAATTTGTCACATGTTATTTTGAAGTAGGTATTGCTATCCTGACCGCATTGATGAGGTTAATGGCAGTTAGAAAGTTGTTAAATCCCCCTTTGGTCGGCACAAAGGTTCTTCATGAAGAATTCATGAAACCCTGAATTATTAATTGGCAAAAATGAAAGTTTATTGTTGGATAGGAAGCCAGTTCTGCTAAGAGACTGATTTCTTTAGTGGCAAAGTCCTATTAGGGAAAGGGAATCTGGCACTAAGAAGAGAATGCCTTCTGAGTGGGCAGAGTCAGAGCAAACTGCTTTGGCCTTCTGCAAAGAGTGAGTTTAGAAACTGCCCTTTAAAAGGAGGCTTGAGGCTTCAGGAAGCCAAAGTTCCCAGGCTTGGATGCTTATCAGTATCTGGCCTAGAACTCCTATTAAAATAAACTACACTTCAAAGAGATGCTTTTGGACCAGGATTTCTAATTGAATCAAAGGGTCTGGCATCCCTGAAAGATAAATTATCTGGGGGGAGACTCCGAAAGGGATCACAGATCAAAAGAGAACAGTTTCAGAATGATAATCTTAAAGGTAACATAGTTTCAATAAAGGGAACAGTTTTCCTCCCCTTCAACATCATATACATTCATATACACCTATGGAAGGCCATTCTACTCCTGATCATTATAATATTTGTATCTCTTATTTCCTATTCTTGCTTGACTTCTCTACTTTTCTTCTCAATTATATTTTAATCTGATTCAGTCCTCAAATGACACTTCTGGAATAGACTACCAGCAGCAATAATCATTTGCCCAATAATCACCAAATAACTTTGAAGTTCAAGGTTTCCTACTTGGTCTTGTAGGTCTCTTGTAGGTCCCTGAAAATAAGTAGGTAGGAAAGTAGAGGCAATCTAGGCCCTGGAGCAATACTAATGTCTTTGCTAGATTCCCAGTTGTTTTTCTGATATTTTTTCTTGATTGCTTCCCAACCTGAAAAGAAAGATTCTTTTCTCTTCTCTGATTACCTATGGTTCCCAGCCCTCCACTCCTTACTCTGCTGCCTTTGATATGAAATTGTTTGACTTTTAAAGTCTTTCATTAGCCTGGTCTCTTCCTACCTTTCTGGTTTTCTTACATCTTTTTTGTAAGGAAAACTTCACATGCTCCTTGCTGTTTCTAGGACATACTGATATTCCATGGCCTGACCTCCAGTGTCTTCACTGCTAGCTTCTTTCAAATTTCAGTTAAAGTCCCACTTTCTTCAAGAAACCATTCCCAGGCTTCTTAATTTTTGTGTCTTTCCTTTGAGACTGCCTCCAATGTATCCTGCCTGTATCTTGTTTGTATATAGTTGTTGACATGTTGTCTCCACCAATGGATAGAGTATGGGACAATGACCCTTAACCAAATTAAAAATCAGAGACTCTTGAGGTAAAAAACAAACAAACAAATAAACAAAAAAGGATTTATTGTGACAAGGTGTCAGTAAATGAGTGCAAAGCACAAACTGCAAAACACAAGATTAAATAATTGTATAAGCCTTCTTCCCCCCTTTTCTCCCATTGTCTGGGGAAGTCCAGGCTTACCCGCTAACAACGAAATCTATCCCCAAAACAAAAGAATAAGTAACAAACACAATTCAGATTTCCCTAGAGAACTGAAGGAAATTGAAGCAAACAGGGTTAAGTAGGTTGCCCAGGGTCACATAGCTACTTGGTGTCTGAGACCTGATTTGAACTCAAGAAGAGGAAAGAATCTTTCTTCAAGCTGTCAACTGTGAAAGCAAATGATCAAAAAGTCACAGAGGTTATGCAGCTGTTGTCAACTCTGAAAATACCAGAGAGCTCACACAGGTTATCACAAACATAGTCAACTCTGAAAAATAAAATTAAACAAAAATAAAACCAAAGAGCCAACAGCAGTCTTTAGCAAAAAATTTTATTTACCTGGAGGAAGGAAATTAGATACATGTGCTAGGGCTTCCTTTGCTACCTTAGAAACCTGCTTTAGTGTGAGCAAATATCAGTATTTATACAAATGGCTATACAGTGATATGTAGCCTTGACAATGGGGAGGTAACAGTAACAATAAGATTGGATTCATAACAGGGCTTCATGACAATGTCTCTACTAAAATCCCACCTACTGCAAGAATATTTTCCTGGTTCTCCTTAATGTTAGTACCTTCCTACTGAGATATCTAATATATCCTGTATATATCTTGTTTGTGCATAGTTGTTGGTTGCCTAATATCTACTGAGAATTGACTAAGGACAGGGATTATTTTTGCCTGTAGTAGTATCTCCATTTTAGTATAGTATCTGGCACCTTGTAGGCACTTAATAAATGCTTGATGAATTAATTTGTTATTTACCTGCTAAACATTACTTCTGATTGAAGCTGGGGAAAACCAAGAATGAAAAATCATTGAGGGAAAGAATTTTTACACTTTGGCTTTTGTGTCATTAGCAATTTGCATAAAATTGACAAAGTATATTACCAAATGCTAGTAAATCGATTTATTGATTTAATAGTATAGTTTTGGCTGAAATGGAGAATGCTTAAAGAGGAATTGAAGGAGAGGGAAAGGCTGAATACATAGATTGGAGCCAAATGATGGTGGGTTTTAAATGCCAGACTACAGTTTTGTCCTGAATTTCACAAAAGTCATTGAAGACTTTGAGTAGAGAAGTGACATGGTTAGACCTGATCTTTAAAGAAAGTATTTTGGCAGCATTGTGAAAAAAACAATTCAAGAGGGGAGTGAATAATAGACACACAAAGGCCAATTAGGAGACTATTCAAAGATCAGCTGGGGAATATTCTGGAGTCTGGGGATCCTAGAGTCAGGAAGATCTGAATTCAAATACAGCTTCAGATACTTCCTAGCTAAAAATCAACTGGATACATCACTTAAACTATACCTCAGTTTCCTTCCAAGATTGTTGTGAAGATCAAGTTGATGTGGTGCTAGTGGTAGTGAAGAGGTGTGAGAATTGGGGTGAGGAATCCCCTCAGGTTGGGGCAGGTTCAGTGTGAAAATATTTGCAAACTGAAAAGTCTGTATGGCAAAAGGGAGGTTTATTATTCACTAAGAAGGAGGCTCTCTTAGTGGGCAAAATTCCTGATTAGGAATTTGGCAAAGGCATGTTAACAGACCCCTGGTTATATGGGTAAATATTGGCCTGGGGCTGGGAGCTGTCTGGGCTAAAGGAACCATCAGACAGAGATCTCCAATTGAATAAATCACTTAACTGGGAGTTTGAAGGCTTCTTCCCAGAATCTGGGAATTCCCTGAAGGGATCCAGGCCATCCCCAAAAGATCTCAATTTCAATAGAGGGTGATTTGACTAAGATCTCCAATTAATGAAGCCACTTAACTTAGAAAGGGCTTGTCTGGGAAAGGTATGTTTTTCCTAGGGGAGAGCCTGAGACCCTAATCTCCCTTCTTTTATAGATTAAAGGGGACACAATTTCAGAATTCACCCCCATCAAAATGAAACAATATTTGTAAGATATTTAGCATAGTCCTGGCATGCAATAAAAGCTAAAGAGATGTTTTTTCCCTCCCCAGGCAGTAATATCAGCTTCTGTAACAAAAGTTCTTTTTGATGCTTAGGTATCACAGATTCTTATTGGATCATTCAAAGACCAAAGAAAGAGAGAGACAGAGAGAGAGCTAGGCAGAGAGGGACAGAGAGAGGAACAGACTGAAGAAGACTTCATTCTTCTAGGGAGGCATTTATTTAGCACTTACTAATACTAAGTGAATGAATAGGTAATCTATTCAAAGTTAAAATAATTTTTCAGGAGAAAGAGAGCTCTGTCTCACCTGTTTCCCCATTTCATTGCCCAACATTATTAATAACAAGGAATTTCTTTCTCACATCTATTTCTGCTACTGCTGTTCTCTGAACCCTTACTATGATTCCAAGATGGGGTAAGGTCTCATGGCTCTGTGTAATCAAACTGTTCCTTATTCAACATTCCATTGAATTCCTGTTATATGTAAGTAATTATTTATTCCCTTAGAGAATCAAAGTGAATAAGATGTCCATCCCTGTCTTAAAGGAATTTTCTATTGAGTAGAGGTAAGATAATGCTTTCATAAATAACTCTTTAAGGCAAGAGTAGTTCTAAGTTTGAGAAGTTGGGAGTTGGGAGTTAAATTGGAGTTAGGGACCCAATACTTCCCCCTGCTGGTGACCTTGCGTTTTCCTTTCCTTCAAGAGTTTCCTCTCAAGTTTCTTTTTGAGGCAACTTGGTGAAGTAATAGAGTATTAGACTTGAAGTAAGGAAGACTTCTCATAAGTTTATTAGCTGTATGATCCTGGATTTCCTCATCAATAAAATGGGTTATTGTGAGATCCAATAAGATATGTAAAATGCGTTTAAACTCTAAAACACTGTATAAATGTTAGCTCTAATTATTCTCAAATTTTTCTTTGTCACCCAGAGTTTGGGAAGAAGGACTGGGTTGAAAACGTGGAGGGGCTTCTTCTGTGTTTGGGAGGGATACTTTAGAGATCCCAGGATTTCTTCAGGAGCCTAAGATATCCTGGGGGCTAGGAGTCCTCTGCTTTTTAGTACTTTCTGCCCTAGGAGAGGTGCATTTTAGTTTGGAGTTAGACTGGGAAAAGGAATCCAGAACCTCAGTCCCTGCTGTAAGATGACATCTCGTTGGGAATGCCTCTTCCTCCTTCACCCTTTATTTGCTTTTTCCCTTTGGGAGCTTTGCCTTTTAAAGCTGCATTTAAAAAAATTATTGGCCTGGAGAGGAATATGAATATTTGTATGAGGGACTTGAGGGTGGGATGAGCTTGGATTCAAGTTGTAAGGGATAACTGTAGGGCACTTCTTAGGAGAAAGGAGCCATGGAGTCAGTGCTTCAAAAAGGGTACCTTCCTGGCCTCTGAGAAGTTGAGAGTTCAACAACTCAGCAAAAAGTTGGAGTAGGAGTCACCTGGCTCTCTGTCTGTTCTGTAAAATGATTGGGTGGGGCAAATTATAAGGTAGTAGCAGTTCTAACAGTCTGGAACTGATTTCAGCTCAGTCACAGTTTCACTAAGAGATAAATGAGCCTTCCTCTGTTAGACAAGCCATTTCCTCATTTTGAGGCCTTAGTTTCCTTCTCCTTAATACTGAATGGGACTAAATGATTCTTAGTGTCCCTTATTGCTCCAACATGAGGTGCATTGATTTGGGGAATGAAAGTGCTTCAGGAACCTTTTGGCACCTTTCCCCAAAGAATCTAGTTTCTATAGCTAGAAGGGACCCTGGAATCCATCTAGTCTAACCTCACTTTACAATTGTGGAAAGTGAGGCCCTAGATGGGAAAAAGACTTGTCCAACATCATACAAGCACTAAGTGATGATATAGGGTTTGACTCTAGATTAAATGCTCTTTTCATAATATCTGTTCACGATAAAAGTTGGCACTCCATTTCCAATACCAATACCTAGGAATTAGCCTTCTTGGATGAAGTGTGAAGAAATAACTACTTATACTTTTGTCTTTTGGGTTATTTGTTTTTTTGAGAGACAATGGGGTTAAGTGACTTATCCACAGTCACTTGGCTAATGTTAAGTGTCTGAGGTGGGATGTGAACTCAGGTCCTCCATTCTCAGGGTCCAGAGGCTTAATAGGCAACTTGGTGGATAGGTATATATAAAGCCCTAGGCATACGTTCAAGAAGACTTGAGTTTGAATCCAGTCCCAGACACTTATTACCTGTGTGACCTTGGAAGAGTTATTTAACCTCATTCTCCCTACTAGTAAAATAGAAATTAAAAGAGTTAATAATAGAACCCACATTCCAAGATTATTACAAGGAATAACTAAAATAATAAATTGTAAAGTGGTTAACACAGTGCCTGGCACATAGTCAGTGCCATATAAATATTATTGTCATTAACAGTTGTCATAGATAACTAGATGCTAAGATTTCTCTGGAGTATATGAGAGGATGAGCAGTTTTCTAGTGAATTCTTTCTTATTGTCTCCACAGGATTATGTCCTCCCTCCTCAAAAGAGGGGATTTTTTGTTTTTTACTTAGGCTGAGTTTGTGGTATTATAATCTCAATCTAAGTATAAAAATAAGTCTAAATTGGACTAATAAAAAGTTCCCTTTGTCCTCTTAACAAGGTGCAATGGGCAAGTTTCTTTATGGAGAAATTCTGTTGACTCATCAAACTGATTAGATGACTTTTTCTATACATAAGTGATAAGTAGTACATTATAATGGAACAAAGAACAATAAGAAACAGAAATTAATTTTGACTGAGTAAGCAGGGAAGATTTTATGGAAAAAGATGTAGCAGTTCAATTAGTAAAGATCAGTTTCAATAATTAAATGAATAAGTGTTTACTGAATATCTTAGAAGTGCCTTGTGCTGGGAAGCTGTCATTGTGAAGTTTACATTTCTGTTTCGGACAAGCCAGAAGTATGTGAAAAGTTGTTGTTGTTGTTGTTTTTATAATTTTTTCTTTTTCAAAATACATGTAAAGATAGTTTTCAACATTCACACTTGCAAAATCTTGTGTTCCGAATTTTTCTTCTCTCCCCACCTTCCTTTTCCCCTAATCAGCAAGTAATCCAGTATAGTTTAAACAAGTGCAATTCTTTTAAATATATTTCCACATTTATTGTGCTGCACAAGAAAAATCAGATCAAAATGAAAAAGACATGAGAAAGAAAAAACAAGTGAGCAAACAACAACAAAAAGGTGAAAATACTATGTAGTGATCCACATTTGGTCTCCATAGTCCTCTCTTTGGATGCATAGGGTTCTTTCCAACACGAGTCTTTTGGAATTGGTCTGAATCAGTTCATTGTTGAAAAGAGACAAGTCCATCAAATGTGTGAAAAGTTTTTAAAAAAAGAAAACAGAGGTTTTACTAATATAAGATTACAATAAAATATTGTACAAATCACCAAATGGTTCAAAAAAAATGATTAAAGCAGTCAGAAAAATAGGAGGGGAAAAGATAGTTGCAAATAAGGTTTTCCATAGAGCATTTAGGATTTGGTGTAGCTTTCAAAGATAGGGAGCATTTGAACATATGGAAAGGACATTTTAGGCAGGGAGAGTGTGAAAAAAGGCATGAAAGCCAGCAATTGTAAAATGTGTCCTTATGCCAATCTGATCCAATTTATGATAAATTTATCCTAAAATGAACAGTGCTATACTAAGGACGTTCTGTTATCTAGCAGTTTCAGCATTTGGAATCTGTACCATTAAAGTGTAGTTACAAAGATCAGTCTCTTTATCATTTGGACTAATTTACTTAAGAAGAGAAGAAAGTAAAGAACTAAATTTAATCCAGTCAAACTCAAATAGAAATAGATCCTTGCAAGCACATATTGATTTAGAAAACCACAAATTAGCATCATGTATTTTTATATATTTGTTACATTTCCCCCAATGATATTTAATCTGCTTCTGGTGACATTCAGGAATTTCACTGGCTTTCCATGGCCTGGTTAGATAATCTAAAAGGTCCTTTCCAACTTTAGCATTCTAGAATTCTTTCAGCACATATTTAAAAGTTCTTTATTAGTTGTAAGGTGTTGTAATAGGCACTGGGGATACAAATACAACATAACAGTCCCTCCCTCTAGGAGTTTATATTTTATTTGTTGGTTAGTTGTGTCCAACTCAGGACTGAGTCAAACGCGAACTGAGGCAAACAGGTTAAGTGACTTGTCTGGAATCACACAGGTGATTTGTTTGAGGCTAAATAAATTTAAATTCAGGTCTTCCTGACTCCAGGTCCAGTACTCTATCCACTGTACCATCTAGTTGCCTTTATATTCTCCTGGATTCTGTAATTAAGGGGAGAGAGAGAGAGAGAGAGAGAGAGAGAGAGAGAGAGAGAGAGAGAGAGAGAGAGAGAGAGAGAGAGAGAGAGTGTGTGTGTGTGTGTGTGTGTGTGTGTGTGTTGGGGGGCAGAGAGCCAAGGCAGGGAGGGAAGGCAGAATGGGGGTGCGGTGAGGACTCTTTGGTAAAGAAATGGAGAGTGAGGAGGAGGAGAATAGAAGTATGAACAGTGGTAAACATATAAAGAAAGCACACTTCTCTGATCCATAAGGAAGCAGCTATGATATTTCCTACATATCCCCCTTTCTCTTCCACTCTTCTTGCTTCTGATACATTCATTCCAGACAGGTGGATTATATTCTTCTTGATCTAAGACCTACCTGTTGTCATTTCTTGTCTCCCCATACTCAATATCCATTCCTAATTCCTTTCTTCCCAATACCCCTAGATCCTACATGTGAATGCAACTGTGCACATATGTATCAAATGAAGGGATCAAAATGCAGCAACTGCAGAACTGACATTGTATAACATGGTACCCGAAGTTCGGGAGAACTTTCCAACTTCAGGAAGCTGTTTTTGCATTGAGACTTTGCCTCATTTGGCTCTGATAATCTTATGGCCCAGCACATGTGTCAGGTCTGTACCTTTTAGCTGTTGTGGGACAGCCAGTCTGGGAAGGTATTTGAATATGGTTCCTTAGAGTATACTTAGGGGTAATTTCCAACCTTCATTCATTCCCTTTTCCTTATGCAAGTTTAGTCAGGGCTCTAAAATTGGAAGTCACATATATACATATATATATATAATATATGTATACACACATGCACACACATATATATAAAATAAGAATTGTATCTGGATCAGGTCAGGGATTTATTTTTTTGTAATTGTAGTAAGTTTATTTTTTAATAACATAGCTTTATGAATCAAGGCAAAAGATTTAATGAGGCAAGATTTGAAAGGAGGAGAATCTTGATGTCTAGGAAAAATAGGATGGGAAATGAGATTCTGGGGTTAGGGAATAGAGGAATCTCCTCTCTAGAACCTATAATCTGAAAAATTCTGGAGGATCACTTCTTGAATCTTGGATGACTCATCAGATTAGAAATCATGATTTTTGAGGATTCTTTGTCCTGGTTTTGACTACTAAGACCCTGGCCATTTCTCTGTCACTACTTGTTCCTTTTCTGTGAGTAGAGGGATGGCAGAGCATGGTGCAGACAGTTCCTTGAAGGAAGAAGAAAGATTGTTTAAAAATAATAATAATAATAATAATGAGAAATAATTACTTTAATGAGAGTGATTGTTTGGTCTCTGAATTCTGGCCAGAAGCCAAAAACTTCTGAGGAAAGTGATTTCTAATTACTTTTTTTGTAAGAGTGTGGAGGATGAGCTGAATGAAAATGTCACAAAGGTCTTTTGAAGGAGAGAGAGACAGATATAAATCAGTGAGGAATGAGAAGAGATCAAATTCAGGCTACGGAAATATAGAGATAAGGTTTGATACAATTGTCTTCAGAGATTATTATAAAGATATGAATGGACAAAAGAGAAAAGAATGGAAATGAGAATAAGAACATGAATAATTTGAAGACATGAAAGAGAACAGTCTAAGCATGGATACAGAGATAGGAGGGATAGAAACAGGATTGTAAGCAGTGGTGGCAGCATCTATATAAGGCAAAAATACAATTTTGGGTCTAGGAAGGGGAAATGGTATTCTGAAAGAGGAGGTTGGAGAAATCAAGCAATATAGACATGAGGTTGAGGTTCCCTTTTAGAGGTCATGAAGGACATCAGCAAGTAACTAAACAGGTGAAGGACATCAGAGCATGGATAAAACTTTTATCTTCAATTGAGGAACTTTAACCTTGGGGCATGCTCCTTTCTGTGGAATCAGGAATCAGAACCAAGACCCAAAAATTTCATAATTTGGATATTTCCTTCTTTTCATTCACACATACTTCCTACCATGTTTTATATTTTCACATCTTGGTAAAGAACCCAGACTTTCTGGCTCCTAGGCCTTTCTCCATTTTCCTAATTTTCTTCATAGGCTAGATATTCCAGTCTAGATATTCAAAGCCCTGCATCCTCTGTGTCCCCCATCCCACAGCTCCTTATGCCATTAGGATATGCATCTTGTCATAGTTTTGTGTAGGGCAGTCTGCTTTGTGGGAATATTTTTTTTCTTTTCTATCTCTCCTAGGCTCTTTCTCAGCTTCCTTTGCTGAATCTTTATTCAAGTCACATCTACTAACCATTAATCATGTGTGTCCCGGTTCCTTTCTACTTTTCCCACGATACTATCTCACTTGGATTTAATTATTATGTCTGTGAAGGTGATTCCCAGATCTGTATATCCAACCCTAGTCTCTCTCCTGAGCTCCAGTCCTGTGTCACCGAATGCTTTTTGGACATCACAAACTCCACATTCTCAAAGCAGGACTCAGTATCTTTATCCCCAGACAATTCTCTCTTCTCAATTTTCTTATGATTATTTAGAATACTACCATTCTCTCAGTCACTTGGGCTGGAATTATTTGTGCTCACCCCATATATCCAAATTACTGTCAAGTCTTATCATTTCAATTTTCACAAACACTTTCTTCCTTCAGTCACTATCTGGGTACAGGACCTCATCTCATTACTGATGCTATTGCAACAACCTTCAAGGCTATTTCCTTGTCTCAATTTCTCCTCATTCCAATTCTTTTCTCCCCCACCCCCACTCCCTATTCTCTCACCTCCATTCTGGTGCCTTATTTTTGAACTTACACTTCACTTACCTAGTGTGTATCTTGAATATACATAGAATCAATAAAAGTAAGGACTTTGTTTTTGTCTCAGTTGCTTAGCCTAGTATTTAGCAGCAATTAAGCACTTAATGCTTGTTGTCTCTTACCTGGCTAATTATGATTTGGAGATGGAAGGGATCCGAGAAGCCATTTATGGCAACTCTCTCCTTTATTTTACAAATGAAGAAAGTTAGGTGCATCCCAGTAAAGTTACTAGCCCTAAACAGTGACAGAAGATGAGTGGTTTGTGATGTTCCAAAGGGCTGGAAATTGAAGCTGAACATGAATCTTAGACTGTCCTGTGTTCAGCCCAGGCACAGGCCACCTATGTAGGCCCAGATCTTTTCTAAAATTCAAATCTCATAAAAATCAATTTGTGATTGAGCTATAAACCTTTTTTAATTAGGTTGGAGGGGGTAGGGTAGGAAGGGTCTAGAAGACTGCTGCTATATTTCATGCCCTAGGGCAAAAAAGGGAAACAGTCTATCTCTTTAATCATCTCCTGGAAATTTTATTTATTTATTATTCCTTTCAGAGTCTCCACCCTCATTCCTCCCTTCCTTCCTAAAGAATACGCACACGTGCGGGCGTGCGCACACACACACACACACACACACACACACACACACACTCTTATACTTGGCCTAGTGATTGAATGTAGCTCGGTCTCCAAGGAGATGGGCTGGTTCTTGCGTTTGCAACAGTCATTGGCTGGGGACCTTACGGGCTGGGGCTTAAAACCGAGAGCGAGTGAATTATGTGCAAGTCCTTTCTGACTGGGGCATTCGGAGCTCACGCAGCAGAGCGTAGAGGAGTAGACCGAGGCAGAGAGGAGAATACCACGAGGGAGCCATGGAGAATCCGTGAGTCTGGCCTAGAGGCCCTCTGGGGGACAGGGGAGGAGAAATGGATGTCATGGAGACTTGGGAGGCTGGGTGAACTGATCTAAAGCCTCTGAGGCAGAGAGGGGCCAGGTAAGGAAACAGGGCATTCAGTGCATGGGGAGAGACCGAAGCCTGGCACTGGGCCCTGAAGCCAAAGGGCAGATCCCTAGGCAGGCTGTGGGGCTCAGTGCTCCCACTCCTCTCTAGGATGGGAAGGTGGGGGTGGGGAGATGTGGGTCACCGCATTGTGAGGTGGGGCCAGGAGTCAGAGTGCAGGTTTTGGGATGAAGGGAATTTCAACAAGGACTTTCCCTATTCAAATGAGTCAATTGCCATTCGGAACATTTGTAACTTTGCAATTTTGCCGACTCCCAGTCCCCAGGCATAGCTATCCACACAGCCTTCTCACCATTACGACCTTGTCTGTTCTGAGATCAGGAGATCACATCTTTAGGAAAGCAAAAGTGGGCATTCACTGCGTCCAAAGACTGGGGAGTCTGTCTCCTTGTCGGAGGCTCCAGGCTTCTCTTCTGATTTTGATTATCCCTGGGAATAATTAATAGCAGGAGAGGTTTTATGGAGGGGAAAGGACCTCTCTGTATTTGAGAGTCTGGGGGCTACTAGCAGAAAGACGGAGCCAAGGGCACTGGACCTCTCGGATCAGGAAATGGGTCCTGGGGAACCCCGAAGAAAATTCTTTCTCAGGTGGATGGGGTTGACTTCCGGAGGTGGGGGTAGCAGAGTCTCCTTTCTTTGGCTTTTCTCCCATCCGGCTAATCTGGATGTCTGTACTTCTTTCCTTCCTTTGAGACTTATTCGCAGAATGGCTTTGTCTTGGAGAAGGAAATGAGAGTTTTGGATTTGAGGTCCAGAGCTCTTGCCAAGTGACTCAGTGGTGGTGAATAGTGTATTTGGGATTAAGGCCGGATTTAGTCTGAAAAGATCTGGTTCGTATCCTGACTGTTACTTTCTTGCTATCATTGAAACCCTGGGTTCAAGTCACTTAGTTCCTCTGGACCTGTTTCCTTAATTAAGACTTTAAATTCACTGATGCTATCATTCAGCCAAAGGCTTTTGGGTGTAGTGACTCCTTCAAAACCCTCCACCCTTTCCTCTTCACCTTTCTTTTTTGAATTATAGATCTTTTTTTTTTAATTTTATATTTTTAAAAGTATTATTAGTTTCCTGGTTGTCTCTTACCTGTGCCACTCCCTGATCTCATCTGACCTGTGGGTTTAAGCAATGCTATTGAGCATTTCTACCCTTCTTGCCCATTGCTGTACCCGCTGAAGGCTACTGGGACCGAGTCTTTTGGCTCCACTTTCCTAGCCTCTTTATGTCTTAAGATAAATAATTCTCCGGAGGCTGTTGGTTGTTGCTGCTAGAACATTGGTCCCTCCCTTTTCTTTTTTCACCACCGCACCTTCTATCCTGGCCTAGAGAGAAGCTGAGAGAAAAAATTTAGAATTGAGAGACCAGGCTTCTAAAATGGTACAATCGGCAGGCTAGTTCCTAAAATTATAGAGAAAGCTGCTTCTTTGTTGAGGAGTCATAGTATCCTGGATCTAGAGCTTATAGCAACCCCAGAGCCTATCTCCTCACTTTGTAAAAGAGGAAAATGAGACCAAAGAGCTTAAGTGACTTGACTAGAAATATTTTGTTATTATTATTACCTTTTTTGGTGGTGGTGATGGTTGTCAGTATTTCTTAAGATAACTTTAGCTAAAAGGGATTCCTGGATCCTAGGAAAATGCAAATCTGACTTCTTGGAAATTTTAAGTAAAGGAAGGGAGAAAGAATGGATGGACACCTAAGTGAATTTAAAAAAAAAATTGTTTAGTGCTTCAAAAAATACTTTTCACATCAATTTACCCTCAACAAACTTCTGTGGGAGTTATGACAGATATTATTAGGAAGGGTTAGTTACATGGAAAAAATGAGCTTAGAATCAGGAAGACTCATATTAATGAGCTTAAATCTGGCCTTAAACGTTTCCTAGCTGTGAGTTCCTGAGCAAGTCACTTAATCCTGTTTGCCTCAGTTTCTTCATTTGCAAAATAAACTGGAGAAGGAAATGGCAAAACAGTATCTCTGCCAAGAAAAACCCCAAGTGGGATCAGATTTGGACAGACATGACTAAAAAATTATTAACAACAATTGAAATTGAGAGAGAATTTGTGTGATTTTGTTGAAGATCACTACAAGTACGAACAGCAACTCTGGTGCTGGTGCTCTCAACCTCTGTAACCTCACTTTTTGTCATTTGACAAAAGCTGTGATCTCCAGTGCCAAAATTCTCAATTCCTTTCCCAAGACAACAGCTATCTTGCTTTGGAGCCTCAAAAAAAGATTGAAGGCATAGGTATTCTGAGTAACCAGAGGAGAAAAGAGTTGAGATGTTGCCCATCCCTTCTTCCTCCCCTCCCCCTCACTACCCATCTGTTAATGAATAATTTTCATTGATTACTTTATTCCTAGACTTTCCTGTCTCTCCTTTTTTAGTTTTACTTGTATTTTTCAGTTTACTTAATGAATTTTTTTCTTTTTCCTAGACTCCAGTATGAGGATTATAAGAAAACTGCTGAGTGGCTTTTATCCCATACCAAACATCGACCTGAAATTGCAGTCATCTGTGGTTCTGGATTGGGGGGCTTGGCAAATAAACTGACCCAATCCCAGGCCTTTGACTACAAAGAGATACCTAACTTCCCCCAAAGCACAGGTACTGACAAAGATGATGCTGGCAGATTTGGGCATCACAGAACTTGGTATGGGAAACTAGGGTGGGAAAAATATAGGGAAAAAATGTTTTCATAACTGGAGGAAAATCCTTGTAGTGCCAATATTTGCCCTAATATTAAAACTATTGTCTTATGGTCCAAGAAAGCATTAAGAGATGACAAAAAAAACCTACTAAAATTACGATTGACCGATTCCAAGTTTTGGTGATAATTTGATAGAACACATTTTGCCAGGTGGATACTTGGTGCATACAGGATATGTGAATATCTTTCATGTTTTATGAGTTATACTTGTCTGTATTAGTATATAGTTAACTTCTTGCTTATGCAGGTATAACTTGTATGTTCCTAAATTCATTCTTTCCTTTCTACTTCCCTCTGGCCTGGTTCTGCCATTTTCCATATTTCAGTCATAAGGCCTGGAGGGACACAGCTTCTTCATATATTCCTAAAGTTATGTTTAGGATATCCCAAAAGTCATTAAGCTATTAAAGACATGTACTAATACATAGTACATATCACACAGCACATATTACATAAAAAGACATGTACTATTTTAAATTATGTAAATTCTTTTATATTTTATATATATGTTTATGAAAGCATACAAAGTGATAAATACAAACACAGGCAGCACATATATGTATAAGACCTGACTGGTCTTCTGACTTAGAGTACTTAGAAGTTTGTAACCAGGAGACTTTTTGTAATAAGGATCAGTAGTCTCTCTCATGTTATCTTTCTGGGAAATGAGAATGAGCTCATTCTGCTTGTCAGTCATCTAAATAGCCAGATTGCCTGGCAAGAAGGTGTAGGTGCAGAGAATTATAATTAGTGAGATAAAAAAGTACTATAGTATGTTTTGGGGTTATATTTCTTAGATTCTGGAATATGAGGCTTTAATTAAGGAATATTTCCTTTAAAGTAAGAGGAATAAACTCTTTAAAGTAAGAGGAGTCCGGAGAAGTGGTGGGAAAGGAAATAAAAAATATTCAGGAAGGCACTGGAAAAAAGCCCCATAACCAACAGGGAAAGAAGGCTCAGTTCCCTAAAAGACCATGAAAATGAAATTGTTTTCCATATGTTCTGATAGTCCTTTCTTTGTGAGGACACCACTAGTGGTTATCTATCCACTTCTGTCCCATCTGGAGTCTGGCTATCTACTCTTTGTGCTAGTTTTTTTAAATGTCCTTATCCCACTTTAAAAAAAAAAATCTTTTTTTGTGAGCTTAACAATCAAGTATAGATAAGTTCATGAAAAGGAATTAGAAACTATTTATATGCAATTAAAAAAAAGATAATGTTAAATTTAACAAATTAGTAACAAAATTACTCTTATGTCTCCTGCACTTTTTTCCTTTGAAATTTTTAAAAAAGTTTACCGATGCCTTTTTCCTTCCACGCTGATCATTATTCAATAATCTATCTTTTCTTTCAACCCCCATCTTCAAGTAGAAACTTTCCACTCCTACTTCTGATTCTCCTTTTGAGTATACTCTATCTCTTAGACCATTTATTATTTCCAGAGAAGTTGGGTTGGCTACTCTTTCTGGAAATGACAATTAAGAAACTGACCAATAATAATTTTTATATGAAGTGGGACCAAAAAACTAGTTCTTTGGTCTATTTTCCTCTTAGTAATAGGCCATCTCCATCCTTCCTTCTTAATCTGATTTGTTCTGATTTATCCCTTTCTGGATCCCTGAGGCTTCTTGATTGGGAGTCTAGGCAGCTGGATATCTGAGAATCAGTATAAGACTATCCTTGGATACCATAAAGAAAATACCAGAGACATTCCTTTCTTTCATAGGGCCTTATTCTAGAAGATGTGGAATAGGTAGGTTATATTTTCATTTTACCAGAGGATGGCCATAGACCCTGAAAAATCATTCAGTTCCTTTCCCTTCAGAGGCCCAGAAAATGAGAAACAACTCCTGATGAGTTATCCTGATTCCTTTATATTTTTCCCATGCAGTACCAGGACATGCCGGGCGGTTGGTATTTGGATACTTAAATGACAAATGCTGTGTGATGATGCAAGGCCGATTCCACATATATGAAGGTTACCCACTCTGGAAGGTAAGTATGATGCCTAGACAAAGGTGGCTAATTCCTGTAAGAAAAGGGAAGAGATTTCAGTCATTAATACTTGATCTGCTCACCTTTCCTTTCCTCCTTAGATATTATCCAGTACCTGGTTTTTAAGCCATGTAATAATCAGTTTCTGCCCCATTGCTTTAGCTAGAGAGATTTGTGGCATATAAATTATCATCATGATGAGGATCTAGGCATTGAGAGAATAGTAGACTGAAGCTACTAGGGAGGCTTTGTACCTTTATATCTGGATTTTAGAGGGTCACTGGAAAAGAATGTCTGAAAGTGAAGGAAAATAATGTGATAAGATGATTAGACTAATTAAGTACATTATGTCTCTATCCCCTCCTTCCCCCCTCCATTCTCAACTGTGACAGCATAATTAACTCTTCTGTATTCTAGTTTCCTCCTTATTTGTCAAAGTGGCAAAGAACTTTGGATTTGAAATCAAAAGACTTAAGGTTTAACTTTTAGCTGTGCTATTGTGTGTGAGCTTGGATGAATCAGTTAACTATGGAGGTGCTAGACAAAATTATCTTTTAAGGTTCTTTTTAGCCATTCTTTTCCTCTTTCTCATGCCATCTTGTATATGAAAGTATTATGGGCCAGAACTTTGTACTTAAAACAAGGATTCTTACAAGGTGCCTAACTCACTGGAATTGATAAAGACAATGGTTATCTAGTTTAGCATTAATATTTAATATAGTTCCACACGATTCACACCTACAATGATGTAATTATAATAGAGTATATAACAGCCAGCAGGGACTGAGAGCCAGATTCATTCATTTCATCTCACACTACTGTGGTTGCTGACCTCCTGCACTTCCCTCAGTGAGACCAAGGCCAATCTGAAAGGCTCTCCAGAAAGTTGCCCAGTCTCAGGCAAGGAGACAATAAAGAATTTGGACTTTGGACTTTAACACCTGCTGATTCTTGTGATGATTACTCTACTGAAAGGAAGCTTGGTTGAGAGACCTCCAGAAAACCAATAAGAATACTACAGGTGGGCTTTTGTAGATTGGTGAATTCCTAGGTGCCTGACAGTTATCCTTTTGATTTTTCAGGTAGCATTCCCTGTGAGAGTTTTCCGACTTATGAATGTACACACTTTAATTGTCACCAATGCTGCTGGTGGGCTGAACCCTGAATATCAAGTTGGGGATGTTATGTTGATCCGAGATCATATCAACTTGGCAGGCCTCAGTGGTCAAAATCCACTCAGAGGCCCCAATGATGAGAGGTATGTGGACTTCATTCATAGGGGATGGAGCTAATATGATTCTCTGCACTTGGTGATTATAGGAGGATTTCCTCTATCTAAGAGGAGTTGACTGTCTTCATTCTTTGTTTCAGGTTTGGAGAAAGGTTTCCTCCCATGTCTGATGCCTATGACCGGATTCTGAGACAACAGGCCCATTGCATATGGAAAGAAATGGAACAGGAACGACCATTACAGGAAGGAACCTATGTTGTAGTGGGAGGACCCAACTTTGAAACCATTGCAGAGTGTCGCTTTCTGCAGAAACTAGGAGCTGATGCTGTTGGTAAGAAGGGGAAGCCTTGCAGAATTAGGGTTTAGAGGCCTAGGGAAGAGATGGGAATTACAATCCTGAAGAATTTAAAGGGGAATAGACCAAACTTAAAGGATTAAATTTAGATTAATGATTTTTAGGAAAACACATTTTGTATTCCTTTAACCTTTTCTACTTAACTATATTTTGAGTATTAAAGTCAGTGCTAATGATTTGTTACTGGTTTAATGTCTACTCTCCTAGCTGTTAAGTGAGAAGAAAGCCAAATTTATCATAGAACCTTTTGGAGGATTAAATCAAGTAAGAGATTTGTTCAAACTGAGACTATAGTCAGTTTCACCTACTAATTGGAGGAAAACCAATTGATAAATAAGAAGGAAGTAAGCATTTACATAGTGCCTTCAATGTGCCAGATGCTGTGCTAAACAATTTACTAATATCTCATTTGGTCCTTACAATAACATCCTGAAAAGTAGGTGCTATTATGAACCTTTTTATATAACCATTTTGTAGTTGAACAAATTGAGTCCAATAGAGGTAAAATGATTTGTCTGGGGTTACACAGCCAATAAGTTTGAGACTGAATTTTTGAACTCAGATCTTCCTGACTCCAGTACTATAATATTCCTCTGTAGATAGATGAAAACTTTAAGACCTTACTATGTGTCTGACACTGTGCCTTGGAACTCACATCCTTCTTTAAAATTTTTATGTGGAGTCAGAGACCTTGAGTTAAAAATGTCAGTTCTGTTTACCATCTGTATGTGACTTTGGCCAAGTTTCTTCTTTGGGTCTTAATTTCCCTATCTGTAAAATAAAGGGTGAGGAAAAGATTGTAGAGTTTACTTAAAAGCTGGGGTCAATCATTTTATCATAAGAATTCCAAACTCTGGCAGAGAACTTTCTTCTTTTAAACTATATTAAAAAATCCCAAGCAAATCCATTGAGACAATCCCTTTATTTCAAGGGGCTTGCCAGATAGTTTGGTTGTTCTAATATTTCTCCACTCCACTATGATCTATTCTGGAGAATGCTGGATCATAAGTTTGAGCTGGTCTGAGGTGAATGATATAGGGGTCGTTCTAAAGGTACTCTTGATGTCATTTCCCTTTTTCTTTCCACATTAGGCATGAGCACAGTGCCAGAGGTGATAGTGGCCAGGCACTGTGGCCTTCGAGTCTTTGGATTCTCCCTCATAACAAACAAATCAGTAATGGACTATGAAAATCAAGAGACAGCCAATCATGAAGAAGTACTGGTGGCTGGGCGCCTGGCTGCCAAGAAGTTGGAGCAACTTGTCTGTCTGCTTGTGGAAAACATGCAGGCGCCTTCTGAGAAGACTTTTTGACCCACAGACTGCCTGGCCTCCTCATTTCCCTGCTGTCCACTTGGCATTCCAGACAGTGATCGACTTTACTCCCTTGCTTGAGCCATTTAGCTTTCTGCCTTGAGGTTGTGGTAGAAAAGTGAGAAGTGTTGGTATTCTGTCTCCTTGGAATATCTACTTATCCTTTCAGATCCTTCCTAATGGTACCTAATTCTCTTTTATTCCATTAGTCCCTTCCCTACCATGGAAAACTGGATCATTCCATTGTACTCCTATCCCCAGCTATCATCCTTCATTCCATCTCCAGAGGACTCATCTAGGAATTAAACCCACTTTGCACTAAGGTTGCTGCTAATGTTTTGAAAAGACTACTCGTACATTCCTGAGTCCTCTGTCATCTCATGACTTCTGAGGCCCTTTGTGGTCCAGACCAGTGTGTGTTACAAACTTAGTACTATGTGGGAATAAAAAGATAGACAGAAATGTTTCTGCTTTTCTGCTGAAGACTTGACAGGGTGGGAAACAAGAGTTTTAGGTTGTGAGAATATATCTGTAAATATGATGATGACAAAAAGTATACAGGCTTCTTAGACAATAAAGAATGGATGTTTCTCTAGTTGTATATTAGCAAATTATGCTTAGGACCTTCAACAAATACACAGGGAGCAGTGTTTTCTTTAACTTAGACTGTTTTAATTCAGTTCAATTAGACACATATTAAGTACCACTGTGTGCAGGGAATTATTAGGATAAATAATAAATAAGTTCTTACTATCAAAGGGCATTTGTGGTAGGGGCATATGAGATGTGAATGCACAATAGAACATAGAATAATATTTTAGAGTCGGGAAAAAATTTGAAGTTCACTCATTTCCAAATGAGGAAACAAAAGGAGAAAGTCTGTCATATAGCCAGTTAGCCTACCAGCTGTAGAAAACCACAAGAACACATATAAAGATGTGAGAAAAATTCAAGGACCAGTAAATTATCTCCATTCTTAGGGTTTCTTAAGGACAATTGTATGAATAAGGTTAAAAAGTTTTTAATGCCTGGCCAAAGAATCTGAGTCCCAGTCTAGGAAAAATGAGAAATTATTGTAAATTTTTAGCAAGAGAGAGAGAGCACCGAAGTGAGCCTAATACATTAAGAAGCTGTCTAGTAGCTCTCTAAATTAGGACAGAAATAGAGACAAATCTAGAGGTCAGTTTAAAAGATGGACAGTAATCCAATCGAAATGCAACAGGCATGAACTTAGCTGGTGACAGTATTGATACATTTAAGTCATGGTTAGAAGTAAAATTCATAAGATTTGGCAACAGATTTGGGAGGGTTGAGAAGAATCTAGAATGATCCTCAACATCCTGGCCTTGGGAAAGTTGAAAAATAATGGTATTGTTAAATAGAAATTGCAAAGAAAGAATGGTGAATTTTACGTGGAAAAAGGGATGAGTTGTTGAGTTTGACTTGGTCTATGATGTCTAGTTGCAGCTGTGCAGTAGCATATACAGATAGAAATGTAGACCTAGAGCTTAGGAGAAGTCAGAACAAAAGATAGATCTGTGAATCATTGGCATAGAGATTCATAGTCCTGGGAGTAGATAATGGAGATGCAGGGGCTGAGGGTGGGGAAGGAAGAGTGATAGGAAGAGGATGAAGACCCAGTAACCAAAGTGTAAAACAAGTGTCAAAGGGGTCAGATTTTTCACAAAGGTAAGGAAGCATGAGAACAAGAAAGTTCCATTGGTTTGGCAATTAAGAGGTCATTGGCAATTTTGGAGAATAATTTCCCAAGAGTGATGTGAGTAGCAGTTGTCTTATAGGGGGTTGGGTAAGCAAGTAGGAAATAGCCTTACCTTCTAACTTAATTCAACTAAGGAACTAGGGGCTCTCTTATATATGGCATTCTGGCTATGGATGAAACAAAGGAAGTAATTGTTTTCTGTTTTTCTGATAGCCAAAATGTTATACCAAGGTAAAATTGTGAATCTGGCACCCTTCTACTTTTCAGCAGGATTTCCCCAATTCCTGATGGCTTTTGCTCCCAGAGCAATTAGTGGTCTTATAATACCTTATGGCAGGCTGGAACCTCTATTCTGGTGCTCTAGTTCCTAGCCAATGCCCTGTACTCTTACCCTTTTCTATAAAAACATACTTTTCTATCTAGCTATTAACAAAAGGAAATAGTGGTTTTATTTCTAAATCAGGATGTCTGACTTTCTTACTTAAGTGTTCCCAGCCTGTGCAATATTGTGATATTTCATGGTACCACCACCCCACTACCAAAATAGTTGCTTCATAAAATTTGCCATTAGCACCTGCTTTTTCTCTCTGCCAGAACAGACAGAAATTATGGTTTGAGACTACCTACTGAATTTTTCTCTTCTAGATAAGCATCTAACTGAGTGCATTTGACCCAATAGTGTCTAGTGCCTTTTTCAGGACCAAATATAGCTTAATTATTAGCAAGTGTGTAGAAAGTAATAGTAGGCCATGGGAGTTGCAGTGTTTGGGAAGACAAAGTCAAATAAAAGCTTATTGGTATCCTAACTACAAAGCTCAGAAGAGGACATGCACTCTACTGGGAGTGTGTTGAGCTCTTTATGGGGTAAAGTGGCTACCTAATTTTATTTTAATTTGAAAGAAATTGAGTCATTTTGTGGTGTCCTAACATTAGCATCAAGAAGGCAAAGAGAAAAATTAATCCTGGAAGAAACTTGTAGCCAAACTCCACATGCCTTTATTCTCATCAGTCCCTTTGCCTGAAGTGTTCTAGGAAACAGTTCTTTTCCCTTTTACCACCTGAAAGAGATAGTAACTCTTCAGGAAGCCTTACCTAAAACTCCATTAAAATTATATTTCCTTGGTTTTTGAATAGCCCTTTGTACTTGTCCTAATGTTTTTATATATTCTATTTTACATGATAGTTCTGGATAGTCATCATATTGTTAGTTTGTATATTTTACATCTCCCCTACGTGATTGTAAAGCTCTGTGAGAATAATATTATGCCTTAATTGCATTTTTATCTAATTAAATCACCTAATTTAGTAAGTCAGTGTTTTTATATGTTTATAGTTCTGGATATTCATCGTATTGTCAATTTGTATGTTTCACTTCTCCCCCACATGGTTGTAAGCTCTATGAGAATAATAACTATGCCTTAATTGCATTTTAAAAATCTCATTAATCACCTAATTTATATTTAATAAATGGATGAATGTAATGAATGAAAACAACTATAAGTAATGCAAATATATAATAGTGCTTTTGGGGGCTTTGTACAAAGAGCTTTTCTTACACCAATAAATTCTGTTTGCAAATTTTCATGTTTTTTTGTTTTTTTTTTTTTTTTTTGCATAAAACTTTAAGTAGTAGGGGTGCTTTTAAAGAAATTGTGAAGATAAACTGTCTACACATTTCCAAAGCAGTTTATCAAATGGGAAATAATATTGCACAAACTACAGTTTGTATGCAGATGGGACTTGGTGTGAAATGTGGTGGCCACAGATTAATGGATAAACAAAAAGATGAAATTAGTATGGGAATGCTTCCTAAAAGTTGGTTCTGGATGATAGCTAATTATTATTTTTTTAATTTTTTAATAACTTTTTATTGATAGAATGCATGCCAGGGTAATTTTTTACAGCATTACCCCTTGCATTCACTTCTGTTCCGATTTTTCCCCTCCCTCCCTCCACCCCTTCCCCCAGATGGCAAGAGTCCTTTACATGTTGAATGAGTTACAGTATATCCTAGATACAATATATGTGTGCAGAACCGAACAGTTTTCTTGTTGCACAGGGAGAATTGAATTCAGAAGGTAGAAATAACCCGGGAAGAAAAACAAAAATGCAAGCAGTTTATATTCATTTCCCAGTGTTCTTTCTCTGGGTGTAGCTGCTTCTGTCCATCTTTGATCAATTAAGGCTCTCTTTATCGAAGAGGTCCACTTCCATCAGAATACATCCTCAAACAGTATCATTGTTGAGGTATATAATGATCTCCTGGTCCTGCTCATCTCACTCAGCATCAGTTCATGTAAGTCTCGCCAGTCCTCTCTGTATTCTGGATGATAGCTAATTAGCTAACATATATATGGCACTATAAGGTTTGCCCAGATCCCTGTTTATCTTCTCATTTGATTCTCACAATGATCTTGTGAGGTAGGTACTATTATGCCCATTGTATAGATGAGGACATTGAGACTGACAGGTTGAGTGATTTGCTTAGGGTAGCTCAATTAGGTGTTAAGAGTTCAGAAGTAACCTCAGTTCTTCCTTATTCTAAATCTAGCACTCTATTCATGATGCCACCTAATTCACCAGATCATAGATATACCTCTCTAATAGAACACAGACGGCTCTTTGGGGGTAGGTAATGTTGAGCTTTTACTCAGACAGAAAACATGAATGAAAAGATGACAAATGTAAGAGCAGTAATATAAAATAATAATAGCTTAGTGGCATTGTATTTTCTCAAGTTAAAAAAGACATTGAACTGAGAGACTTTTGAGTTATATTCTAGCTCTAAAAACGTTGATCTATGTTTGCTTTCAAAGAAATGGCTGACAATAAATTCGACAACTTAAATGAAATGGAAGAATACCTTCAAAAATATAGCTTGCCCAAACTAACAGAGGAAGAAGTAAATATCCTAAACAGTCCCATCTTAGAACAAGAAATAGAACGAGCTATTAACCAACTCCCTAAGAAAAAATCCTCAGGACCAGATGGATTTACATGTGAATTCTACCAAACATTTAAAGAACAATTAACTCCAATGCTATATAAACTACTTGAAAAAATAGGGATTGAAGAGTCCTATCAAACTCCTTTTATGACACAGACATGGTACTGATACCTAAACCAGGTAGGCTGAAAACAGAGAAAATTATAGACCAATCTCCCTAATGAATATTGATGCTAAAATCTTAAATAAAATATTAGCAAAAAGATTACAGAAAATCATCCCCAGGATAATATACTATGACCAAGTAGGATTTATACCAGGAATGCAGGACTGGTTCAATATTAGGAAAACTATTAGCATAATCGACTATATCAATAACCAAACAAACAAAAACCATATGATCATCTCAATAGATGCAGAAAAAGCATTTGATAAAAGAAAAAGACAAAGAAATGGCTGATCATTGAGTCCTGGATTGTGGAACAAGAGCTCATGGAAGTGAAGGGATTTGAATTTTATTATTTTGGGGGAACAATTGGTGATAAATGATTTGCCCAGGGTCATATACTTTGCAAACTGTAAGGCCAGATTTGAACTCAGATCTTAAATTCAGGCCTGGAATTTTATACAGTGTACCACTTAGCTGCTCCTTTTAACTTAATTTATTGAGTCTAAAATGTGTAATTATTAGCTATCTGGTATATAGGTGTCCCAAAAATCATGGTGCCATTTAAAGATATAGCTTAAGTTTAGTTGCTTTTAACAGCATTATGACTTTAGCAATACCCTGTATAAGATTCCTTGGCTTTCCTATCATGCAAATAGATATCTCATCTAGGATTTGCCCTACCGTTCTGCATTTGATAACTGTCTTTGTAAAGAGATGAAGGATTGTAGTAGGATGCTGGATATGGAAGAAGAATATTGGGCTGGAATTACATCTATCCATTCCATGTCAAATATTGGTGATCTAGACCAGTGGTGAAAAACTAAATGGAAGACTGTCTAAATGATGGCTGCCTATTGATTTAGAAACTTATTAAATCAACATTGCTAGGTTGTATAATTTTTATTCATTTTGTTAAACATATTTCTCAATTATATAAAAATAATTGTTTAAATTACTTTAGTCAGTGGGTTTGACATCTCTGGTCTAGACATGGCAAATTTGGGGGTAACCTAGATCAGGGCCACTTTCCCTGATTATTCTCAAGGAGAGAGTATCACTTAGTATACTTGATAGCTTAGGTCCCACCAAAACACTGGTAAGCCAAAAAAATCATTATGAATAGTTATTAAAGCTTTTTATTAAATTAAGGTAATTAGTAACCAGAGAATTAAAAATTAGAGATTAGACAATAATAATTGATGTTCAGGGATTTTTTCAGTTTCTCCAACTCTTTCCAATTTTTCATGACCGCATTTGGGATTTTCTTAGTAAAGATATTGAAGTGGTTTGCATTTTCTTCTCTATTTTGTTTTGTAGATGAGGAATTGAGGTTAAGTGATTTACCTGCACTCAAAAGCTACTAAATGTTTAAGACCCAACATGAACTCAGGAATAAGAGTCTTCTTTACTCCAGGTCTCACATTCTATCCACTGAACCACTTAGCTGCCCAGACAATAGCAATAGCTAGCATTTATATAATAAAGTGCTTTACACATGTTATATCATTTTATCCTCATGACAATCTTGTGAGGTAGAAAACAATTATTCCCATTTTATATATGAAAACCTTTGGTTAAGAAAGGTTAAGTCATTTGGACAGGACCACATAAGAAATGTCTTTCTTTGGCCGGAGTTGAGCTCATGTCTTACTAACTTCAGGTTCCATTCCCCTACCCACTGCACCATTCAGCTGCTTTTAGACTACACCAGAATAAATAGATTTTTTTTTCCTATTGAATTTCCTTTTTTTTTATTATAGCTTTTTATTGACAGAGCATATGTATGGGTAATTTTTCAACATTGTTCCTTGTAATCACTTCTGTTCCAACTTTTTCCTTCCTTCCCTCCACTCCTTCCCCTAGATGGCAGGCAGTCTCATACATGTTAAACATGTTAAAATATATCTTAAATACAATATATGAGTACATATTTATACAGTTCTTTTGTTGCACAAGAAAAATCAGATTTAGAAAGGTAAAAATAACCTGGGAAGCAAAACAAAAATGCAAGCAGTCCACATTCATTTCCCAGTGTTCTTTCTCTGGGTGTAGCTGGTTCTGTTCATCACTGATCAATTGGAACTGAATTGGATCTTCATATAATCTTGAAGTGTATAATGATCTCCTAGTTCTGCTCATTTCACTTAGCATCAGTTCATGTAAGTCTCTCCAAGCTTCTATGTATTCACCCTGCTGGTCATTTCTTACAGAAAAATAATATTCCATAACGTTCATATACCACAATTTACCCAACCATTCTGCAATTGATGGGCATCCATTCAATTTCCAGTTTCTAGCCACTGCAAAAAGGGCTGCCACAAACATTTTTGCACAAAAAAGTCCCTTTCCTTCCTTTAAGATCTCTTTGGGGTATAAGCCCAGTAGAAGCACTACTGGATCAAAGGGTATGCACAGTTTGATAACTTTTTGAGCATAGTTCCAGATTGCTCTCCAGAATGGTTGGATCTGTTCACAATTCCACCAATAATGTATCAGTGTCCCAGTTTTCCCACATCCCCTCCAACATTCCGCATTATCTTTCCCTGTCATTCTAGCCAATCTGACAGGTGTGTAGTAATATCTCAGAGTTGTCTTAATTTGCATTTCTCTGATTAATAGTGATTTGAAACACCCTTTCATATGAGTAGAAATAGTTTCAATTTTATCATCTGAAATTTGTCTGTTCATATCCTATGACCATTTATCAATTGGAGAATGGCTTGATTTCTTATAAATTTCAGTCAATTCTCTATATATTTTGGAAATGAAGCCTTTATCAGAACCTTTAACTGAACTTATTGCTTTCCTTCTAATCTTGTCTGCATTAGTTTTGTTTGTACAAAATCTTTTTAACTTGATATAATTAAAATTTTCTATTTTGTGACCAATAATGATCTCTAATTCTTCTTTGGTCACAAATTCCTTCCTCCTCCACAAGTCTGAGAGGTAAACAACCTATGTTCTTCTAATTTATTTATAATCTCAATCTTTATGCCTAAATCATGAACCCATTTTGATCTTATCTTGGTGTACGGTGTTAAGTGTGGATCCATACCTAGTTTTTTTCTAATTTCCAGTTTTCCCAGCAGTTTTTGTCAAATAGTGAATTCTTACTCCCAAAGTTGGGATCTTTGGGTTTGTCAAACACTAGATTGCTATAGTTATTGACTATTTTGTCATGTGAACCTAACCTATTCCACTGATCAACTAGTCTATTTTTTAGACAATACCAAATGGTTTTGGTGATTGCTGCTTTATAATATGGTTTTAGATTCGGTACAGCTAGGCCACCTTCATTTGATTTTTTTTTTTCATTAGTTCCCTTGAAATTCTTGATCTTTTGTTCTTATTTTTGTTGTTATTTTTTCTAGGTCATTAAAATAGTTTCTTGGGAGTCTGATTGGTATAGCACTAAATAAATAGATTAGTTTAGGTAGTATTGTCATCTTTATTATATTTGCTTGGCCTATCCAAGAGCACTTAATATTTTTCCAATTGTTTAGATCTGACTTTATTTGTGTGGAAAGTGTTTTGTAGTTTTGCTCATATAGATGAATAAATAGACTTTTAAAAAGAAGCCAAAAAATTCTTTGTTCCACCAAAGGGAAAAAGAAAGAGAGGAGAGAGAGGGAGTGAAACAAGAAGTAAGAGAGAGAGAGAGAGAGAGAGAGAGAGAGAAACCCCAAACCGAAAATAAGGTGAAGATAGTAAGAGCAAGACCAAGGTGAACTTCTTCCCAGGGAACTAGAAAAACCTGGCAGGTATGATTTCTGAGCTACTATAATGTCAGTGATTTTTGGAAGCTTGCGGAGATTGGAAGAGATGTTGGAAAAGGAAAAAGAGAAATGTCTTAATTTTCAGTAAAAGCGTCTGTATGGAGTCTGAAAATTCAAAGCCAGTGATGACTTCAGTCATGATTAGCAAAATTATAGAATTTCTTTAAAAGGTAAGATTTGTGAAAATCTAGAACAGAAAATGGTTGTCACTAAAAGTCAGAATTGTTTCATAATTAACATATTATATGTCATTAGACTAATAAATAAAAAGAAAGCTATATTTTAGTTTCCCTAAACTTGATACAAAGCATTTGATATCATCTCTAATATTATCTTTATAGAAAGAGGGAGAGATATAGACAAGATGAGTATATATAGTCAGGTTGTTCTAGAACTATAATCAGAAATCCTAAGGTATATCAAGAATGATTTCATGTCAGCTTACAGAGAATATTTGAATGGAGTACTCCATAAACCTAGCCTCTGTTGGTTAATATTTTTTTAGTCAATGAAGGTACAATATGCTTACTAAATTTACTGATAATTTATACTCGAGAGCAGTAATTTTCATGTAGGGGGAAAGGATCCAAAAAGATGCTGACAAACCAGAATGATGAGCTGGATTTAGCAAAAACTTTTAATAAGAATAGATGTAAAACCCTCCCCCTTCGATTAAAAAAGTCAATTTCTTTTTTTTAAAATAACTTTTTATTGACAGAACCCATGCCAGAGTAATTTTTTTAACAACATTATCCCTTGCACTCACTTCTGTTCCGACTTTTCCCCTCTCCCCCTTCACCTCCTCCCCCCACTTTCACCCCCTCCCCCAAATGGCAAACAGTCCTATACATGTTAAATAGGTTACAGTATATCCTAGATACAATATCTGTGTGCAGAACCAAATAGTTCTCTTGTTGCACAGGGAGAATTGGATTCAGAAGGTTAAAATAACCCGGGAAGAAAAACAAGAATGCAGTTTACATTCATTTCCCAGTGTTCTTTCTTTAGGTGTAGCTGCTTCTGTCCATCAGTGATCAATTGAAACTGAGTTAGATCTCTTTATCAAAGAAATCCTCAAACAGTATCATTATTGAGGTCTATAATGATCTCCTGGTTCTGCTCATTTCACTTAGCATCAGTTCATGTAAGTCTCTCCAGTTCTCTCTGTATTCATCCTGCTGGTCATTTCTTACAGAACAATAATATTCCATAACATTCATATACCACAATTTACCCAGCCATTTTCCAATTGATGGGCATCCACTCAGTTTTCAGTTTCTAGCAACTACAAACAGGACTGCCACAAACATTTTGGCACATACAGGTCCCTTTCCTTCTTTAGTATCTCTTTGGGGTATAAGTCCAGAAGTAACACTGCTTGATCAAAGGGTATGCACAGTTTGATAATTAAAAAAGTCAATTTCAAAGGAATTAATGGAGGAAATGTGATTAAAGAGAAGCTCTATGAAAAAAATCCCACAGTTTTCAAGCTCAATTTGAATCAATAAATCACAGCCAAATCAAATAAAAAAATGTGTCTAAAAAAAGATCTTTGGCTACTTCAAGAAAGGTGCAATGTCCTAATGAAGAACATGATTGTACCTTTATAAATACCCTGTCCTGATCAGACCACAGTTAGAATATACTTGGTTCTTGGTTAGGTCTGAATTGGCTGGTGGAACTGGATAAACTCAGGCTGGAAAATAGAATAGAAGACTTGGAATGGTGCGAGAAAGAAGGGGAGAAACATGATAAATTATTTTGTGACTGAAAGGCTGTCATGCATGTGGGAGAAGGATTGGTATAGTTCCACTTAGCTTCAGAGGGCAGTGCTAGGAGCAATAGTTGAAAGTTGAAGAGAAGTAGATAAAGATTCAGTGTTAGGAAGAACTTTCCAACATTGGAGCTATCCCAAAGGAGGATAGGCTATGCTAGGAAGCAGTAGGTTCTGTTTTACTAGCCTAGCAGGGGTCCTCAAACTACGGCCCGCGGGCCAGATGCAGCAGCTGAGGATGTTTATCCTCCTCACCTAAGGGTATGAAGTTTCTTTAAAGGCCCACAAAATAAAGTTTTTGTTTTTACTATAGTCCGGCCCTCCAACAGTCTGAAGGACAGTGAACTGGCCCCCTATTTAAAAAGTTTGAGGACCCCTGATTGGGGATCATTTGTTAGGAAAATAGTCAAAGGAATTCCTGAATGGGTATGAACTAGACTAAATGATCTTTGAGATCATAGAATTATCTATTTGGAACAGGAGAAAATCTTAGGAGTCCTCTGATCATCCTCTAGTCAATCCTCCAATCCTCTAAAATAAAATCCTGATTTTTTGACTTAAGTAACTTATCCATCTTAGAAGAAGCAAGTAGGACTGCAATTTGAATCCACCTATTAGGATGCCAACTACCATATTCTTCCCATTGCACCAAAGTCCATCTTTGTTTACCTATTCTTTAAGATAGGCTTAATGGGAAAAATGGATCTTAGAGAAATACGTAGGATGTAGGAGAGCATTCTAGGAAAAGGAAATTAAATACAAAAAGCAGGCTTCCCCATGTTGTTTGAGGAATAATAATCAAGGACTTCTGAGGTCAGCATAGAATAATAGGAATGTAGTACGAAATATGATAGGAATTTATTCAGGCATGAAGAATGGCAGTTAGAGAGCCCCAGCTCTTACCCCCAAAACAATCAAATCAAGAAACAACTGTTGAGTCATCAACAATTGAAAATTAAAAGGGAGGGGTTTGGGAGCAAATTTGGCTCATTAAAAAGCTATTACTCTTCAGCTATGAGACAACATCTTGTAACTAGTCTCATCATGTTTAACATCAACTGACATTGCCTGGAAGCAAAAAATTTTTTTAATGTGAATATTGCATTTGTAGAGAAAAAGGAAAAAATATTTAGTTAAAAACATTAAATGGAAACTCCCCTTTTTGTGATCTATTTATTTTATATTTTTATGGTAACAAAAGCTCTAACTTGCTTCTCTTGTGACATGCTTTTCTGGCCCTTGGAGAAACGTGGATTCTCAGCTATATTTTGGTCACTTTTTTTTTTTTTTTTGGGCCAGATTGCATATGAGAAAGAATTATGTAGAAGAGGGAGAAAAAAGATAAAGAAGGGAGGTGGTATACTTGTGAGGATAATATCCTATCTATCTATCTATCTATTTATCTATCTATCTATCTAGTATCCTACCTTTAATGATGGTACTTTGTTTTGCTACTTTATTTAATGATTTTATTGATTTAACATTCTTTTTGCTTTTTGCTTAAATTAATTTTGATATTTAGACCAAACTTTTTCCTCCCTGCCTATTATATTCTGAGATCATTTGACATTTTACTTTCATTATTGACTTCCTGCTTTTTTCTTAATGGATTGCTTTTGGAAGGCTTTGTTTTCCCATCTTCAGTTGCTAATAGGAACACTTTTCATACCCATTTTCCCACATCCCACCCCTTTTCAAAATTTCTGTTTGTTATTTTCATTTGGGCTTCACTTTTTCCTTTTCCCATCTTATTTGCCCCTTGGATTCCCTAGTCTCTATAGCACTGTGAATCTGCAACAGATTAATGGAGATATATTGTCTTACTAGCCGAATCTCTTTTATTTGCATCGTAAGAAGAGAAATTTTCTCCCTGCTTGTCACAGTCAGGCTCCTAAGGTCTAGAACACAATTTTTAAAAAATGACTTTATCTTTATTTATTTAAGTTTGAAATTTATTTTAAATTTAAGTACAAAATAATAAGGCGGGGGGGAGGGGGAGAGCCATTGTCATGTGTTCAGCAGATCATAAAAGAGGATACAATATAAAGCCAAGAATTTCTATGTCAAGAAAAAGAATATATTAATAAATACTATACCTTGTTTTTTAAAATGTCCATCTTTTCTTTGCTTTTTTTTTGTTCCATATTGTGCACTTTTTACTTTATTTTCCCCTCTCCTCTCTCCTTTCCCTAAGGTTACAATTAAACATAGATATACACATATATTTATATATAAAGATTTTATATATATAATATATATATATACACACACAAACTCATACATATGTATATGTAAGACTGTCTTATGTTTATTTCTACTTGTTTGTTTCTCTGAAGGGGGATAGTATTTTCTTTCATAAGTCCCAGTCTTTCCATATTTTTCTAAATCAACCAGGTCAATCATTTCCTACATCATGACAATAATTCAATACAATCAGATTCTATCTGAGAACATTGTCTATGAAATTTTCTACATTTCTTCTATTTTTGGTTGTAAGGGTTTTATTTGTAAGAAAAGTTTAATTTGAATAATCAAAATTATCTATTTTACACTTCAACAATGCTTTCACCTTATAATATTGTTTAATATCCAGTACTATAGAACTTGCTTCCTTTACATTTTCTTCTCTTCTCTGCCCCCTCCTAACTCCTCCCCTGCCCCTTTCTTTGAAGATTCTGACCTTTTTTTCTTCTAAATGGACTTTGTTATTGTAAACAGAATTAAATAATAATTAAATAGATTAAATAACAAAATTATTGAGTTATTACTCAGTAAAATAATTGACCAGTATCTTAATTGGAATGTCATTACATAGATTAGTTAGGTAAAATTGTCATTAAAAATAATATTAGTTTTACTTATCCATGAGCAATAAATATTACTTTTATTATTTAGATCTAACTTTATTTGTATAAAAATGTGAATATGTGTCTTTTGGGGCAATCACACTCTCAGGTATTTTATACTATCTGGTTATTTAAAATGGTCTAAAACAGTATTATGATTGATACACACATAAGACTGTGTTGTTTTGTAATATTTTGTTGAATTTTCCCTTTTTTTAATTTTGGGGGAACTCAGGAGACTCCCAAGGGAATCTTCCATCTTTCCCACTCTCGATCTTAGCTAAATGAATTCTTGATTGCAGATGCAAAACAACTGAAACACCAGCTGAAACTGTTTGTCATATTGCATGGAGCCTGAGAGAAGCCAACCCTCCTTGGTTCTCTGAACACATTAGGATGTGTGCTTAGGCACAGACCTTTATAAGAGCTTAGAGAAACCTGAAATTTCTTGCCTCATCTTAATAATACCTTATCTATCCCCTGAACTTACTCTTTTACAATTCTAGGAAATTAGGTTTACACAATTTGGCAAATCAGGACCAATATTAGCTAAAATGATGAAGTAGGTGGATCATATCTGCCCTATACTTCTTATTATACCTTCTTTTTTTTAATAGCTTTTCATACACAAAATAATATGTATGGATAATTTTTCAACACTGACCCTTGCAAAAACTTCTGTTCCAACTTTCCTCCACCCCTTCCCCTAGGTCCCTTGCCTTTTTCTTTCTTAATTTAGAAGAATTTTATACCATTCTATATATATATATATATATATATATATATATTCTGTATATATCTTTCCCCTATTCCTTCCCCTTCCCCCCTTCCCCTAGTAACTTTTTCCTTATAAAATTTCCCTTTTTGCTTCATTTGCATGAGGTAATTGTTCTTTTTTCATATCCCTTTACATATTTATTTTTGGAATCATTCCATCATACTTAGCTCAGCTCAAACCTTTTTTTTTTCAAGCTACCCAAATAAAAATGAGTCATAAAAGAACTGATATTTTCATATATAAAAATAAATGATTTGATCTTTTTGAGTTCCTTATGATTGGTCCTTAGAATTCATATTTCTTCTCAGTGTTATATGTCAAAATTTCCTTTAAGTTCTGCTGTTTTGTCGCAAATATCTGAAAAGCTTTCAGTTTGCTAAATATCCTTTTATTTATTTATTTATTTATTCTATTCAGGATTATACTTAACTTTGATGAGTAAGTTACTTTTGGTCATAACTCCAGGTCTTTTGCTCTATAAAACATAATATTCCAAGATTTACAGACCTTCAATGTAGTAACTGCTACCTCTTGTGTAATCCTTATTGTAACTTTATGATATTTAAATTGTGTTTTTCTTGTTGCTTCCAATATATTTTCTCTTTAATCTGGGACCTTTAGAACATATATTTTAAAACCTTTTTGTATATTGTGGATCCCTCTGACAATCTAATGAAATCTATAAGCCCCTTATCAAAATGATATTCTCAATATGAATAAAATATATAAGATTATCAAAGAAAATAATCATATTAAAGTATAGACATCAAAATATTAAAACTTTCAAGTTAATAGATCCTCTGAAATAAATACACAGTCCACTTGGGGGCCCCAGATGTCTTCTAAATTCTAGTTTTAAAAGTTTAGCTCTTAAGAAGATGGATAGATATCCTGTCCATACCATTAAAACAAAGAAAGCATAAAAAATAAAAACAATCTTCATATTGAGAACTTTGCAGTCTACCAACACAATAGTTGTATTCAGGAAAGTCTGTGCTGCACAAAGTAGTAATGACAGTCATTGCTCAATGATCTTTTTTTTTTTTTTCTGGGATTACTGCTCTTTATGTCTGATCTCCCTAATAAAATTTTCTAAAAATAGCTTTTCTGCTTAGATTTTTTCCCATTTGTCAATGCTTAACAACTGTGCTTTATATTTTTAACACAAAATTATTTTGAATAGCTACATTTATGTGGTTCAACATTCTAAAATGTTAACTTTTCTTTTTTTTGGGGGGGGGAGGGATCAAAAAAATCTAATTCAATATACCTTTGAAAGAGAATGTTATGTCAATTAAAGGCAGCTAGGTGACCAGTGAGTCTGGAGTTAGACCTTAGTTAAAATCTGATTCTTATTAACTGTGTGATTCTATGCTAATCATTTCTGCACCTCAGTTTCCTCATCTATAAAATGGGGACAATAATAGTACCTACCTCTGAAAGTTGTTATGAAAATCAAAAGATAAAAGTATCTGGTGCTTGTTGCCTTCTTTCCTTTGTTGTGACTCTTTTTAATTTTATTTTTTAAAAGTTTTTTTTATTTTCAAAACATATGCATGTATAATTTGACAATATTGTCCCTTGCATAGCCTTTTTTTTAGATGTTCCCAACTTACCCCCATTCTCTCCCCTAGAGGGAATCCAATATATGTAATACATGTTAAAATATATTTAAATCCAATATGTGTAAACATATTATATAATTCTCTTGTTGCACAAGAAAAATCAGATGAAAAAGGAAAGAAAATGAGTAAGAAAACAAAATGCAACTGAACAACATCAAAAGGAGTGAGAATGTTATGTTGTGATCCCTACTCTGTGTATAGATGGCTCTCTTCATCACAAAATCATTGGAACTGGCTTCAATCATCTCATTGTTGGAAAGAGTCATGTTCATCAGAATTGATCATTATATAATCTTCTTGTTGCCGTGAATGATGATCGGGTTCTGCTGCTCTCTTCATTTAGCATCAGTTCATGAATGTCTCTCCAGGCTTCTCTGTATTCATCCTGCTGGTCATTTCTTACAGAACAATTATATTCCACAACATTCACATATCATAACTTATTCAACCATTCTCCAAATGATGGGCATCCACTCTGTTTCCAGTTTCTTGACATTATGAAAAGGGCTGCCAGGTTGTGACTCTTTCAATTCTGGGTTGTGCTAAGGGAGTTTGGGCCTTCTCATTTGGCTGCCTCTTTTTCTTTGAGTTTCTTTGATTATAGGTGACCAAACTATGGTCCTGTGATACCTGGTCTTATGTGTTAACCTCATTAGTTCAAAGAGTCAGATCCTGGGTTTATCAATTGGAGTTGCTTGGTGACTGTTAGAGTTTCTTCAACAAAGATGATAAAACCACTACATACCTGTCAAATTGGCTAGAATGACAGGGGAAGAGAATGCAGAATGTTGGAGGGGATGTGGGAAAACTGGGACACTGATACATTGTTGGTGGAATTGTGAACACATCCAGCCATTCTGGAGAGCAATTTGGAACTATGCTCAAAAAGTTATCAAACTGTGCATTCCCTTTGATCCAGCAGTGTTTCTACTGGGCTTATACCCCAAAGAGATACTAAAGAAGGGAAAGGGATCTGTATGTGCCAAAATGTTTGTGGCAGCCCTGTTTTTAGTGGCTAGAAGCTGGAAAATGAATGGATGCCCATCAATTGGAGAATGGCTGAATGAAATGTGGTATATGAATGTTATGGAATATTATTGTTCTGTAAGGAATGACCAGTGGGATGATTTCAGAAAGGCCTGGAGACACTTACACGAACTGATGCTGAGTGAAACAAGCAGGGCCAGGAGATCATTATATACTTCAACAACAATACTATATGATGATCAATTCTGAAGGACGTGGCCCTCTTCAACAATGAGATGAACCAAATCAATTCCAATGGAGCAGTAATGAACTGAACCAGCTACACCCAGAAAAAGAACTCTGGGAGATGACTAAGAACCATTACATTGAATTCCCAATCGCTATATTTTTGCCCGCCAGCATTTTTTGATTTTCTTCGCAGGCTAATTGTACAATATTTCAGAATCTGATTCTTTTTGTACAGCAAAATAATAGTTTGGACATGTATACTTATTTTGTATTTAATTTATACTTTAATATATTTAACTTGTATTAGTCATCCTGCCATCTAGGGGAGGGGGTGGGGGGAAGGAGGGGAAAAATTAGAACAATAGGTTGGCAATTGTCAATGCTGTAAAATTACCCATGCATATAATTTGTAAATAAAAAAGCTATTAAAATTTTTTTTAAAAAGAAGACATGGGGAATGTTTCCAAAAGAAAAAAAATAATAAAAATTTATAATTAAAAAAAAAACAAAGATGATAAAAGAGGTTAAACCCTAGCTTTTGCCTGTCATCAGAAGACATGGACCTAAAATTGAGACGAAATCTAAAAATACCTGTTCATCATTCCAGCATATTGTTTCATATTTAAGTCTCAGCCTTGAAGGAAAGAAAAATAATGGTACAACTTCTCAATTCACTGCAATAATGAAGATAAGTTACTAAAGTCTGTTCTAATCATTCTGTAATGCACGCTATGATTTTTAAATTTTTACCATTCTATTTTCTGTATGAAAAAGATACTCATTCCATATATGATTCACATTTGCATATTGAACCGTTTTTAAAATTTCATCCGTTTAAAGGAATTTATGACTTTAAAGCAATTATTAGTTACATATTAATAACTTTTTCCCCCCAGGGTTTGTGTGTGTATATTGGGAGGGAGCGTGATGAAGAAATAAATGTGAAACTTAAGAACATATTTCCCTTATCTGAGTTCAAATTCCCACTAGTGAATCAGGGTCACCTACATTACCTAGACATATAGATGGCCAGGCTCAGTGGGTTCAACTGAATGGTGCCTTTAATTTATGTTAAAACAAACTCAGAGGATTGTAGATTTAAAATTGGAGAGAACCTAATAGGCTATGTGAGCCATTCCCTTTTTATTTTCCATTGACCAAACTGAGGTCTAAAGAAGTTAGGTGGTCAGCTTCAGAAGGAGGATTTGAATCCTTATTCTAAAGGTATTGTCTTTTCTGTTCTGCTTTAACCTTATTTTGACAGGTTTAACTTTATTTTATTTTCTGTGAGGCAATTAGGGTTGAGTGACTTGCTTAGGTCACACAACCACAGCGTCTGAGTCTGGTTTGAACTCAGGTCTTTTTTATTTCAGAGATAAGAGTTTCTTAAACTTTTTCCTCTCATGACCCCTTTTCAATCCCCAAATTTTTATTTGATTCTATCTTGAATTTGAGCTGAAGTGTTTCTGGCAACATTTGTGCATGCTAAAGTGTAAAGTGTGAATGTTATGTGGGCAGAACCAAGGCTGAAATGAAAATGCAAGATGCAACATAGACGAGCACAGCCAGAAACACTGTATTCATTGCGTTTGATTTTGAATTAATTTTTGGTGGTTTGTGTTTGGAAACTTGTTGCCAAACTTGTAACTTCCACATTCAGTAACACAATCTCATATGGGATGGAGACCCACAGTTTAAGATTCTTTACTCTCTAACTGCTTCACCTAGCTGCTTCAACAGATTGGTTTTAAATATATACTCCAATGAATATTGAGATCTATATTTCATATGTATCAGTTTTTTTTAAATGTCCATTGCCTTGCAAAAAATAGGTGCTTGATAAATGTTTGATGAATTGAATGTTCTCTTTTATCTAATTAGCCAGAGAAAAAGAGACACAAAAAGGATACAATTTTAAAATGCAATGTCATGTAAGTGTGGATAAGCATAATAAATTTAAGTATGAAAGACATAAAATACAAATATACAAAGACATGCAAAGTGCAAATGGAAAAGCAGTTTTTAGAAAAGATTATTAGAGAAAATCAGACTTGGAGTGACTTTTTAAAATTAATTTTTTTTGTCTATTACATGTAAAAAAAATTTAACATTCATTAAAAAAATTTTAGTTCCAAATTCTCTCTCTCCTTTCCCTCTCCCTTCTTGAGAAGGTAAGCAATTTGATATAGATTATAAATATGAATTCATTCAAAACATTTTTATATTAGTCATATTGCAAAAGAACATGAATTAAAAAAAAACACAAGAAAAATAAAGTAAAAAAGTATGCTTCAATTTGCATTCAGATTCCACTTGCTCTTTCTCTAGAGTTGAATAATATGTTTTCATCATAAGTTGTTCGAATTGTTTTGCATCCTGGTAGTGATGAAAGTAGCTAAGTCATTCACAGCTGACCCTTGTACAATGTTGCTGTTACTCTGTACCATGTTTTGATTTTACTTACTTCATTTTGTATCTATTCATTTAAATCTAAATAAGCCTGAAGTTTATTTGAAAGCATCCTGCTCATCATTTCTTATAGCATAATAATATTCATTCCAATCTTATATCACAACTTGTTTAGGCATTTTCTAATTGATATGCATTCCTTCAATATTCAATTCTTTGCTACCACAAAAAAACGTTGCTGTAAATATTTGAGTACATTTTCTTTTTTCTTTGATCTTTTTGGGATACAAACCTTTAGTAGTAGTATTACTGTGTCAAAGAATATAAATAGTTTTATAACCCGTTGGGCATAGTTCCAAAATTACTTCTCAGAATGGGTGGATTCGTTTATAACTTCATTAACAATGCATTAATGTTCCAATTTTTCCACATTCCTTCCAACATTTATTATTTTCCTTTACTTTCATATTAGCCAACTTGATAGGTGTGAGGTGGTACCTTGAAGTTGTTTTAATTTTCATTTTTCCAAGTATAAATTATTTTGAGCATTTAAAAATATTTTTAAAAATGATTTCTTTTTCTGAAAATTGCCTATTCAATTGGAAAATAACTCATATTTTTATAAATTTTATTTAATTTTTTATATGTTTGAGAAATAAGACCCTTATCAGAGAAACTTGCTGTAATTCTGCTCTGCCTCCACCCTCCCCCATTTTCTGCTTTCCTTTTAACCTTGGCTGCATTGGTTTTGTTTGTACAAAAAGTTTTTAATTTTATAGAATCAAAATGATCAATTTTACTTCCTGTAAGCATGAAGAAAACATTGGCACTTAATAAACTATGTCATTGTAAGAAGGAAAGATAGACAGGCTATGAGAATGATAAAGGCAATGTATGGCATAAAGTACTGAACCAGTTATAGACTTAACCTTTCCAAACCTGATATTCTAATTCAATAAAAGAAGCAGCCCCACAGCAAGATGACTACCAAAAGACTTAATGTTAATAGATTAGAGTGCTTCATCAAGCATCAACAGTTTGTTGATAACTTGGAAGAGAAGGTAAGACAAATCACGATTAGCAACAGTTGTGGAAGTACTCCTGAGATTAATGTCTGTTTTCTATGGATCACTTTACCAGGCAGATGTACTGGACACAGAGGAAACCTATCTATTGAAAAGAGCCAATCAGGAGCCTTCAGTGAGTCAAAGTCTTGATCACTCCCAGCCACCTCTGCTGATGTTCATAGGCCGATCTTATTGAACTTGTTAGGACTTAAGGGGGATCCCAAAAATGTTGGGTTCCAGACTAGTGTCACAAGGTATCTCGAAAGAATTTGTAGGTTTGGATTCATTGCCAAGTCAAGGGGCAAAGGTTATTATAATTATGATGCTGATCAAATCAGGCTAAATTTTTTTTCTTTTTCTTTTTTTATTATAGTTTTTTATAAACAAAACATATGCATGGGTAATTTTTCAATATTGACCTTTGCAAAAACTTCTGTTTCAACTTTTCCTCTCCTTCCCTCCACCCCCTCCCCCAGATGGCAGATTGACCAATACATATTACATATGTTAAAGTATAAGTTAAATACAATATATGTATACATGTCCATACAGTTATTTTTCTGTAAAAAAAGAATAGGACTTTGAAATACACTAATTAACCTGTGAAGGAAATAAAAAATGCAGGTGGAAAAAAATAGAGGGATTGGGAATTCTATGTAGTGGTTCATACTCATTTCCCAGACTTCTTTTGCTGGGTGTAGCTGGTTCAATTCATTACTGCTCTATAGGAATTGATTTGGTTCATCTTATTGTTGAAGATGGCCACAATGTTGAAGTATATAATGATCTCCTGATCCTGCTCATTTCACTCAGCATCAGTTCATTTAAGTCTCTCCAGGCCTTTCTGAAATCATCCTGTTAGTCATTTTTTACAGAACAATAATATTCCATAATATTCATATACCACAATTTCTTCAGCCATTCTCCAATTGATGGGCAACTGCTTAGTTTCCAGTTTCTGGCCACTACAAATAGGGCTGCCACAAACATTCTTGCACATACAGGTCCCTTTCCCTTCTTTAAGATCTCTTTGAGATATAAGCAAAGTAGTAACACTGCTGGATCAAAGGGCATACACAATTTGATAACTTTTTGAGTATAGTTCCAGATTGCTCTCCAGAATGGTTGGATCCCCGTTCACAACTCCACCAATAATGCATCAGTATCCCAGTTTTTCCGCATCCCTTCCAACATTTTTCATTATCTTTTCTGGTCATCTTAGCCAATCTGACAGGTGTGTAATGGTATCTTAGAGTTGTCTTAATTTGCATTTCTCTGATCAATAATGATTTGGAGTACCTTTTCATATGACTACGAATAGTTTCAATTTCTTCATCTGAAAATTGTTTGTTTCATATCCTTTGACCATTTATCAATTGGAGAATGACTTGATTTCTTATAGTCAATTCTCTATATATTTTGGAGATGAGGCCTTTATCAGAACCTTTAGCTGTAAAAATGGCCTTTATCAGACCCTTTAGCTGTAAAAATGTTTTCCCAGTTTATTGCTTTCCTTCTAATCTTGTCTGCATTAGTTTTGTTTGTAAAAGAGCTTTTTAACTTGATATAATCAAAATTTTCTATTTTGTGATCAATAATGATCTCTAGTTTTTCTTTGGTCACAAATTCCTTCCTCTTCCACAGGTCTGAGAGGTAAATGATCCTATGTTCTTCTAATTTATTTATAATCTCATTCTTTATGCCTAGATCACGAACCCATTTTGATCTTATCTTGGTGTATGGTGTTAAGTACGGGTCAATAAAATCAGGCTAAATTCCAAAAGAACTTAGCAAAGAACCAGGAGCAAGAAGATAAATTTGTAGGGAAAAGTTAGAGACAACAGATGCTTCATGTTACTGATATTCTAATTTTATGGCTTGGAGTGGAGTTGAGGAATGATCTGGTTCTGACTTTGTGTGCAGGTGCAGTACTTATAGTTTTTCAGGCAGAGATCATGGGGGAACTTTCCTGGAAAGTTCCAGAGGTGTTTTAGGCCTGAAACTTCAGTAGGTCAAGTGGCAGGTTTTTTTGTTGTTGTTGTTCTGTGCCTACCTCAAATATTAGCACCTCATCACTCTCAGAAATGTTATCCTGTTATCACTGACTGACAGGCTAGTATTTGACATCCAGCAACATTTGTGGGCTCAGCATCCTAGTCAGATAGAAATACGTTATTTTTAACTAGATCACTCACAAGGTCAGGTGGCCTTAGGAGTTATTGCTACAATTGTCAATGCTGTAAAGTTACCCATACATATAACTTGTAAATAAAAAGCTATTAAAAAAAAAAAAAGGAGTTATTGCTACATCCTTCTTGAGAGCTGTACTACATCATTCCCCCTCCAGCAGTTGGGACCCAAATTCTTTTGGGGTAAAGGAACAAAGGTCTCATTTTCTGGATCTACTTCAGGCTGATAAGGAGTATGGATCTGGCCTTGCTTAGTGGGGATTGAGGAGGGTGTTTGGATTACTTGAAGAGGGTAGCAGCAGCATCCAGAAGGTGCTGAACCTCAGAATTAGGTAGAGAATAGTATCCAGATTGAGCAAGTAATTGGAGGTACATGGCTTGGAACCAAGAGAGTCAAAGCTCATGAAAAGGTTTAATTACAGTTGGCATGGGAACACGAGTAACAACCTTGCAGGTAGAGGCTTTTTATCCCTAGGTTAAAAGACTTGGGAGGATACTTAAGTATCCAGTTTCAGAACAGTACATAGCAAATAAGGCACTTATAAGAAAATATGTCTGTATCACAATACACACAGTTCAAACATGCTATTTCCATAGTAATAACAAACTTGAACAAAATTGACTGTTTCGTTGATATAACATAAAATATCCCATTAAGTTACATCCTTCTAAGAAAACTGAATGTACAAGAATTCTCTTCTCTAAACCATACTGAAGATGTTTCAGATTTTGTTTCACTTATCAACAGTTAGGTCTCGAACCACTACACAGAATTCCCAATCCCTCTATTTTTGTCCACCTGCATTTTTTATTTCCTTCACAGGCTGCTTGTACACTATTTCAAAGTCCGATTCTTTTTATACAGCAAATTAACTGTTTGGACATGTATACATATATTGTATTTAATTTATACTTTAACATATTTAACATGTATTGGTCAACCTGCCATCTGGAGGAAGGGGTGGGGGGAAGGAAGGAAAAAGGTGGAACAAAAGGATTTGCAACTGTCAATGCTGAAAAATTACCTATGCATATATTTTGTAAATAAAAAGCTATAATTAAAAAAAATAGTTAGGTCCCACTGACAGTGTATCAATGTCAAATATTCTTGCATCATTTCTTTCTTTCTTTCCTATTTTTTTATTAAAGTTTTTATTTTTCAAAACATATGCATGGATAATTATTCAACATTAGCCCTCTTAACATCATTTCAAAAACATTTAAAGACTTTATTTCATATAGATATACATCTAGTAACAGGCAGATGACTAGGCCAAATGCTCACTTACTTAATTATTTAAAATATAATGACTATATAGTTTCAGATTGAAAATAGCAAGGTCTTTCATACTTGTATTGTATTCATGGCTTCTATTGATTTACCACTTGCTCTGATTATAGAAATTTATTATAAGAGGAAAAAGCAGGGACATGAATATAATAGCATCAAAAAAGGTCCTTCAGGCTTCAACCTGAGGGCACATACATGACAGGATAAAGAATCTCTTAGCAGCTCTCTTTGACTTTACGTTTAATAGTTAACAGTTGATAACCAATCATGTACTAACAATTCAGCTTCAAGTGAAAACATTCCTGTTCAAAGGAGCACAACTGGTAAACTGAGTCAGAAGGATTGTCAGAGGCAGAGACCAAGGTTGTCCTCCTAGCTCTTGCCCAGAAAAGATGTACAGTTCAGGATGACATTTGTCTGAGTAACTTATGGCATTTCTTTTAAATGGTGGATTACTGACTTTATGATCTATCAGATGATCATACCCAAATTCAAAACTCAAAAGAATATCAGTAGCAATCCCAAAAGATGTTATCTGAAATAGCAAATTCTACTAATCCCACCTTAGGGCTATATACTTTCATGAAATTGTAATAAGCAATAAAAGTTTACTATGACTCATATGCTTAAGAAATTTCACTTAACATCTTTTACATATTCTTATTTTCTTCTTCTTCTTGTGTTTAAGTTCATCCTGATTCAAAGAACAATTATCAGAAATAATTTCTACATAATAAACAAACTTTGGGAACTATACATCGCAGACAAGGTCATTTCTCAGAACAGATGGTCTTGCTTACATTGATGGACTCAAGAAAAACAGGCGAGCTTACAAATTAAGGGGAGTTAACAGAGACCGTCCAAAGGATTTGATACAAAGGCCTCCTTTCTAAAATATATAGAAAAATTACTGAAATAGTTTAAGCCATTCTCCAATTAATAAATGGTCAAAGCATATGAAGACAGTTTTCAAATTAAAGAAATTGAAACTATTTGTAGCCACATGAAAAAGTGTTCTAAATCACTACTGATGAGAGAAATGAAAATTAAGACAATTCTGATATGCTACCACACACCTGTCAGATTGACTAAGATGACAGGAAACGGTAATGATGAATATTGGAGGGGATGTGGGAAAACTGGGACACTGATGCATTGTTGGTGGAGTTGTGAACACATCCAGCCATTCTGGAGAGCAATTTGGAACTATGCTCAAAAAGTTATCAAACTGTGCCTACCCTTTGATCCAGCAATGTTTCTACTGAGCTTATACCCCAAAGAGATTTTAAAGAAGGGAAAGGGACCTGTATGTGCCAAAATGTTTGTGGCAGCCCTGTTTGTAGTGGCTAGAAGCTGGAAATTGAGTGGATGCCCATCAACTAGAGAATGGTTATAAGTTATAGTATATGAATGCTATGGAATACTATTGTTCTGTAAGAAACAACCAGCAGGATGATTTCAGAGAGGCCTGGAGAGACTTACACGAACTGATGCTGAGTGAAATGAGCAGGACCAGGAGATTATATACTTCAACAACAATACTACACAATGATCAATTCTGATGGATGTGGCATTCTTTAACACTGAAATCCTTCTCCCCATGTTTTAACTACAGCATAGTTTTTTTCTTGGTGGCTGCATTTTAAATCTTTCAAGGTAACAGAGTATAGCTCACAGCACAAACATGTTATAGACGTTCTGCTAACATAGAGATGTAGACACAAACAAAATGACATAAAAGAGAACTGCTCCATCTTTGCCACAAGCCATAAAATTTCTATTCCTATAGCATCTCCCCTTCCCTGGCATCCAAGGGAGGGTGAAAATAGGCAAGAATTATGCCAAATTGCATGTGTTCCCAAGCCCAGGTATCCCTAGTCAAAAGAAGCTTGCCAAGCATGGAGCTTCCTGATGTCCCCGACAAGCTTTCCTAGGTGCTTGGGGTATCCCAGTCATAGGATAGAGGTGGAGGAATTGGGAGAGTGAAGTCAGGAGAGACCACATTCTCCCCATATGGGCAACCAACTGTTGGGATTTAAGACCCTCAAAATATTGGGGTTCAGGCCAGTGTCACAAATTGTCTCAAAAGAATTTCTGGGATTGGACCCATTTCCAAGCCAAGAGGAAAAGTTTATTAAAATTGTAATACCAATTAAAGCAGTCTAAATTCCAAAAGAACCAGGAGCGAGAAGGTAATTTTATAGAGAAATTAGAGAAACCAGATGCTTCAGGTCACTGATATGCTAATTTTATGGCTTAAGGGTGGAATTGAGGAGTGGTCTGGTTCTGACTTTGTGTGCAGGTGTAGTACTTATGGTTTTCTGGGCAGTGGCCATGGTGGGGGAAATCTTCCAGAGGTGTATTTTGGGGCCTGAAATGTCACTAGGTCAAGTGGTAGGCAGCCAACTTTGTTTTGTGCCTGCCTCTGCTTTAAGTACCTCACTTGTTCATTACTCTCAGAAACCCTGTTATCTTTGTTTGACAAGCTATTATTTGATAGCCAGCAATATTTGTGGGCTTAGCATCCTGGTGAGATAGAAACATTATTTTTAACTAGATCCCTCCCAAGATCAGGTGGCCTTAATGATTATTGCTATATCTTCCCTAAGAGTTGCACCAAAACTCTTTGGTGCCTTCTTATCCATCCACCCACATTGGATCAAACAAGTCTGTGGTAAACCATTCCTGCAAAACACCCTGCTTCTATTTCCACCTGTTCCTGGGAAAGATTGTCCATTATTTTCTCCAACTACTCCCTGAACTTCCTTTTTGTGGTTTTCAAGCACAGATTTCTCTTTCCTCTCCTTATCTGTGGGATCTTTTGTACCTTGTAATTGGTTGTGCTTCAGCACATTTCTGATTTTCCTCCTAGTAAAATTTTTCTGCTTTCAACTCAGCTTAGACTTCTCTGCATTTTAAGGGATGGGCTTTACTAGGTTGAAGCAGAAAATGAGTGGGTAACTTTCAGAGATTTGGTGTACAACAGCATATTTACTCATCTGAGTCAGAACCCTTACAAACATCAAGATAAGTTTGACAAAAATGATGGGAAATTCAGAAATTGCTAAATGAAAAACAAGAACTCCATAGGGTTTATCAGCAGGATGGTTTATCTGTCTCCAAGAAGGAAGCATTTAACTCCATCAAAAGTAAAGTGTAAGGGAAGTTTAGAGAGTTGCAGGATTCTTAGCTCAGTAAGAAGGCAAATGAAATTCAGTTTTATGCTGATAGTAAAAATCCAATTCATTTTTATGATGCCCTGAAGATGGCATCATAAAATCATAATTTATGATGCCCTGATGATGGGCCAAAGATCTATAGTACATCTCAACTACTCAACAATGATTGAATAACATTGATTAATGATAAGGACATGATCCTGGAGAGAGGGATTGAACACTTTCATGACATTCTCAACACTGTCATCAATCAAGGTTGAATCCATTGAACTCAGGTTGAAGTCAATCCCTCTTTAGCTGAACTTCCAATTGAAAAAGAGGTTTTTAATATTATTAGGCTCCTTTTATGTGACAAAATCTCCAGCTGAGATTTACAAGATGGAAGTCTACTGCTTAGACAAAAGCTGATTAAAATCTTCCAGAATATAAATGAGAGAAGCAATTATTTTATATCAATAACCAATTATTATTAGTATTTTTTGCTGAGGCAATTGGTGTAAGTGACTTGCCCAGGGTCACACAGCTAGGAAGTGTTAACTATCTGAGATCAGATTTGAACTCAGGTCCTCCTGACTTCAGGGCTGATGCTCTATCCACTGTACCACCTTGCTGCCCTTCTTCCCTTGCCCCCCCATCTCCCAATTGTTTTTAAATTGAGGTTTTTTCCTTTCTATTTCTTCATTCAGGGACCAGTTCCTATCATCTAGAGTAAAATAGAGAGAGAATTAGTACTTGATTTTTTGTTTGCAGATGATTGCGCATTCAATGTAGCCTTTGAGATTGAGGTACAACAGAGTATGGATCAATTCTCTACCACTTGTATTAATTTTGACCTGACAATTAACACCAAGAAAACAGAGGTTCTCCACCAACTAGCACTATACTATCCATATATGGAACCACTGGTTACAATAAATGGAGAAATTTTGCATGCTATGGATAGACTCACTTACTTGAAAGTATACTTTAGAGAGATGTATACCCAGAGATGATGACATTGATGCATGTAATTCAATGATCCTGTAATGCCTGAGAAATTGAGGCAGGAGAGAAATTAGAGAGTTTTTAATATTTTATTAATGGGAGAGTAAAATTGACTGGACAGGACTCTCGTCTCAAATTATCCAGTCAGACAGAGATAAAGATATACTGGGACCAAGGAATCCATGTTGGTCCCAGGGCTGGAGGAGACTGTCATCCCAAAGAATCCAGCCTCCAGCCTCCAGCAATGAATGGAGGAACCCCAACTTCTTAAATACCTTTTCTCTAAACAAAGGAAGGGGTAGGAAGTGGGGGGAAACTTCTGTCAGGATAGGGGAGGCCGTAAATCCTAAAATCCAGAGACAGGATGTCTGAATCCACAGAAATAAAGATGTCAGTGAGGTATCTTGGAATATTTTAGAGGGATATTGTAAATTCTTGAGGACAGAAAAGAGTCAGAAGGTCTACTCTCTTGTTTATCTTGCTAACAATTTATAACCTTAGAGCAAATGGTCCTCAGTCTTAATGGCCCAGAGGGGAGGGTTACAATTTAGGGGATTGAGACAGAACAGTTAAGGAAACTGAGACAAGGAAAACTCCTTCAGGGAAACTGAGTCAGGACAGTTAAAGAGAACTGTGGCATAACATTCCACACTCTCTCTCCTATATATTCAAACTCTGAATATTAGCACCTTCCTCTAGATACCCAGGAGGTCTTAGCACCATAACTCTGATCAACCCAAAATAAAACTAGAAAAATGTAAGGACTCATTTGGCAAGATCTCCCTGATAACCCCAGAGTTAACAGCTGTACAAAGGCTCCCTTGTTGTACGTATGTCAGGTCCTCTATAGTTCTGAGATGGACAGTTAGATCTGTGGTCATTTGTGCACTTAACTAACAGCAGGGCTCAAGGGCTCATTCAAAGGGCAATCCACTCCAGGGGAGAAGGGTGAGGCTTGTAGTAGCTCCACCTGTCCCTGCCCAGAGCTGCTGCTACTAGAATACAGATTTCTGAGCAGATTATGCACAGTTAGACCATCAAGGCAGGCAAACCCCAAACTTTTTAGGTGCCTCATGCCAAACTTCAAGATCCTTTGAAATGCTGAAATATTTAATGAACTGGGGTTACAGGAATGGAAAAACAGATCAGCGAGACTGCCATTCCCAGGACAGGTGTCTGATTTCCAAAACTTTTCTAAAAAAAAAAAATCTGCCAGGGCAATTTTACCAGAATAAGGGATTCTAAAGCTAAAACATTCAAATTCAATCTGAACTAGTGAGATAGGGGGTGGGGCAGAAATGTCTAAGGCAAAGTGAATAGGAGCTAGGGGTTCCCATTCTTTCAAGTATTTTGAAAAAAATATACCTGTTTCCCCAATGTTCTATCTCTTCCTCCCCTTTTCTTTTTCTCACAGAAAGGAATTATCAAATGACTATTCCCCATATAAACCCCAAGAGTGAATCAAAATCCCTATACATAACAGACTAGAACAGTAGCATTTCCTAAAAAGTCCTCAAACACAACAGCAATAATTACACAGCTTTAACAAATCCCATTCCAAATCTTAAACACACAGTAATAGATAATCCAGGCAAGATTTAACAGTCAGTCATCAACCATTCCCAAAGTCCCTCATATCAGTCCAAAGTGCACTAGATGCAGGATCCATGATCTCCTTTAAGAAAACTGCTGCTTCAGGCTGTGAAGTTGAACAAGATAAGGTGAGATCTTTCAAGACAGTTGTGAAAATCAAGTAAGGCTTCATCAATTTCAAAGGTTGAGTAGGCCTGAAGGACTTTAAGTATTAAGTCAAGGGCATACTTAAAGTCTCCTCCCTGTTATCTTAAGGACATATTTAAAGTCTCCTTCCTATTATCTTAAGGACATACTTAAAGTATCCTCCCTGCTATCCCCTCCCCTTAAGTTATCCCTTAAGAGCATACTTAAGTCCCCTTCTTGTTATCCTCCCTATTTCAGCCAAGTATGGGCACCTATGTACTCATTGGTCAAGTTCAATTTCTTGGATAGTTCCCTCATTTAGAATGTAAGATCCTCAGCCAATAAGGATGAGGGTCAGTGGTGGGAGGGGAATTTGCGTTAGGGATTAAAAGTGTTGACCCTGCCCCCTACAGTGCTTCCTCCCTTCAATTGTCTGCTCGGTGGGTGGGACGCCCAATTCTCGGGAGAACATATGAACTTTGTTCTAGAGATCTATCCAGTTTTTTTTATTAAAGGTTTCTGATCCACACAAAGTGATAGGAGGCTCTCATTCTATGGAGAAAGTGGGTGTGTCATGCCGACAAGCAAAGCTAATCAAAGCTGATCCAGGTTCCAGAAGCAAGTCAATATCTGTAATTTGACCAAAACCTAGAACAAAAACACAAATCTAACAAATAAAGATTAGATCAGTCTCAGATAAAAAGACTCTATTCACCAGACTGCTGCAAACTATGAGGAGGCCAAAATAAATTGGCCAGCAGTTTCCTATGTGAAAAGATGAGTTTGCTTTTCAGGCCAAGCAAATGGGTGCAGTCCCAAGTTGCAACATTAGTGAGGTCTCACAGACCCCTGTTAATTGTCCTCTTATCATGTAGAAACCTTAAAGAAACAACACAAATATTCAGTAACAGACAGATGACCAGGCAAAATACTTAGTTGCCCAAACATTTAGGATACAATGATTACATATAACCAGACTGAAAATAGCAAAGCATGACACAATTGAATTGCATTAACAAGTCTATTGACCATTGCTCTGATCAGAGAGATCAGTTACAGAAGGAAAAATGCAAGAACATAACTATAACATAACATAAACAGTTACAACTCAACCTTCAGCACATACAGAATAAAATAGCTTTAACCCACTTTTATTCTAATCAATTGTCTCAGTAACTGTCAGAAGGTGGAGCTTTAAAACTCCCAAATAGCATTAACTAATTAACTATAAGCCCAAGAACTTTTACCTCCAATAGCAGATGCCATTAATCAAATTTCTGATAAATCTTAAACAAAGATTTACCCTAACCTTATAGTAATAACAGAAAGAAATTTTGTCTCAGTAAGTTCACAACTTAGAACAATTATCATATCTGAGTAGATGCTACATAAGTGAACATTATACATACAAATCATTTTGCTTTTAAAATACCTAATACATAGAAAAATATCCCAAACTGCATATTGTCCATAACAGAAACATTTTCAAAAGGACAAAGAAAAAACTATTATGTTCAGAGGCCCTTTAAATAACCTCAGGATGACCCAATACAATCAATTTAAACTTATACAAAAGACCCAATTCCACATAAAAAAAAATTCGTACCAACGTATGGATCACATTTATGACCATATCTCTTAACCAAGAAAACCTTTATGTATCAAGAAACAAATATTCAATCAATTAATCTAAAAGTTAGCATGTCCTTAAAGATCACAGTTTGCTGCACTAGCCGTAATCAGATAAGAAAAAAAAAAAAAACTGCAGGAACACACTTAGAGAGGAAAGGGGAGGAGAGGATTCCATGTGGCCACCCTTCCCCCACTCCTGGCCCCTAGGAAAAAATACTTCCCTCAGGTTCCCCACTCAATTTCCTACATGGGGATCCTTTTCAAGATTTAGCCCATCAGTTTCCCAACATCAGGTTTCTTCCCAAATCCACCCATTTCCAACTTTCTCTTTCTCCCTGGCTACATACTTGAATAATCTCCTTAAGAACTTTCCTATCAGATGCTCCTTTCGTAAAGTAGCAGGAGGCAGTGGGGGTGGATGGCTCCCTCGGCTCCCTCACCCACCTCTTCACCTACTCCCAAAGTCTTTCTTTCACTTTCCTAAACCATGCAAACCTCTAATTGCCCTACAAATCAGTCCTTCCTAAATCACCTGTATTCCTCTTTCCTTTTTCCTTCAAAAACCTGTAAGAGTCACACTATAGTGAATAGCCCAAACCTCCACAAAACCCACACATGTCCAGCAGAGCTGGATTTAAAGTATAATTTATGTTAACAAATAACTCAATATATTTCAGAAGGTAACAAACTGAATCAAACTAAATACAGCTGTTTTTAAACGGTTTTTTTCTTTCTTTTCTTTTCCGCCACATTTCTTCTAACAGCTATTAGCATCTTATCTCCAGAGCTTTTTATTGCCCAGGCCAGGCTAAACTTGAATTTTATTGCTCTTTACTCTAGTAGGCTTTTCCTTAAAAAAAGTTTAAAATCATAAGCAAATTTTCCTTAATCATTGTTCTTAAAACTTAACAAAGTTCTTAAATCAGCAAACAGACTAGGGGCTGTTTCCAGGACCTCCACCCCCAGAGAGAAGTTTGTTTCAAGTCCTTTTTTCCCTTCCAGAATCCAAAGGGGTTTCTGTGAACTTCCAAGCCCGTTTAGTGCTTTTCTTTGCCTTGACAGCGAATGCTTAGATATTCCATTCAAACTTCTTTTCTTTAAATGTCAGCACACTGCTCTTCTATACATATTTTAACTTTCCGAACTTTCAAATCCCTTTCGATCTATTTTTTAATTTCTTTTTTTATTTCTCCCCTTCTCTCCCTTTTCTCCCTTTTTCTCACAAGACTGCTACAGTCAGCCAGAGACAGGAGAGAGAAAGATTTTTCAAACTTCTTGATATTTTCTAAGCCTGCAACACAGAGGCTGAATTCTTATCTCTTACAAACTTGCTAACTTTTAACACAGACACACACAGACACACATGGAGCTCCATTTTACTAAGCACAGTTGCAACGTTGTTCTTAAAAATTTCCAACCAACAACATAACAGACAAATCACACAGAACATAGAACACATATCACACAGACTACAAAGTTCCAACATTAAACAAACATATAACATATACCCAGAGGATATTTTCCAGCGTCCCAGAAAATACCCGTCTCAAAACTTTTAAACCCATCGGTATTTATTCTGAGACCATAGGTTGCTAGCAACAGACCAGACCAGAACCAGAATAACCAGAATCAGAACCAGATGGTACCCCAAAAGGTACCCAGACAGACTTACTCTCCCAAATACCGAATTGATTTTGTTATCCACTATAGGCCAGACTGAGGCTGAAGAACTGTTTCCTTTTCCCCGGAGGCTCTGGAGGTCTTTTCCCAAGAAATAGACCAAAATCCTGAGCCTCCTCAAGCCTAGGTGGAGACCAAGAGGTCTCTAATCTCTAATCCAGTTCTCAGTTTCTATCATCTTGGGGGGACCTCCAAAATATAATGCCAGAGAAACTGAGGCAGGAGAGAGATTAGAGAGTTTTTAATATTTTATTAATGGGAGAGTAAGATTGACTGGACAAGACTCTCGTCTTATTTATCCAGTCAGACAGAGATAAAGATATACCGGGACCAAGGAATTCATGTTGGTCCCAGGGCTGGAGGAGACTGTCATCTCAAAGAATCCAGCATCCAGCCGCCAGCCTCCAGCCCCCAGCAATGAATGGAGGAACCCCAACTTCTTAAATACCTTTTCTCTAAACAAAGGAAGGGGTAGGAAGTGGGGGAAAACTTCTGTCAGGATAGGGGAGGCCATAAATCCTAAAAACCCAGAGACAGGATGTCTGAATCCACAGAAATAAAGATGTCAGTGAGGTATCTTGGAATATTTTAGAGGGATATTGTAAATTCTTGAGGACAGAAGAGAGTCAGGAGGCCTACTCTCTTGTTTATCTTGCTAACAATTTATAACCTTAGAGCAAATGGTCCTCAGTCTTAATGGACCAGAGGCAGGGTTACAACTTAGGGGATTGAGACAGAACAGTTAAGGAAACTGAGACAAGGGAAACTAGTGCAGGGAAACTGAGTCAGGACAGTTAAAGAGAACTGTGGCATAACAATCCAAGGCAATTCCAATAAGTTTTTGATGGAAAATGCCAGCCTCATCCAGAGAGAGAACTGTGGAGATGTGAATATGAATCAAAGCATACTATTTTCACCTTTTTTATTTTTGTTTTGTTTTTTATTTCTCGTGATTTTTCTCTTTTGTTCTGATTTTTCTTTCTCTACATGACTCATATGGAAGTATATTAAAAATGAATGAACATGTATAATCTGTATCAGATTGCTTTCTAGCATGAGGAGGGTGATAGTAAAGAAGGGAAGAAGAACAAAAATCTTAAAAATGAATGTTAAAAACAACAAAAAAAGGAAATTGATGCATGCATTGTCAGAACTAGTTCAGTGTTTGGGAGCTCAAAAGGAAAATGCAAGAGAAAAAAAAGTATGCCTACTAAAGGTCTAAAGAGCTGTTGTGCTGACTTCACTGTTGTATGCTTGTGAAACCTGGACAGTATTCCTGTGCCATGCCAGGAGATTGAATTGCTTCCATTTGAATTGTTTTAAAGAACATTCTAAAGATTACCTGGTAACAAAAGGTACTGGACACTAAGTTGCTTTCTGAAGCTAAACTTCCAACATTCAAACTCTATTGCAAAGAATGTAACTCTTGGTGTACTGGCCACATTGTTCTAATGCTAAACATATGTTTGCCTAAAAGACTATTTTATGGAGAACACACACACAAAAGGCAAGCACTCATCACATAGGACTCAGAAGAAGTGATACAAGGACATTCTCTGTAGAACTTTGGAATCAATAGGAAGACATGGGAGATACCAGCATAGGATTTCCCAACATGGTGGATCCTCATCAAAGAAGGTGCAGTGTTGTCTGAGCAAAGTAGACTTGCAGTAGTTCAAAAGAAAGGTGAGATGACAAAACTTGGAGGCATGTCCACTTTGGTACAGCCTTCCAAGCGCATACTAGTCTGATCAGGCAGTTGGACACAATGTTTCTTGATTCCAACAAAGTGATATCTTTTTGATCCTCTTCAAGCATGAAGGATAGCAATCGACTGACTGCATTAGTTTTGTTTGTGAGGAAAAAAGTGAAGCTTTTGGATGTGCCATGATATACTCCTTCCTATTTAAAGGCATAACAAGAGTGCAGTTTGAATTTAGATTTATTTCTTTTGGTATAATTTTTAGTAAGATGGCTAGATATAAATATAATACAGTACCTCCTCTTTGAGAAAAGCAAATTAACCACCTTTGCTCTCTCAAAACCTTCCTGTAGGAATCAAAGAGACTTTACATTTATTTACTCCACCCTTCCAGTTATGTGGGCACATAAAATGTACATGGGTGTGCAAACACATATCATGTTACCACTTTGATAGAAAGGTAATGGACACAAGGAACAGAGATGTACTTTTTTGGATCTGACCTCTGTTTAAATGTTTCACTTGACTTTGCTTATTTATTACAAAGATTCCACATAGGAAGAGGATCCTGCTTTTCTCCACCCAGCTTCTAATTGCAATAGAATTCTCACTCAGGCAAGTAGCTCTTTTTGTCAACTATAATCCTGCTTTTCAATTGTACTCACCTTCTGTATTCTATTTTCTATAAATAGTTTTCCTCATTGTCTTATGTCTTCTTTCCCTCATTTCTTCTGACTCACCCTATGCTCTGCTTTTTCTTATCTCCTCTGTCTTTATCCATCTTGTCATTTCTCTCTGGATTTTAATGGCTCATAGCTATATCTCCTTTTGTTTGTGACTCACCCCTATCCTTATGATGTGAAATGGAAAAAAAAAAAAAAAAACTTGTCTTTCTTGGAAGGTCTGACTTAAATAATCCTTGTATAAATAATAACTTAAAAGGGTCCAAACAGTTATTTGATTTGTAATTTCTTAATTATAAACTTTAAAATTCTGAAAACAGTCATATATAAAGAAGCTGATGAATCATAAAAATCTATAGCCATGTTTATCTCAGTCTCTGATCTGCTTTCAAACAGGTTCTCTCAGTATTTTTATCTAAAAGAGTGGTTTTCTCTCAGCTTCTCAGAATAGTCTGCATCTCTCCTTAGACATTTTCCCCCCTGAGGAATCATGTTTTGTCTTAAGCTGACTTTTATGTATTCTTTACACAATCATTTATTTTTTATCCTTTTCTGCAACCAAAATATTAACATCACAAAAGGGGCAGTAATTTACATCTATAAACCTGCTAAAGTTTAATGCAGTAGCCTTGCCTCAATCTGTTTTTATATTATGTGGACTTGAGTTTAGTACTTGAACTGTTGTCTCTCCCACTTACTACATTACCCTTCCATCTCCTTTTCTTGTCTTACATATAGATGTTTCATCATCAGCAACATGTTGCAAACCATTTATAGCCATGATGATTTTTTCTATTGCCCTTTTGTGTCACATGCAATTGTAATTCTTCTGAGATTATGGTTTTCTCAGTTTTGAAGTTACCAATTGAAGCACCAGTAGAAAAAGATTTGTAACACCCTGGATCTCTCTCAAATATGATTCCCCAAAAAGCAATCCAAAAGTCCAAGATACTTTGTGGGTCAGCATCCACTCAAAATAATAGATCACAAGCCCCTATAGATGTTTTCACTTTTACTAGGCAAAAGAGAGATCATATTAGCTCAAAGCAAAGGCCAGTTAATAGAGAAGTATAGCACAAATAAATGATGGGAAAGATTTTCCTTGTACACACAAGTTACCACACTACTAGTGGGCATGGAGACACATACAGTAAATATATAGGACTAAGTGAAAGGAAGTAAGGGTTACAAGTATAGGAAATACATATATAGTGAGGGAACATACAGAGCTAGGGAAATTCATGTGCTTTATTGATGCAGAACCAGCATTCTCTTGTGATGCAATTGTTTTGCACTAGCATGATACAAAATGTTGTACCTGTAATTAAAAGGAACTGACTTTGATTTTGATATTTATTCTTTCTATTTGTATGGTACTCAATCAGTCATTTAAGCTTTCTAAGTTTGTTTTTCACAGTTTCCTCTTCTTTAAAATATAATAAAAATACTTGCAACATCTATCTTACAAAGTTGTTTAAAAAAAGAGCTTGAGTGTGTATGTGTGTGCTTGCACATGTGTGTACAGGAATTTTCATTTAACATGATGTGTTGATATGGTGCAGCCCTTAGTAAGGAGATAGCAATAACCCTAAGGCCACTTGGCCTTGAGAGTGATGTAGTTAGAAATGACATATTTCTTTCCCTAGGCTATTCTGCTCCAGTTTATTTTATATGACCAGAATGCTAAGGCAACAAATATTGCGCAAATGTTGCTATCAGATAATAATAGCCTGTTGGTCAGTGATAACATTTTCTGAAACTAATGAGCAACAATAATGAAGTACTTAAAGTTAATGCAGGTGAACAACAAAATTGGGTGTCTGTAATTTTTTTTTCCTGAGGCAATTGGAGTTAAATGACTTGCCAAGGGTTACATAGCCAGGAAGTGTTAAGTGTCTGATATCACATTTGAACTCAGGTTCTCCTAACTTCAGGACTGGGGTATCTGTAATTTAACCTGGTAACATTCCAGGCCTAGAAAAAAAAAAGTCAGATACAAAGTTAGAACCAGACCACTCCTCAATTCCACCTCTAACCATAAAATGAGCATATCAGTGACATGAAGCACCTGGTCTCTAACTTTTCCCTATAAATTTATCTTCTTGCTGCTGGATTTTTGCTAACTTCCTTTGGAATTTAGCCCACTTTAATTGGTATTACAATTGTAATAAATTTGGCCCTTTGATTGGGAAGTGGATCCTGAGCATGCAAATTTTTTCGAGACATCTTATAATACCGGTTTGGACCTCTGACAATTTTGGGGTCCATTTTAAACCCCAACAATGTGAAAAGATATAGAGGAACTCCTTTCTCCCATACATATTTCAGGAAAATAGATTAAAAAAGGATACTAGACTGAATATCAATCAATAAATCAAAAAAGAAACAATAATAGACTCCTCAGGTATTCCAGAACTACACAAAAATAAAACAAAAAACTTGACAGCACTGGAAAGGTGATTGCATCAGACAAGTTAGCATCAGTAAATAGGGCAGAAACTGCCAGTGCTTTGAACCAAGACAACTGCAAGGAAGGGAGAGGAAAACTCTCATAGCATTATGAGAATGATTGAATGGAAGATCCAGTGCTCTGAACAGGAATAGTCCAAGAAGCCAGTTCCAGAGTCAAGCATTGTGACAGGAGGATTTTAGCATAAAGGAGTTTGCATATTCATTTCTTTTAGTCACATCTAATTTTCATATTTTATTCTCTGAGATCATCTGAATTTGATTAAAGTTTAATAAATTGTACATATCTTCATTTTAACTCTCTGTAAATCTTTGTTTCAAGTATATTTCTTATTTTTAAAAATATTATTAGATTCTGCTTTCTATTATCCTCTTCCATTTGTGGGTGAGTTAATACTATTCTGAAAAATTAAAAAGAATTTTCGAAAATGTAGATGTGATAGCTCTTTGACAATTAGTGAATATAAAGCAAGGAATATACATCATAATATGGCATTTTTATAAAAATGGACAATTCATAGGACATAAGCCTCATAAATAAATATAATAAAACCAAACAACATTTTTAAACACCTTGAAATAAGTCAATGAATTGGAATTGCAACAACAACACAACAAAAACCTAGAAAAGCAGAAATTGCCAAATAGAAACCCCAAATATTAAAGAAGAGATAAAATTGAAATAAAAAACTCATAAAATTAATAAATACAGCTAGAAACTACTTTAAAATAATAATATATGTTTAGAAGAATTGCTCACATTTAACCTATATCAAATTGCTTATTGAATTGGGGAGGAGGGAGGAAAAAGGAGAGAGAAAAATTTGGAACGCAAGTTTTTTTGAAGGTGAATATTGAAAACTATCTTTATCTGTATTTGGAAAAATAAAATACCATTAAAAATAATAATACTTATAAAGCTTTAGCTAATATGATTTTTTTTAGAGAGGAAAACCAAATTGCCAGTACCAAAAATGAGAAAGGGAATTCATAAGAAATGGAAGACATTACCGGACATTATCAGATATTATAAAAATATTATTAGATGTGGCCAACTATACACCAACAAAATTGGTAATGAAATTAAATAGATGAATTTTAAAAAAATATATAAACTACCCAGACAAATAGTAGAGAATTTAAATAATCCAACCTCAGAAAAGAAATTGAACAAATTACAAATGAAATCCCAAAGAAAAATATCTCAGGATCAGATTGATTTATACATGAATACCACCAAACATTCAGAGAAAAATTCATTCTAATATCACATATCACATAAATTGTTTGGAAAAATAGGCATAATAGATCTTGTTAAATTTCTTCTATAAAAGAAGTATATTCATATATAAATCAGAGAGAAAACAAAAGGGAAAATCATGTGCACATAAGAGAGACGGAAAGAGAGAGACAGAGACAAAGACAGACAGACAGAGAGACAAAGAAAGAGATATGCTATAAGTGTCTGGTTTATGACTTTTTTTTAAAAAAAAGTAAAAGCTGGAAATGGCAATTACCAGAAATCTATGATTTGGAGTTCATATTAGTTTTTCTGAAAGCACAAATAAAGAATAAAGTACTAAGAGATTTATTTGTGGTAGCATAGATTGAAGGCAGCAAAATAGATGAAGGGGTGATTCATCTGTCAACTATGGCAAATTTGGAAATGAAGTAAATGAGATGAATGTTATATAAAAAAAATTTTGAGTATGAATCCATACCCCTCAAGGATAAGGTGGCATAGGGGAAGCATTAGGAGAAATGTTTTGTAACTTCCTATTGCTATATCTTCTAGTAAGTATCCAATGTTGATTGGTAAAATAAAACTTGAATAAAACTTGAAAATTCCCTCATGTAGGGTGGGGGTGGGTGATCATTTAAATACTAGCATTAGATAGATAATCATTCCTACTGCCCTTCTGGGCTACATCTAGAATGATGAGGGGGAGATATGGCCTTGCTTTTGATGACCAGAATCATTTCTTAAAGTAAGAGATAAGGATCCTTTGAGTTTAAATAACTATATGCAGGATTGAGGTCATTTAAAAGAAGCACTTCATTTTATTTTGTTTCTCTCTCTCTTTTTTCCTGGTTTGAGTTGATTTTTCTTGTGCGGCAAGATAATTGCATATATTGGATTTAACATATATTAGACTGCTAGCCATCTAGGGCAGAGGGTGGGGGAAGAGGGGAAAAATTGAAATACAAGGTTATGCAAGGGCTAATGTTGAAGAATTGTCCATACATAGCTTTTGAAAAATAAAAAAGCTTTAATAAAGAAAAAAATTAACAAAACAAAACAAAAAAAACAAAAGAAGCACTTACCAAGGAAGTAAACAAAGATTGCAAGGAGAATGATAACATATTTTTAAAAGAAAGGGATAAATGGAACAGCAAGATGGCATAGTGGACAGACTACCAGTTCTGAAATCAGGAGGCTCTGAGTTCAAATCTGACCTCAGACACTTAATACTTCCTATCTGTATATCTCTGGGCAAGTAACTTTATTCCAATTACCTCATACAAGAAAAAGAAAAAGATAAGTAATCATAATTCCGTTTATTATGGAACAGCCTGGTTGTTGTATAGAATACTCCTGTTAGAAGTCAAGTTGTTAAATATAGTAGAAAAAGTTCAGGATGGAAGGTTAAGGTTTTGGTCCCAGCTCTATTGGTTGTGTGACTTTGGGACAGGTCAGTTAACATTCTGGGCATCATTTAGCTTACCATAAAGTTTCAGTTTAACTCCACCCAACCCTTCCACTTTGCCCTTTGGAATGCCTGTTCCATGAGTAACAAATTTATCTTAATCTTAAATGTTTTTTTCTCCCATTCTTTCTATTGGAAGGAAAGTATGAAAAACAGTTTTCAGTTTTATGAAAAGGAAAGGTTTCTAACAATTGATGTACTACAGAAGTAAAATAGGCTGGCTGGAGAAGTAATAAGGTTTTTCATCACTGTAAATCTTTGAGTGGAATTTCAATGATCATTTGACAGGATGTTGTAGAGAGACTCCAATTAAGAGACAGTTTAGACTAGCTATCCACAGATATTTTTTCTAATTCAGAGAGTCTTTGTTTCCATGAAAAATCTTGAAGAATGGTAGAAGTGCCAATGGGACAAATGCCCCAGTTCCCCCCAAAAAGGTAATTTCTCTAAACTGCAAGCAAGTTTTCTTTTTTTTTTAAGGCTTTATTAAATGTATGGTTTGTGCATGTTATGAGAGAGGTCATAATCATGATTGGTATGCTTTGTAAAGAACAAGTGTGCAAGTTGTCAAAAGATTGGAATGATTTTCAAAAGAAGAAATTTGAAATATCAACAATTACCTGAAAATTCCCCAAAACATATTAATCATAGAAATTAAAACAATCCCGACATGTTACCGTACACCCAGCAACTTATCAGATTAAGGGTTTTTTCCTTTAAAGTTTTTTAAAATTCTGCACTTAAATATAAAAAAGAGCATATCCATCCATACAAAAGAACACAAAAAATTATTAAAACTGTAATATTTATTTTATACCATTTTTTTTCTAAAATATATAATGCATTTTATATGTTACTTTCAGAATGAATCTTCTTGGTTGTGCTTCCTCTTAAAGTTCCTTCTGTCCTCTTTTCTACATTTATATATATATATATTATATGTAATATGTATATATATTAATGTCTGTCACCTTTTTATTATAGCTTTTTATTTACAAAACATATACATGGGTATTTTTCAACACTGACTCTTTTTGTTTTTAAATTTTTATTTTTTATTTAATGATTACTTTATATTGACAACATTATCCCTTGCACTCGTTTCTTTTCCGATTTTTTTTCCCCTCCCCTAGATGGCAAGCAGTCCTTTATATTCAACACTGACTCTTACAAAACCTTCTGTTCCAGATTTTCTCCTCCTTCTCCCCATCGCTTCCCTTAGATGGCAGGTATTCCAATATATGTTAAAATATATGCTAAATCCAATATATGTATACATATCCATACAGTTATCTTGCTGCACAAGAAAAATCTAAAAAGAAAAAAAAAACCTGAGAGGGAAAACAAAAATGCAAGCAAACAACAACAGAAAGAGTGAAAATGCTATGTTTTGGTCTACACTCAGTTCCCACAGTCTTCTCCCTGGGATGATGACTCTCTTCATTATTGAATGATCATTACTGACCATTGAAACTGAATCAGTTCATATTAAAGAGAACCATGAACTGATCATTGTATAATCTTGTTGTTGCCATGTACAATGATCTCCTGGTTCTACTAATTTCACTCAGCATCAGTTCATGTAAATTTCTCCAGGCCTCTCTGAAATCATCCTGCTGATTATTTCTTACAGAAAAATAATATTCCATTCCATTCATATTCATAATTTATTCGGCCATTCTCCACTTGACGGGCATCCATTCAGTTTCCAGTTTCTAGCCACTACAAAAATGGCTACCACAAACATTTTTGCACATGTGAGTCCCTTTCCCTTCTTTAAGATCTCTTTGGAATATAAGCCCACTAGAAACACTGCTGGACCAAAGGGCATGCACAGTTTGATAACTTTTTGAGCATAGTTCCAACTCTCCAGAAGGGTTGGATCCATTCACAATTCCACCAACAATGTATCAGTGTAACAGTTTTCCCACATCCCCTTCAACATTCATCATCTTTTCCTGTCATTTTAGCCAATCTGAGAGGTGTGTAGTGGTATCTCAGAGTTGTCTTAATTTGCATTTCTCTGATCAGTAGTGATTTGGAGTGCCTTTTTTTATGGTCTTCCACCTTTTTGGGAGAAATTAGTATTGTTAACCCCTTTTCTCTATCCCTTACTCAATTAACCAAGAAAAAGAAAGAAAATAAACCCTTATAACCAGAAAACAAGAAAAATTCAAATTCATAAAATTGCTATAGCACTTTATTCCTATCACCTCTCTATTAAGAGGTAGATAACAAAGTTCATTATGGCCTCTGGAGATATGGTTGGCCAATGCACAGATGACAGTTGGTCATTGATCAGAATTCTTAATTCTTTAAAATTGTTTTTCTTTACGATGTTGATACCTTGGTGTAAATTGTTCTTGTGTTTGAACATCCCTCTGTGTCAGTTAATATATCAAGATTTTCTCAAGTAGTCTTTTTTGTTATTTCTCATAACACAATAATATTTCATTATATTCATATCCCACAATTTGTTCAATCATTTCCCAATTGTCTATGATGCAATATAATACACCTCTCAATAAATTCTTCTCTTTCCCTTGTTATTGTTTTCTCTTTGCTGTCAATGATCCTCTTAAACATATTCCTGCTTGTTTCCTAGTTGAGTTCTACATCAAATTGTGTGTGCTCAACTCTTTTTTCCCTTTTCAGAAAGTGAAGTTCTGAGAACTGTTTCCTCCATTCTGTTCTTTATGTCGTACACTCTTCCAATACATCTCAATGAAGAAAAATAGCCAGTTTCCTTTTTCCTACACTAGTGTTTTCCTCTTTTTGGCTTTCCTTCTCTTTTCCCTCTTAAAATCTTCAGAACAGAACCAATCTATAGTAATAAAGATGGTAAGGTATTGAGGGAACCCTTCTCACTCAAACTTTCAAATGTTGTATATTGGATCACTTGCAGTCTGGGCGTGGAGTGGAAGGAAGGAAGGGAGAAAAAATCTGAAACACAAAGTTTTTTTTTTTTTTTTGAAAGATGAATAATGAAAATTATCTATGCATATATTTTGAAAATAAAAAGCTTTAAAAAAAGAATTTCAAAAATTGAAAGGGATGTGAATAAACTAGGACACTAATTTATTGTTGGTGAAACAATGAATTCATCCAACCATTTTTGAGAGCAATCTGGAATCATGTCCAAAGAGTTATTAAAATGCCAATAGTCTTTTATTTTATTTTATTTTATAATAACTTTTTATTGACAGAACCCATGCCAGGGTAATTTTTTACAACATTTTCCCTTACACTCACTTCTGTTCCGATTTTCCCCTCCCTTCCTCCACCCCTTCCCCTAGATGGCAAGCAGTCCTATATATGTTAAATATGTTAATGCCAATAGTCTTCAACCCAGCAATTCCACTATGAGAATTCCCAAGATGATTAGGGAAAGATTTTCCTATGATGATTAGTGAAAAAGGAAAAGAATCTATATGTTCTAAAATATTTATAGAAGTTCTGTCTGTGGTGACAAAAAAACCTGGAAATTCTTCCATCAATTGGATAATGGCTAAACAAATTGTGCTATATGATCATGATGTAATTGTACTGTGCTATAAGAAGTGATGAACTCAATGATCTTGGAAAAATATGAATAGACTTGCATGAAATAATGAAGAGTGAAATGAATGGAACCAAGAGAATAATGTATACAGTAGCAGCAATATTGTTTTCAGAACAACTCTGAGTGACTAAGTCACTTTATTTTAAACACCAAAATTAACTACAAAATTCATATGAAGGAAGACACTATCTGCATCCAGAGAAAGAGCTGGTTATTTTAGATAAGTGTGTATGTGTGTGTGTGTGTGTGTTTGCCAAAAGGTAGCCATCTCTAGAGTAGAGGATAGGAGAGAAAGGGGGAAAATATGAAGAAAAGTTACATGATAATTTTGTTATATATTTAAAAGGAATAGCAAATTGCAATAAAAGATTTGCAGTTTCTTATGCAATCATCTCCCCCCCCCCTATTTTATTATGTAATGGTAATGAATAAAATAAATAAAAAAAGAATGTCAGCATCATTGCCTAATACAGATCCTTCTAGTCACTTAAACAAAATATACCATTCTAGATTTCTCTTAAGTCTTGTGTATTTGAAATTTGAAATTTCTTGGCTCTAATATTTTCACCAGAAATTTGTTAAAGTCCTCTATTCCATTAATGATCCATTCCAATCCCATTTCCTGTACTCCAGGATTATATCCAGTTTTGTTGAGTAAGTTGTTGTTGGCTATAAGCCTTTATCTTTTGCCTTTTGAGAATATTGTGCTCCAACATTTCCTCTCATTTACAATGGAAGCTGTGGAATTGTGTGATTCTCACCATGGTCTCTTGATCCTTGAAGTGCTTTTTCCTGAATGCTTATTGTATCTTTTTTGGTATGAAAACTCTGGATTTTGGTATAGCATTCCTGAGACTTTTAATTTTGCAATTTCTTTCAGCAGGGAATTCCATGCTGAAACCCAATGGTTTCTTTCTAATTTTACTTTATCCACTGGTTCAAATAAATCTGATCAGTTTCCACTTAATGATTTCTTGAAATGTAGTGTAAGTTTCTTGTAATATCATGGTTTTCAAGGAATCTAATGATTCTTAAATTCTTTAGCCTTAACTTGTTTTTAAGGTTAGTTTTTAAAAATTAGATATTTTCCATTTTCTTCTTTTTTTAATCTTTTGGATTTATTTTTTCTTTTCTTTTTTCTTTTGGATTTATTTTTATAGATTATCATTTTTCCAATTACATGTAAAGATGGTTTTCAACATTCATTTTTATAAGACTTTGAGTTCCAATTTATTTTTCTCTCTCCCTTCTTTACCTCATTTCTTCCTCAAGAGAGCAAGGAATCTGATATAGGTTATACATGTACAATCATTTTTTTAAAAAATGTATTTCCATATTGGGAAAGAAAAATCAGAAGAAAAGAAAAAATCATGAGAAAGAGAAAAATAAAACAAAACAAAAAAAGGTGAAAATAGTATCCTTTGATCTGCATTCAGTCTCCATATTTCTCTCTCTGTGTATATAGTATTCTCCCAGTTCTGCTCACTTCACTTGCCATCACTTCAAATACATCTTTCCAAACTTTTCTGAAATCAACTTGCTCATCATTTCTTATAGAACAATAATATTTCATTACATTCATATGCCATAACTTATTCAGTCATTCCCAAATCATGGGCATCCATTCAATTTCCAATCCAATACTACCACAAAAAGAGCAGTTTCAAATGTTTTTGCACATGTGGATCCCTTTCCTTTTTTTATGATCTTTTTGGGATAGAGATCCAGCAGAAGCACTGTTGGATCAAAGGGTATGCACAGTTTTATAGCTCTATGGGCATAATTCGTTGAATTTATTTTAATGATTCTTGATATTTCATGGAATCATTTGTTTTTGTTTAGTCTATTTCAGTTTTCAAGAGTCATTAGCAGGCAAGGTTTACCACTTGAAGCCATATATTCTCCTTCCAATTTTCTTCTCAAAAGATTTTATTTCATTTAAAAAATATTTCCTGCTTAATTTTTTTTATTCCTCTCTCTAACATTACTTCCTGTATTGGATTTTTATGCTCTATTCCTTGGCAGGAGTAATTGTTCCTGCTTGGTCTCACCTGGATTCCTGCACTGACCTTCACCTTGCAGGATTAAAAATCCCTGTGGTCTTTGAATTTCAAGGTGCTCCATCTTTAGGATCTTTTCTGATGTTTTTACATAGTGTTAGGGGCTTCAGAAGCCCTGGGCCTGGGATAATTTAATCATAGTGCTTAGATGCCTACTGGTTTCTGCTTGGTCATATTACTTAGCATTCTCCACCTGGGGCTGTCTAATTACTCTGGGGCTTTTTCAGAGGAGGTCTTTACTTTGGCTGGCTTGAACATAGACTCTTGCAATCTACATGTATCTGGTCCTCTCTACTTGTAGTAGGAGGCTACCCTGAACTAGCCCTGGCTTTATTGGAAGCCTCCTCTCCTAATAATCTTAGGGTTCAATCTGGCACATATTTCAGGGTTTTGTTGAAACAAGAAATCTATCTTGTCTCAAAATCCAATTTTGCAAATGTAACTCAGCAAAGGTGCAATTTTTTGTTGGAAGAGCTATAGGAAATCAGGTATATTAATTCACTGCTGGTAGGACTGTGAGTCAGCTCAACTATTATAGAAAACATTTGGGAATTATGCACGAAAAGTTTAAGCCTTTTGATCCAGAGATTCCACTCTTGGTGATATGTGCAGTTTCTAGGGGAGATGTAGCAATAACCATAAGCCCATCTGACCTTGAGAGTGTAATAGTTGGAAATGATATATTTCTTCCCTTAGGCTATTCTGCCCCAGTTTACTCTATATGATCAGGATATTATAGCCACAAATATTGCTGGCTGTCAGATAACAGCCTGTTGGTCAGCGATAACAGAGTTTCTGTGACTAATGAGCAACAATAATGAAGTTCTTTATTGAAGCAAAAGAAGAAAAACTCATCTGTACCAAACATTCATAGCAGGATTATTTATTTTTTTAAATGTATTTAATATTTTATTTTTCCCCAGTTACATATAAAAACATTTCAGTTCCAAATTCTCTCCCTTCCTCCTCCTCAACCCCTTCAATGGAAAGGAAGGAATTCAATATAAGGTTATACATGCATAATAGTCATGTTGTGAAAGAAAATAGACTTAAAAAAACCCCTCAAAAATAAATAAAAGGAAAAAAGGGTGTTTCTATTTGTATTCAGACACTATTAGTTCTTTCTCTGGGGATGGATCACTGTATTGTATTGCTAAGAATAGCTAAGTTTTCATAGCTGAACATCTTACAATATTCTATTACTTTTTCATTTTACATCAACTCATGTAAGTCTTTTCATGTTTTTATGAGAGTATCCAGAATTATTTGTGATAACAAAAAAAAACTGGAAAAAAATATTTGTTCAGTGATTGGGGGAAAACTAAAGAAAGTGTGCTAAAATGAATGTAATAGAATTTTACTGTGTCATTAGGAACATCAAATATAACTAATTTGAAATAACATGGGAGCACTCATGTCAACTGAAGACAACAGAATTCACAGAAAATAATTAATGACTAAAACAACATAAATATAGGCCTCACTGGCAGGCAACAAAACATGCAATAAATATAAGTCAATGCTGGAACTATAATTTCAAAGTTAAGAAAAAAGATTCTGTTAACACTCATATAGAAACAGAAAGTAGACTATTGCAACAGTTTTTTTGCTGTTTCGTTTTTAGTAAATATTCTTTGTGAGGTGGAATTGATTAGTCATTTCTTGGAAAGCATGTATTGTGTCAAAGCAGTGGGTTAAATTATTTTTTTAAAGAACAAATTTTTCAGAACTAGTTTCTTTTTTAAATAAAATGAGTAAATTGATAGGTGAAGTAACACAAATTACTTGAATTTCAACAAGGATTTGATTAAGAATTTTAGAATATTCTTATGAGAAGGCCAAAGGATAGTGCAATTGACCAGATTAGAAACAATTAGATCCAAAGATTGTAGATTAGTTGCTTGATATGTAAAGCAGAGTTTCTTAATTTAGAATAGAGGTTCTTAATTTAGAATAGGGATTCTTAACCCCGTTTTAATTTTCCAAGGAGAGAAGGTCTATGAACTTGAATAAAAGAAAATTATGTATTTTCACCAACCTCTAACTGAAATCTAGCCCTTCCTTCAATTATTTAATTATTTAAAAATATTATTCTTAGTATGTCAGAAACTTGGCATTGATCCACACTTAACATTGTATACCAAGATAAAGTTGAAATGGGCTAATGATTTAGACATAAAAAGTGATATAAGCAAATTAGAAGAACATAAGACAGTTTACCTCTCAGATATGTGGAAAAGGAAGGAATTTGTGGCCAAAGAAGACCTGGAGTTCATTACTAAACATAGAATAGATAATTTTGATTATATTAAATTAAAAAATTTTTGTACAAACAAAACCAGTGCAGATAAGATTACAAGGGAAGCAATAAACTGGGGGGGGGGGGGGAATTTTCACATTCAAGGGATAAAGATTTCATTTCTAAAATACATAGAGAATTGATTGAAATTTATAAGAATTTAATCCATTCTCCATTTGAGAAATGGCCAGAGGATATGAACAGACAATTTTCAGATGAATAAATTGAAACCATTTTTAGCCATATGTAAAGGTATTCTAAATCACTATTGATCAGAAAAATGCAAATTAAGACAACTCTGAGGTACCTCTCAGATCGAATAAGATGATAGGAAAAAAATGATGAATGTTGAAGGGAATGTGGGAAAACTGAGACACTAATACATTGTTGGTGGAGTTGTGAAACGATCCAGTCATTCTGAAGAGCAATTTGGAACTATGCCAAAAGGGCTATCAAACTGTGCATATCCTTTGATCCAGCAGTTTTTCTACTGGGCTTATATCCCAAAGAAACCATAAAGGAGGGAAAAGGTAGCTTTTAAATCTTGTATGATTCTGATGATGGTCCCATGATAGTTGAATTGTTTGTTTCTGCCTGTTTTCAGTATTTTTCTTTGGGCCGGGGGCGCTGGAATTTGACTATAATATTCCTGGGACTTTTCATTTTGGGAATCTCTTTCAGGATTGCAAGGTGGTGATCAAAGGATTCTTTCCATTTTCACTTTACCATCTAGTTCTAAAATTTTGGGATAGTTTTCCTTGATAATTTCTTGAAAGATAATATCTTTGTTCTTTTTTTCAGGTAGTCTAATAATTCTTAAATTGTCTTAAATTGATCTCTTTTCCACATTGATTGTTTTTCTGTTGAAATATTTCATATTTTCTGCTTTTTAATTGCTTTTAACTTTGATTGTTTTGTGATGTCCCATGTATTCATTAGCTTCATTTGCCAAATTCTAATTTTTTAAGGAACTATTTTCTTTAGTGATATTTCATTCCTTTTTTATCATGTGACCAATTCTGTTTTTTAAGATGTTATTTTTTTCACCATTTAAAAATGCTCTTTTCATAATTTTCTTGAATTGCTCTTATTACTACTCTCCATTTTTCCCTCTATCACTAATATTTGCTTTTATAAAACCTTTTTGTGCATGCATGTGTGCATGCTCACTCTTTTTTTCCTGTCTGTCTCTGTTTCTGTCTTTTTCTCTGTCTCTGCCTCTCTCTGTATCTCTCTGTGTCTCTGTCTCTCTCTGTTTCTGTCTCTGTCTGTCTGTCTGTCTCTTTTTCTCATTCTCTAGCTTTCCCTAGAAATCTTCTGGGGCTTAGTGCTTTTCTTTTCCTTTATGATTTTTTTTTGGTTGTTTTTCTATTGTTTTGGCATTTTCCTAGCCCATTTCTTGACTTTGAACTTTATGTTAAAATTAGACTTTGTTCACTTGTGAGAAGACACACTATCCCAAGCATCATATTGGTTTTTTCCCTTACAGTACTTTTTTACAATGCTATTTTGGGGGGTTTGTAAGTTTTTGATGTTCCCAAGGTTGTGTGATCTGGGTAAAATTCTGGTTATTGCTCTCTTGGTTTGTTCTCTGGTTCTTAATCAGGAAGGTCCCTTACAGCCAGCTACCCGCTCCACTTTGTAACTGTTACCCAGAACAATGACTGGATAATTTAGGTGCTGTCAGGATCCTCATATCAATATCACCACCCTCTTTTATTCTTTTCTTTTTACCATTAGGAGATACCCTGTTTTCTAAAGCTAAGACCCAGCAAGCAAGCTGTTCTCTAAGTTGAACATAACAAAAATCCTGAGTGCTCACCTGTAATGGGCCAGAATACTGGAGAAATTCTTATAACAAGGTGTTAACTCAGTGGAATTGATAATACAATGGTTATCTAGTTTAGCATAGTGATTAATAGTTCTCTAGTTCAGTACATGTACTTAGTACTCAATATAGTTCCAAAAGATTGACACCTATTCTACAAAATTCACACTTACGATGATGTAATTATAATAGAGTATATAAGCTGGTACAAACTCAGCCAGAGACATTCAGTCCATCTCCCACCAATGTGGGGGACTGGAACGTGTAACGACCGTGCTAGCACCCAGGACACCCCAGAATCAGCCGGAGTCAGGATAAACAAAAGTCCTCAATCTTTATTCTTGGTCTCCAGACTCGAGATTGAACAGGATGGAAGCAGAATCAATTCGACCACCTTCTCCCTCGTCTACCACCAACAGTGTGTGTCTGGCTAGCTTTTCTCCACCCCCTAATCCCTCCTACAATCCTCTATACACCAATCACTGAGCCAGTACTGATAGTGGAAAGGACCATTTTCCAAGCATATGCCCATAGAGTATCGTCCAATCAGAAGTTAGCCTCAAGCATTCGCAGTCTCTGCAGTCCCGATCTCAGTGCATAGTTCCAGTCCTCTACATCTCCCGCTTTCTTTTGTTTTAAAACACAGGTGGTCATGCCATCCCTGACTTCTCAGAATGGTGAGAGCCCCCAAAAGGAGGTGATCATGCCATCCCTGACTTCTCAGGAAGGGAGGTGAAAGCACTAAAAAGGAGATGATCACGCCCTCCCTGACATCTCAGGAAGGGAGATGAAAAGCACCAAAGAGAAGTGGGGGTTGCTAGTGGGTTTCTAGGCTGAAGGCTCTTATTAGAAGCAGGTATGCACAAACCCATCAGCATTGGAGATATTACACAAGCATGTAGCAATAACGCACAGGCTGTTAGTGGTGACTCTTCCCACAGTCAGTACAGGCTCAATGTGGTGCAACAGATATGAATTGTATATGCAAGTAGTGATATAACAAACAATATAAATCAATATGGTATTATAAGAGATTTCCAGAAGTCCTAGAAGGAGGGCATGTAAACAACAGTCACACATACACCTTTTTCAGCAGCCAAGACATAGTCCAAAACCAATCTATTGTCCACTGCTTCACATGTCAGGGAATCTAATGATTCCCCACAAGTTTTTGAAGTCCTGTAACAGTCTTTTCATGTGTTAGGGAATCCAATGATCCCTGCAAGTTTTTGAAATCCTGCAACAGTCTTTTCATGTGTTAGGGAATCCAATGATCCCAGCAGATTTTGAAGTCTTGCAACAGTATCATCATTTCTCAGAAAATCCAATGATTCCTGAGAGTTTTCAAGTCCTACAACAATCTTATCATATCTCAGAGAATCCAATGATTCCTGAGGGTTTTAAAGTCCTACAACAATCTTATGTCTTGATGTCCATGGGTCAAACACCATAACTGCCATGCTCTTTTTTTTTTTTTTTTAATTTTTTTTTAAATTTTTATTTAATAATTACTTTATATTGACACTCGTTTCTGTTCCAATTTTTTTTTCCCTCCCTCCCTCCACCCCCTCCCCTAGATGGCAAGCAGTCCTTTATATGTTGGATATGTTGCAGTATATCCTAGATACAATATATGTTTGCAGAACCGAACAGTTCTCTTGTTGCATAGGGAGAATTGGATTCAGAAGGTATAAATAACCCGGGAAGAAAAACAAAAATGCAGATAGTTCACATTCATTTCCCAGTGTTCTTTCTTTGGGTGTAGCTGCTTTTGTCTGTCATTTATCAATTGAAACTCAGATCTCTTTGTCAAAGAAATCTCCTTCCATCAAAATATGTCCTCATACAATATCGTTGTCGAAGTGTATAATGATCTCCTGGTTCTGCTCATTTCACTTAGCATCAGTTCATGTAAGTCTCGCCAGTCCTCTCTGTATTCATCCTGCTGGTCATTTCTTACAGAACAATAATATTCCATAACATTCATATACCATAATTTACCCAGCCATTCTCCAATTGATGGGCATCATTCATTTTCCAGTTTCTAGCCACTACAAACAGGGCTGCTACAAACATTTTGGCACATACAGGTCCCTTTCCCTTCTTTAGTATTTCTTTGGGATATAAGCCCAATAGAAACACTGCTGGATCAAAGGGTATGCACAATTTGATAATTTTTTGGGCATAATTCCAGATTGCTCTCCAGAATGGTTGGATTCGTTCACAACTCCACCAACAATGCAATAGTGTCCCAGTTTTCCCGCATCCCCTCCAACATTCATCATTATTTTTTCCTGTCATCTTAGCCAATCTGACAGGTGTGTAGTGGTATCTCAGAGTTGTCTTAATTTGCATTTCTCTGATCAATAATGATTTGGAGCACTCTTTCATATGAGTGGTAATAGTTTCAATTTCATCCTCTGAAAATTGTCTGTTCATATCCTTTGACCATTTATCAATTGGAGAATGGCTTGATTTCTTATAAATTTGAGTCAGTTCTCTATATATTTTGGAAATGAGGCCTTTATCAGAACCTTTAACTGTGAAAATGTTTTCCCAGTTTGTTGCTTCCCTTCTAATCTTGTTTGCATTAGTTTTATTTGTACAAAGGCTTTTTAATTTGATGTAATCGAAATTTTCTATTTTGTGATCAGTAATGGTCTCTAGTTCATCTTTGGTCACAAATTTCTTTCTCCTCCACAAGTCTGAGAGATAAACTATTCTATGTTCCTCTAATTTATTTATAATCTCGTTCTTTATGCCTAGGTCATAGACCCATTTTGATCTTATCTTGGTATATGGTGTTAAGTGTGGGTCCATGCCTAATTTCTGCCATACTAATTTCCAATTATCCCAGCAGTTTTTATCAAATAATGAATTCTTTTCCCAGAAGTTAGGGGCTTTGGGTTTGTCAAACACTAGATTGCTATAATTGACTATTCTGTCTTGTGAACCTAGCCTTTTCCACTGATCCACTAATCTATTTCTTAGCCAATACCAAATGGTTTTGGTGACTGCTGCTTTATAATATAATTTTAGATCAGGTACAGCTAGGCCACCTTCATTTGATTTTTTTTTTCATTAATTCCCTTGAGATTCTCGACTTTTTATTGTTCCATATGAATTTTGTTGTTATTTTTTCTAGATCAATAAAATATTTTCTTGGAAGTCTGATTGGTATAGCACTAAATAAATAGATTAGTTTAGGGAGTATTGTCATCTTTATTATGTTCGCTCGGCCGATCCAAGAGCACATAATATTTTTCCAATTATTTAAGTCTGACTTTATTTGTGTGGAGACTTTTTTATAATTTTGCTCATATAATTCCTGACTTTCCTTTGGTAGATAGATTCCCAAATATTTTATGGTATCAACAGTTATTCTGAATGGAATTTCTCTTTGTATCTCTTGCTGTTGGGTTTTGTTGGTGATATATAAAAATGCTGAGGATTTATGGGGATTTATTTTGTAGCCAGCTACTTTGCTAAAATTATGAATTATTTCCAATAGCTTTTTAGTAGAATCTCTGGGGTTCTCTAGGTATACCATCATATCATCTGCAAAGAGTGATAGTTTGGTTTCCTCATTGCCTACTCTAATTCCTTTAATTTCTTTCTCGACTCTTATTGCCGAGGCTAGTGTTTCTAATACGATATTAAATAATAATGGTGATAGTGGGCAACCTTGCTTCACTCCAGATCTTACTGGGAAAGGTTCCAGTTTTTCCCCATTGCATATGATGCTTACTGATGGTTTTAAATATATGCTCCTGACTATTTTAAGGAAAAGTCCATTTATTCCTATGCTCTCAAGTGTTTTTATTAGGAATGGATGTTGGATTTTATCAAATGCTTTTTCTGCATCTATTGAGATGATCATATGGTTTTTATCTGTTTGGTTATTGATATAGTCAATTATGCTAATAGTTTTCCTAATATTGAACCAGCCCTGCATTCCTGGTATAAATCCTACTTGGTCATAGTGTATTATCCTGGTGATGATTTTCTGTAATCTTTTTGCTAATATTTTATTTAAGATTTTAGCATCAATATTCATTAGGGAGATTGGTCTATAATTTTCTTTCTCTGTTTTCAGCCTACCTGGTTTAGGTATCAGTACCATGTCTGTGTCATAAAAGGAGTTTGGTAGGACTCCTTCAATCCCTATTTTTTCAAATAGTTTATATAACATTGGAGTTAATTGTTCTTTAAATGTTTGGTAGAATTCACATGTAAATCCATCTGGTCCTGGGGATTTTTTCTTAGGGAGTTGATTGATAGTTTGTTCTATTTCTTTTTCTGAGATGGGACTGTTTAGGATATTTACTTCTTCCTCTGTTAGTTTGGGCAAGCTATATTTTTGGAGGTATTTTTCTATTTCATTTAAGTTGTCGAATTTATTGGCATAAAGTTGGGCAAAGTAACTCCTAATTATTGCTCTAATTTCCTCTTCGTTAGTGGCGAGTTCTCCCTTTTCATTTTTAAGACTAACAATTTGATTTTCCTCTTTCCTTTTTTTAATCAGATTTACTAAGGGTTTGTCTATTTTGTTGGTTTTTTCATAGAACCAACTCTTAGTTTTATTAATCATTTCAATAGTTTTTTTACTTTCAATTTTATTGATCTCACCTTTTATTTTTAGAATTTCAAGTTTAGTGTTTGACTGGGGGTTTTTAATTTGTTCCTTTTCTAGCATTTTTAATTGCAAACCCAATTCATTGATCTTCTCTTTCTCTATTTTATACAAATAGGCCTCTAGAGATATGAAATTTCCCCTTATTACCGCTTTGGCTGCATCCCATACATTTTGGTATGATGTCTCATTATTATCGTTTTCTTGGGTGAAGTTATTAATTATGTCTATGATTTGCTGTTTCACCCAATCATTCTTTAGTATGAGATTATTTAGTTTCCAATTATTTTTTGGTCTACTTCCCTAGGTAGTGGTTCCATGAACTGCTGAAAAGAAAGTGTATTCCTTTCTGTCTCCATTACATTTTCTCCAGAGATCTATCATATCTAACTTTTCTAGTATTCTATTTACCTCTTTGACTTCTTTCTTATTTATTTTGTGGTTTGATTTATCTAATTCTGAGAGTGCAAGGTTGAGATCTCCCACTATTATAGTTTTACTGTCTATTTCTTCTTGCAGCTCTCTTAGTTTCTCTTTTAAGAATTTAGATGCTACCCCACTTGGTGCATATATGTTTAATATAGATAGTGCTTCATTATCCATGCTACCCTTTAGCAAGATATAGTGTCCTTCCTTATCTCTTTTAATTAGGTCAATTTTTGCTTTAGCTTGATCTGAGATCAGGATGGCTACCCCTGCTTTTTTGACTTCACCTGAAGCATAGTAGATTTTGCTCCAACCTTTTACCTTTAACCTGCATGTATCTCCCCGCTTCAGGTGTGTTTCCTGTAAACAACATATTGTAGGATTCTGGCTTTTAATCCATTCTGCTAACCGCTTCCTCTTTATGGGGGAGTTTACCCCATTCACATTTATGGTTAGAATGACCAATTCTGTATTGCTTGCCATCTTGTTAACCCCGGTTTATGCTTTTCTCCCTTCTTTCCCCTTTCCCCCCCTTCCAAGTATTAAGCTTGTGAGCACCACTTGCTTCTCACAGCTCTCCCTTTTTAGTATCCCTCCCCCCACCTTAGAGTTCCTCCCCCTATCTTACCCCTTTCCCTCCCAGTTCCCGTATTCCCTTCCACTTAGCTTATTCCTTCCCTTTTCACTTTTCCCTTCTCACTTTTCAATGAGGTGGGAGAAGTTTTACCATAGATTGAATATGTCTTAAGAGTCAGCAATGGAACCATCAGATGTTTCTTGGGTCTTCTCCTTTGTTTCAAGGGTCTGTTCTGTTTCCCTCTGATGAACAAGGCGAATACTGCTTGTTGGCACCCATCTGATTCCTTCTCCACCTGTGGAGATACAAGCAAACCCTCTCCCCCAAGCAGTTAACCTATCTGGTCCCTTCCATTCACCACTTTCTGGGTCTCTCCATATCACCTGGTGATTATCTAAAGATAGTGGAGCTGCTCGCACTGGACACTGTCCTTCCAATGGGCTATAAAACCTGTCTGCCGGAGCCAGTGCATCTCTGTCAAAAATCAAGAAATTAATAGTATAAAGGGTTAGATTTAGAAGTTCTCTAGGGTTACCTGTGGCTCCCCCTTTCTCTTGTTTTTGGAGGAGGTTCTTAATGTCTCTGTTTCTCCTCTCTACTATTGTCTATCCTTGAGGATTAAAGGGTATGCCAGTGGTGTGTAAAATCTTGTACTGTGCACAAAAGTGTGCAAAATGTTTAGAAGTATATGCAGGTCCATTGTCTGTTTTTATGGCTTGTGGCATACCCATAATTACAAATGCTTGTATAAGGAATCCAGTAACCACTCGAGCTGTCTCTTTTGCTGCTGGTATTGCAAAAGTGAATCCTGAAAAAGTGTCTACCACAACATGGATAAAAGACAGATGACCAAAAGACTTATAATGGGTCACATTCACTTGCCAAATTTCATTGAGTCTCAAACCACGAGGGTTCTTCCCTGGAGGCAGTGTAGGAGCATGGAAAGGAAGGCAAGCTGTACAGGCTTTTACTATGCTCCTTGCTTCCTCTCTTGTTATTCCAAATTGCAAATGTAAAGCTCGAGCAGCCTGATGATATTTAAAATGAGATTCTTGGGCTTCTTGAAATAAAGGAGTATTGGCCAGCATAGTTAGAAGGCTATCTGCTTTTGAATTACCATCAAAAATTGGACCTGGAAGTCCACTATGAGAGTGGACATGCAAAATATAAATCTTACCTGGATGCTTTCTCACTTGCTCTTGAAGTTCCTTGAAGAGCTGATATGTATTAGAGGCTACAAATTTTAATTGGGCTGTGGCAATTCTTTGTACCACACCTACTGAATAGGCCAAATCAGATATTATATTTACATCTCCTGGATAATAAGAGCTAGAATGATTGCATACAATTAATTCATTCTGCTGAGTGGACTGAAAAGGAGTTCTGACTATTCTCTTTATAGTTAAGTCATGAGAGTATACAGCACAAATATTATGTTTGGATGCATCTGTAAAGATAGTTGGTCTTTTAAGAGGAACTTTAGAAACCTTTTCTTCAAGAATCCATCACCAATTATGTAATAGTCTGGTTATCTTTAATGGAGACTCATGTGCAAAATTTGGAGCCATGGCTAATAAAATTTGCCATTCTGGGATGATTTCACAGCATACATTAATTTGTGCATTAGTATAAAAGGTGTATATCTTGTCAGGTCTTATCCCAGATAATTGTACTGCTCACTTAATGGCCTTTAGTAAAATTCTAACCAAAAGTACTGGGTAAGGAATAAAGCTTTGTTCTGGTTGTGTTGGGAGGTTCACCCACTCTATCACACTATCTCCTTGATGAAGGATTGCTGTGGGTGTCTCTTGGGTAGCAAAAACCAATATTTCCAAGGGTTTTTGAATGACCCTTTCAGCCACATTGGATAAAACCAGTTCAACTTCTCTCAAAGCCTCTTGAGCTTCTTTTGTAAGCTGGCGTGGTGAGTTTAAAGCATTGTCTCCCCTTAAAATGTCATATAATAGTTGCAATTGATAGGTAGTCAAGCCTAACACTGGATGCATCCATTGGATATCTCCTATCAATTTCTGAAAGTCCTTTAAGGTGTTTAGCTTCTCTGTTCTTAAGGAAAGTTTTTGTACTGTGAGCACCTCAGGATATACTTCATATCCTAAATATTGAAAAGGAACATGTCTTTGAATTTTTCTGGAGCTATGTACAATTTGTAGTATCTTAGCATTTCCATGATCTTTTGTAGACATGTTTCTAACATTTGTTCCTCAGGTGCATATCCTAATATATCATCCATGTAATGTAGTAATATAACTTTTGGAAATGCTTTTCTTACTGGAGTAAGAGCAGCAGCAACATACATTTGACACATAGTAGGGCTGTTTTTCATTCCCTGTGGCACAACAGTCCATTCATATCTTTTATAAGGCTCAGCTAAGTTATCGCTGGGCACTGAAAAGGCAAATCTTTTCATATCCTCCTTATCCAGAAGGATAGAATAGAAACAATCCTTAATATCTATGACCCAAAGAGGCCATTCTCTAGGTAATTGAGTAGGAGATGGAAGTCTAGGCTGAAGAGTTCCCATAGTTTCCATCTGTTCATTTACCTTTCTTAAATCAGTCAACATCCTCCATTTTCCAGATTCCTTTCTTACCACAAATACTGGGGAATTCCAAGGAATGAGAGAAGGTTGTAAGTGTCCTTGGTCAAATTGTTCCTGTACTATATCTAATAAGGCCTGAATTTTATTGCTTCCTAAGGACCACTGTTCTATCCACACTAGTGTATCAGTTTTCCATTGGATAGGAACAGGTGAAAGTGTTGGCAGGCCTTCAACAGCAGCCCTGCCTAAAAAAACCGCAGTACTCATTTTTTATCCTAATTGTTGTAAAATGTCTCTTTCCCAAAGATTGATGGGGATTTTTTCAACTATAAAGGGAGTAAAAACTCCTGTTTCACCTTCAAATATCTCAAAGGGGTAGCACTAACTTCAGCTGCTATTGATCCTCCTATGCCAGGCATGTAGGTGTCTGCCATAATCTTTGGCCAGTGACTGGGCCAGTTGGCATTTCTAATAACTGTATGATCTTCACCTGTGTCTACCAATCCTTCTAATAGTATGCCATTTATATAGATAGTGAGCATAGGTCGGTCAGCTGTCACAGCTGCTGTCCAGTATATTCCTGGATTTTTTTGCTTGGAGTCAGAATCTGGGCGACTATCACCAGATTGTTTATTAGGAGTCTCTATCAGTAAACCTGATGCTACTACTTCTCTTGGGTGAGTCACACATTGTCTACCTGTATTAGTGACTGGGATATTACCTACACATTCCCCAGTTTCCTACATCAGTGTATGGATGGACACTGTTTTGTATGTACTCTCAGGAGGTGAAATGGTCAAGCCTACTGTGCCTGGAGGCAAGGGATCCATAAGCTGGAGAGGAACAGATTTCACCTCTCCAGGGGGTATCTCAGTTGTCCCAGATTAATACAGCTCTATTCTCCCCAACTGTAATCCCTTTCTCCCATCAGGTTGCTTCCTGGCTGACTGATTGTGTAATTCCTTTCTCCCATCATATGTCTTCCTGGCTGATTGGTCATGTCTGGGTACTAGACTTCTAGGCACTCTCTGGATGTACCATTGGCTGCCATCATGCCCCAAGTGTTTTTTTGTCTTGGGTCCTGGGGCTGGGCCCCTCATCCCGTTTCCTTGAATCAGTCTACATTCTGATGCCCAATGGAAGTCTCTGTTGCATTTTGACATGGGGTTTTGGGTCTTGTTCTCCTTCCCTGTTTTCTCACTCTGTCTCTATGCCAACATTGAGCTTTCAGATGCCCTACTTTACCACACTGAAAGCATTGATGAGTATCCCTGGAAGTCCCTTGCCAAAAGGGACCTTGTCTCCCCATGTTTGGATTTTGGGAAGTCTGCATCATAGCCTGGCTATAAAAAGTATTTGTGCCCACTGTGGCACAGAGTCTTATGAGCTCCTCTAAAGGAGCTTCCTTGCATAGTCCTAGTATAATTCTTCTACAAATCTCATTAGCATTTTCTTTAGCAAGTTGCCTTATCATAATGTCTGTTACTGCATTTTCACCATTAATATGTACGACGCAGTCTGCAAACATCCCACAAAATCAGCAAAGGGTTCATTTGGCCTTTGTGTTATTTTTGTGAAGGCTTCACTCCTGTTGTTCTTATTGAGCAGCGAAGTCCATGCTTTGATAGCTTTAGCAGCAATTTGCCCATATGCTGCTAACGGGTAATTAATTTGCACTGAAATTTCTGCATAAGAACCTATACCTGTTAATTGGTCACATGTGATTGGAGGATTAAGTCCACTTTGACTATTTTGTTGGGCTTGTATTCTACAGAGCTTATTATCTTCAGAAAGCCACAACAAGTATTGTCCCGGTTCTAAGCACGTCCTTGCTATAGATTTCCAGTCCCTAGGGGTTAAGATTTCATAAGCCAAATTCTGTAATACATCTTAATATAAGCTGATGAAAACCCATAAAGAATGCAAGCCTTTTTCAGGTCTTTGAGGATTTCTATATCAAAAGGAGCGTATCTTCTACTTTCTTGACCTGAAGAGTCAAACTCTTAAATCACTGGATACATTTCCATTTGCAAATCACTTAAATTCTGGCCTTCTTCCCTGGCTTTAACTACTGCCTTTTGCAATCTAGTCAGAGGAGGGGGTGATTTTTTGGGGGGCTGGTGCTGGTGGTGTCACAGCCTCTCCTACTACTCCTTCTCCCTCCATCCTGGAAGGTGAAGTTGATGGGGGCGTGTCAAGAACGAATTCTGGTGTAGGTGGAGTTGAAGCTGCTTTGTGAGAGTAAGAATCACCATATCCTTCACCACGCCCTTTATCCCACCCTTCACCACACCCTTCATCCTCACTTAACTCCTCATGCCCTCTGGTGATATCTCTGTTAATCCCTCCTTTGTCCTCCTCATTTTCCTCACACTTCCTCATCTGGCCATTTTTAGAATTTTCCTTTTTTCTATAACTAGCAGGATTTTTTAAGGCCCATTGTATTATGTTGTATGTATAGAATGTCTCCTTGGAAATTGAATGAGGACCGCTATCATTATAGTATTTGCATAATTGCTCTCCTACCAGCTTCCAATTATCTAGCCCTATTTCTTCTTCCTTTAAGAATCAAGGGGATGTTCGTTTTAATGTACCCAACAGTCTAGCAATCTGCAACCAAGTTACAATTAATCCTTGTCCCTTGATCAGCTTAGGCATGCTTTCTATAGCACCCACTTGGGGTAGGGGTGGGTGTGGGGCTGAGGCTGGGGCTGGATCTTTTCCCAATATCTGCCCCATTGTAGCTAGAAAAGGATACTAGCTTAGCCCTTAACAAAGTTAAGTTCCCTGTTTGTCTATTTAAATATTCACCCTATTTCCTGGTCCTCTGAGACTTCTTCAGTGAAGTTAGGGTCCTCTGGGTGCCAAATGTAACTTCCGTGCTCGCACCCAGGACACCCCAGTATCAGCTGGAGTCAGGATAAGCATAAGTCCTCAATCTTTATTCTTGGTCCCCAGATTCGAGATTGAACAGGATGGAAGCAGAATCTCTGCAACCACCTTCCCTCGTCTACCCCCCAAAGTGTGTCCCTGGCTAGCTTTTCTCCACCCCCTAGTCCCTCCTACAATCCTCTGTACACCAATCATTGAGCCAGCACAAATAGTGGAAAGGACCATTTTCCAAGTATATGCCCACAAAGTATCGTCCAATCAGAAGTTAGCCTCAAGCTTGGCAGTCCCGGCAGTCCCAATCTCAATGCATAGTTCCAGCCTTCTACAGGAACAAACTCGGGAAGACAGAGGACTGGAGGCTGGAGCACAAGCTCCCCAACTCAGGGAGACTTCAAGACAGAGACCATCGTGGTGGTCCTCCTGCCTCCCCCACAGAAACCAAGACACATTCTGGAGGGCCTCCAGAAAGTTGGCCCAGGCCCCAGGCAAGGAAACAGACTGTGAAGGAGATAATAAAGAATTTGGGCTTTATCCCTGGCTATTCTAGTGGTGATTACTCTGCTGAAACAAAGGCTGGTCCAAAGACCTCCAGAATACCAAACAGAACACTACACTCACCCTCTGGATGAAGTCTGATGTAGCAAAATCCCAGAATTGTTTCACACCTGCCCCAAGAGATCCTTAACTCAGATGAACACTTGCTTTTCCAAAATACATTCTGGTCAGGAAGCCCTGCTATGAATCAAACTCGCCTCATTGTTGCTGCTACCCTATCATTGCCATGGCTACAATTCAAAATGTTTCTTTGTCTAGATACTGCTATATGTATCTCTTCTCCTAGAGCAGACCCTGGCACACATATTTATTTAATTTCTCTCCTCCAGTGGAATAAAGAAGATTTTCTGCCAATAGCCTCTGTGAATTCTTTGGTTTAAGTTTACGTTTTTCAGAATTTAACAATTGGTGCATTACCTTTGTGAGCTTTGGTATTTTCAGAGTTAACCCTTGTTATATAACTTCTGTGGCTCTTTGGTCATTTATTTTCAGGGTTTAACAGTGCCAATTATACCCAGTGTCAGCATAAATATCTCCTTTAAGCTCTTTCCAACCCCTTGACCTACCTCTTCAGGCTGAGAGCTCCTAAAACTTCTACTGCTGTTGTTGTCACAACTTCCTCCAAGACCCACTGTCTGGGACAGTCCCAACCCCCAAAACCTCTATTTCTGATTTCCTAAGTCATCTTGTGCTGGGAAAATGTCTCTCTTTGTACTTTTGCTGGCTACATCATTCCACAATTTGATTTGATGCATTATTTTAAAGTTGTCTGGAGGGCAATTTTGAGAAAGGCCAGGTTACCCTACTGTAATGTTTTGGATCCACTTACATCAAATTTAATTCTTTTGGTCCTGTCTCTTAGAGACTGAAGGGGATATGGGAGATAGGGATCTCAGAAGCAGATTCTGATGAGTCATGGAATTTTAAATATTAGGAATTGAAGCTGCAAAGGGCATAATCATTAAGTCCTCTGGTTTTATAAATAAGAAAACAAAGGCTCAGATGCATCTTAATGTCATACCAGCAATAAATATCAAAGGCAGGGTTTGAACACAAATACTATAAAATCTCATGTCATGCTTCTCTTTATTATGCCTCAGTGCTCTGAGTTCCTTTCCTTTTCTACAAACAGAGCAGTATAGATAAGGTATGTGTGTTTTTCTCAGCTTACATACTATTTGTTTTACACTCCACCTGCTCTCCTCTTGCTCTGATATGTCTATACAGACATTTTAGCAGTTGATCTACAAAATCTTCTGTATTTGTTCTTTGGAGGGGTTCAAATCTTTTAGTAGTTCTAGGTAGAGATTAAAATAAGAGACAGAAAGTATCAAATCTCAGAGACCTCCAAGTAGTATTGAGTGAACTATCAGCCGAACAACAATGTCAAATATGCAACACCAAGCAAGGGAATGTTAGGGACAAATCACACTCTCTGAAACAGAATGACAATTTGCAAAACTTGGTTTTCTTCATATACTCATCATTTTTTAAATTCAAGCATTTTGTTTCTACATTCATAGATATCTAAAGAATCTGCCATTTCTTATTTAAAGAAGACAGGTCAAAAGTAGGAAGAGGCAGTCTTTCAAGTATGTCCATGTATTTCCATTCTGGTTTCAGTCTATATGAATGTGGAATTTCAGGAGAATCTCTTTTCCATTTACAATGACTGGGGATTAATACTATATAAAAACAAAAAAGTCTTGACGTTGCCCAGGGAGTGAAAAGAAAATGCTAAATCAAGACAGAGTGGTTATGTAAAAAGAGATGACTGACTTTATTGCTGACCCAGCCTTTCTATGCTCTTTGCATTCCAACTCCCTGCCTCCACAATAGTCATTTGAGAGAAGAACTTCCTTGTCTTTCTTCTTACTCTGCCAAAATGACTGTGAACTCAAGGACATCAAGATCTCTGGTGTTTGTTCTTTCCTAATCCTAGGTGAATGAGTAATCCAAGGTGGAGGCAGTGACAGTGATTTTGTGAGTTTAGATCTCTTTTAGTGATAGGAGTGGCAATGGGTTATTAGCCAGTTGGCAGCAAAAAACTCAGCCCAGAAGAGTAGCCCAGTGCTGTAGCTGGGAATGTAGCATAGTCCCACAACAGATTTATTCAGTTTGGTAGTGGACCAACCTGTCTAACAGAGATGTTTCACTTTTTGAGAAGGCAGCCTAATGGAATGATTCCAGACACTAATACCTTTCATAAAAAAAAAAAACAAAAAACAAAAAAACAAAAAAACTTCAGATGAGTCCTTCTGGGAACAGGAGTCTAGAGGAGTTCCTGCTACACTTGTTCTCCATATGTATGCCTTATAACCCTTACGTGTTTCTAATGAACTATCCTACTATCCCCCATGGACTCTGTGTCTATTTGTCGCACAGTGAGTTTCAGACTTTTAGTGGACTGTTTTGTCCCAACTCTTGCAATAACATTTTAGTAAATAACTTTTCTAAAAGCTAATTGTTATCTATTGGCTAACTATTGCTGTGTTGATAGAAACCCCAACTTCTGAGAATTGCTCCTAGAACTCTGAAGGAAGAAAATAGTTATCCTTTGGTACCCCAAGGTACTTGAGGGTGTAAGTATCCCGTTGGAGGAATCGCCCCAGAGAGGAATGCTACAATTACAAGAAATACTGAAATTCATTGGAAAAGAAGTGGGGAGGGAGACATATTTGCAGAATTACCCAAATAATTTTTGTACTTATTTTGGAATATTCTTAACTTAAAGAAAAATCCTTTTTTTTCCCTTCCAAAAAGTGACCTAGAGTTTCATTTAACTGATTTGTATATCAAGTCCTTCTGTGGTACTGTCAGTGGTTATAAGTAAAGCTTTCTCTTAGTATTCAAGTTTCTCTATACCAATAGACCAATAAGCAACTCTACTTGGAAGATTTTTGTGTTTTTGTGTTTCTGAATAAGAAGTTTTTCTTTATGGTCCAGTTATAGACCGTCAATTTTAAAAGTATTTATTAAGAACTTAGTATATAGAGGGAGATGTATTGGCAAGGGAGAAGGAAATAGACATTTCTTTCCTGCTCTCACTTAAATATATTTTATTTTTTACAATTACTTGTAAAAAATCCTCCCCAAAAAGGTGAAAATAGTATACATCAATCTTCATTTAAACTGCATAGTTATTTCTTTAGTTGTTCTTTATCACGAATCGTTTGGAATTGTCTTAAATTAGTGCTCAAAAAGAGCAAAGTTTATCAAATGGTCATCATGTAATGTTGCTGTGACTATGTACAATGTTTTCCTGATTCTCTCATTACACTCAGCATCAGTTCATGTAAGTTTTTCCAAGTTTTTTTGGAATCTACCTGCCCATATTTTCCTACTGAGTAGTAGAATTCCATTACATTCATATATCACAATTTATTCAGCCATTCCCCAATAGATGGACATCTCCTCAGTTTCCAATTCTTTGCTTCTAAAAACATTTTTGTATATGTGGGTCCTTTTATATTTTTATGATCTTTTTGGGATATAGATCTAGTAGTGGTATTTCTGGATCAAAGAATATGGACAGTTTTAAAGCCCTTGGGAATAGTTTCAAATTGCTTTCTGAAATGGTTGGATCAATTTACAATTCCACCATCAATGAGTTAATGTTCCAATTTTCCCACATCCTCTCCAATATTTTATCATTTTCCTTTTCTGTCATATTTGGCAATCTGATGGGTGTGAGATGGTACCTCAGAGTTGTTTTAATTTCTATTTCTTTAGTCAGTAGTGATTTGGAGCATTTCTTTCAATTACTATAGAGAGCTTTAATTTCTTCATTTGAAAACTGCCTGTTCCTATCCTTTGACCATTTATCAGTTGGGGAATAACTTGTATTCATACACATTTTTATATATTCTCTATATATTTTAGAAATGAGTCCTTTTCAGAAACACTGACTGTAAAAAATCATTTTCTGGCTTTCTGCTTCCATTCTAATCTTGGTTACATTGGCTTTGTTTGTGAAAACACTTTTTAATTTAATGTAATAAAAATTATCCATTTTGCAAGAAATGAGCATTTCTTTAGTGACTGTTTTTTTTTTAGTTCCTAACTTTTAAAAATTCCAGGCACCTTGCTAAGTGCTTTTACAAATATTATCTCATTTGATCTTCACAGCATCTTTTTGAGCTAGATACTATTAATTCCATTTACAGATGAAGAAATTGAGGCAAACACAAAGTAAATTAATTGCCCAGGGTCACAGAACTAGTAATTGTATTTGCATTCAGGTTTTACTGATTTGAAACCCTGCTTGCTATTCATTTCATCACCATCCACATACAAAAAATTTGGATAACCATGGTTCTTTTCTTTATAGGAAGGACCAACAGACTGTAATAAGACATTTGCATATATAAATAAAACATACAATTAAGAGTGATAAGGATGCTCAAATCAAAGATTGTAAACACTTTTTTTTAATGTCATGAAGTACTTTTAGCAAACTGTTGAAGCCTGTGAACCACTTCTTAGACTAATTTTTTAAATACTTAAATTAAAATACAAGGGATTACAAAGGAAACAAATTATACTGACATATATTTAAAAAATGTATATTTCAAAAAGTTCATGGAGCTCATTGTGATCTGGAAGACCAAGTGTTTTTATATTATCAAAAGTTCATTCCTTTAATGGGTGGTGGTGAGAGGGATAGGACAAAGTCCAGGAAGGAATCTGTTCTTTGATAAGAATTTTTTAAGTTTTTAAATTTTATTTTTACATATATTTTCTCAATTATATGTTAATCAACATTTTGATATTTAAAAAAAAATTCAAATTCTCTTCTCCCCTCCCTTCTCTCACCCTTTCTTAAGAAGACAAGCAATTTAATATAGACTATACATGTGCAGTCACGCAAAACATTTCTATATTATCCATGTTGAAAAGAACCATAAAGAAAAATAAAATTAAAAAGTATGTTTTAATCTGCATTCAGACTTCTTCAATTCTTTCTCTGGTAGATAGCACTTTTCATCACAAGTTCTTGTATCACTATATAGCTCAGAATAGCCAAGTCACTCATAGTTGATCATCCTAATATTGCTGTTACCATGTACAATCTTTTTCTGTTCGCTTCACTCAGCGTCAATATTAGTTCATATAAGTCTTTTCAGGTTTTTCTGAAATGTGCCTATTCATAATTTCTTATAGCACAATAGTATTTCATCACAATAATATATTGCAATTTGTTCAGCCATTACCCAATTAATAAGCATCCTTCAATTTCCAATTCTTTGTTACCACAAAAAGAGCTGCTATAAATATTGTGTACATTTTCTTTTTTCTTTGATCTCTTTGGAATATAGATCTAGTAGTATTACTTCTGGGCCAAAGGAATATGCACAGTTTTGTAGCCCTTTGGCCATAGTTCAAAACTGCTTTCCTGATTGGTTGGATCAGTTCACAATTCCAGCAACAATGTCTCAGTGTCCCTGTTTTTCCATATCCCCTCCAACATTTGTCATTTTCCTTTTCTGTCATATTAGCTAATCCGATAGGTATGAGATGATACTTCAGAGTTTTAATTTGCATTACTCAAATCAATAATAACTGACAGTATTTTTGTATGATTATAAATAGCTTTGATTTTTTCTTCTGAAAACTATCTATTCTTATTTTTTGATCATTTATCAATTGGAGGATTACTCATATTCTTTAAATTTTACTTTGTTCCATATATAGTTAAGAAATGAGGTCTTTATTAAAGAAAATTGCTGTAAAATTTTTTGGTGTTCCTCCTTTCCATTTCTGCTTTTTCCTAATCTTGGCTACACTGGTTTTATTTGCAATTTTTAAAATTTATGTAATCAAAACTGTCTATTTTTATATCTGTAATTCTATTTCTTGTTAGGTCATGAATTCTTCCCTTGTCCATAAATATGTAGGAAAGTATTTGTTTCTTCCCTAATTTGCTTATGATAACACCCTTTACATCTAAATCATGTATTCACTTTGTCCTTATTTCACTATAGGGGATGAGATAGTTGGTTTATACCTATTTTTTTTTGTCAAAATGCTTTCTAATTTTCCCAGAAATTTCTGTCAAATAGTGATTTCTTGTTCCAAAATTGTGGATCTTTGGGTTTGCCAAATACTAGATTACTGTGGTCATTTATTACTGTATATTGTACCTGATATATTCCACTCTATTTCTTAGGCAGTACCAGATTATTTTGATGATTACTGCTTTGTAATGTAGTTTGATATCTACTATTGCTATGCCACCTTCCTTGCATTTTTTTTCAAGGATTATTTCTATAGAGCTTTCACATTGATAGACAACCATGAACAGTGCAAGTAGGCACTCACTAGAACCCTCCCTTAAATGTCTTCATCTTTTTTTTTTAGTTAACAGAATAAAATCAGATTATTTTTATATTATTTGATTATTACTTTAATATAAGAAATATCATCATTAATTATGCTTTGGTGCATATTGTATCCTGCTCTCTAGAGCCCCCAAGTTGGGATAACAAATGTACTGTGCTTTCTAGAGCCCCCAAGTTGGGGTGGTTAAAACATACTGTCTTAGTGGAGAAGTGAAAAGGTGAATCTCCTGAGGATGGTGGAAATATGGAGTCCATTTATTCCCAGTTCTTTCCCCTTTATATTCCCTACTACCCTTATGTAACAAAAACAACACTGCACATGCACTAAGTATATACTGGGCATGTAGGACCACATAAACAACTTGCTATTGTATGTAGTTTGCCACCTAGTATCATTCTGCTTCAATCACAACACAGGTTGTCACCACCTCCTGACTTCTCAGGAAGGCTGAGAGCCCTTAGGGAAGATGGGGAGCTGAACCAGACATTATCAGCAGGTTCCCTCTAGGCTGAAGGGTCTTATACTCACACAGAGTTCCCCCACTGTCTGTGGCCATTTACAAGTAAAAATGAAATTGGTTTTGGTTCCCATGTGAAATTACTTGGTTATCTATATCATAGATCTATAGTTATCACACAATTATAACCACTTTAATTGAAACAAAAAACAAAGAGTTCTAGTTTATTTCAGCTTTAACTCAAACGCAAATTTCTCCTGAAACAGAAACTCAAAGACTCAAGATTAGGGCAATAGTTCTACTGAATTCATAGGTGCTCTTGGATTGGGAGAGGAATTTGGGCAGAGTCAGAATCCTGTCTTTTGGACCTGTATTCTCATTATCTCCCTTGCCAAGAGGAAAAAAAAGGAAACAATAGTTTTATTTCTCTTGCCTCTACCTTCCCAAGGAGCAAAGCCCTCTTAATATGCCCCATTTTTAGAAGAACCTCCCTAGGGTGATTGCAGTAGAGGTGATAAAAGCAGTAAAAGGTGAGAACTCAGTTGTACCAACACCTCTTCCCAGGGCCTTCCTTGCAGAATTACTTAAGATGTGTGTGTGTGGATGCAATAATAAGAGGAGAAGGAAGACAATGTTTAGCAATTCTCTTGGTTTCTTAACCTCAGTTATTCATTTGGGAAGTGAGAGGGAAAGAAAGGGAAGGAGGGGGAGGGAAAGAATAGGTATTTATGTATAAGGAACTATACTAAGTGCTTTTTACAAATCTGATTTTATTTGAAGTGATAGGGTGGACTAAATAATCTGTATATTCTTATTAAGATCTGGAATCAGTTTTTCTATGTTCTTAGGAGGAGAACAAACAGGATGAGGGGGAAGAAACACATGCATTATTAGGCATGTTCTTTAAAAGTCCTGGGGTTCAATCCATCACAAGAAATGACTATGTTCATGGTCATGGGAATGCTTTCGTAATTGCACTTATTGGGGGAGATCATGTCATGGATCAGTTGGCAGACAGTCAACTGTAAAAGTTCTCTGCTCTGGTGACAGTTATTCCCCTTTTTCTTACAAGGAATACTTGGGGTGTCACAGATGGCTCTGACTGTCTTGTAGTGTTCGTGGATGAAGGTGTGCTTCTCCTTACAGGTGCCCTTTGGCCCTGGTAACTTCTGGGCCATCATGACGTTGCAGTCCCTACTATTCTTGAGCTGCCTAGAGTAGACTATGGCCTCCTTTTGAAACAACTCCTCAGTTACTAGAGTCTCATGGCCCACAACTTCCTTGTCACGGGTTTCTGCCAGTGATGTTTTCACCTTATTCAAAAACATGTCAGTCTTGCCAGTCTCCTGCAGTTCTGTAGTTTGGGTGCCTTCTAAATCATCTGTGACTTCTGCCTCCTCCCATGAGTCACTGTCCCAGAATGAATTCTGCAGTTCCTGATTATCTCCTAGTTTTGTGGAAGTCAGCCAAAGCCCAGGCCCAGCCCCAGTTTTAGCCCCAGCAGCAGCAGCAGCAACACAGGAAAGGTCTGCAGCAAGACTGATTTCATTTTTCCTGTGAAACAAGAAAGAGATATAGATGTAGAGGGAAGAGGGAGAGAAACTTGTTTTTTAAGACACTCATCTCCCCAAATCCTTTCAGTCTTGTCCTTTGCTATCTTCTTTCCCCACATTCCCTCATACACACATGACAAAGTATCCCTCTCTTTATATTTCACATATCTCCAATATTTTCTACTCTTTCTGACCTTACTTTGGGATCTTTAGATTATAAACTTAGAATTAAAATGGGCTTTAGAAATGATTTCCTTTAGTTTCCTCATTTTATAGATGATGAAGCAGAGGTATAGGGACGTTTTACCCAGGAGTCACAAAATGGTAAATATTAGAGGTAGGATATGATCATCTCCTCTGATTGAAAAGCCAATGATATTTTTACTGTAGCCCACACTGATCTAAGACAATCTATCATGGTTCTGGGACCTTCCTGGCTTCCCAGGTCCTGTGCTAAAGTTTCCATAGAAACAAGATTTGTCTCTTCTTCAGGTCAAAGAGGCCTTAGAGAACATTTTTCTTCTAGAGCTGACAGGGGCTAGAGTTGGAAGTTAGTTAAATAGATGAAGTTAAAACTTTTTCTATAGGGAAGGAATTCAAGTATTCCCTTAGAACATAAATGACAAGGTAAAAGGCCAAAGATAACATAAATTCATACAAGCACACTTCTCTTCAGCAAGATTACAGTCATAGTCTAGTGAGAATGTGAACCTGGGATCATAAATTTCAAAGCTTCTGGTAATGCATGCAGCAAATTTCTTTGAGGATAGTCTTTATTTTTTCCCCCTTTCACTTGTAGCAAATGGATTTACCTTTCTAAAATCTGAGCAGCATCCCCAAGACAAGGGAAACCAGTTCCAAACTCTTTGCATAATGAGAAACTGCTAAGAGTTTGGGAAAAATGCTGGCTTATTGCTTACAAACTGTAGTTTCTGGCCTTTGTTCTGATATTTTCTTATTTGGGGAAAGTCATTCCGATTTTCTGAGTTTCCTCATCTGTGAAATGAGTATTAGATTAGATGATTTAGATCCCATTCAGTAATAATGCTTATGATCCTAAAAGTAAATAAAGCCATTGTACAAATATTTTATAGCTTTGTTTCTCTAGCAATTTTTCCTTATTGTGAAATATATCCCTTATCCTACTTTTCCCCAAATGCAAGAAGAAATTCACTCCTCCTCAAGTCAATTCTGGGAAAAGAATATTTACTATTGTATTCCAGGGCCAGATGAGGCTTGCAGAGTTAGGTGTTGCATTGACAGGCCTCTTCTGAAGCTGATAAACCATTCTTAACCCACATATAGTTGAACTTCAGCCAATCCCAAGGTAGGATAGAGGATATAGGATAGCTAGCTGCTGGGATCACCTTGATAATCAAATCCAAAGACAGTTGAGCAAAGATGCATTAACCTCTGACTCCAAGTCAGATTTCAATAGGTTGGTCCCTTTCTAGTATTTCTTCCAGTACTCTGACATAACTTACCTAATCACCAGAATAGCTTTCAAGACTCTCTTCAATTTCTTGTGTTCCCCTTTTGCTCTTCCTGAAAGTCCCCTTTCCACCTAAGTTTTCCTTCCTTTTAGCAGATGCTGATACTGAGCTATAGAGGAAACAGTAGTGAATCTCCTAATGAACTATTTATTCTTATATACAGTTTTGTCCCCTCCTTCCATTGCCTTAACTCCTAACTCTTTGGGTATATTCTCAGCCTATTCTTATTCCTACCCCCAGAAATTCTATGAAATCCGGTCATTTGGAGACTGAAACACTTCCGATCATCAATAAGGGAAATGATCCAAGACTGGGGAATGACTGGCAACTGTACAATCATTGGGTGGTTCTGCTCCTTGCTTACACCCGCACAGTTCCTTTGTTTGTGGCTGACCTATAGCCACCTCCCTGAATTTAACTGTTTTCAATATTCTCTCAAGCTCTAGCCTAATTCTTTTGTATTCACTCAGTTTAACTGTTCATCATAGCTATTTGACTTTCCAGTTTAAGAAAATATATTAAAGGAATATCATTGCAAGATGGTGAAACACTGGCCTAGGAAATGGGTCCAAATTTTGTCTCTGACACATACTGGCTGACACATGCTGGGCAAGTAACTTAAGCACTCATTGCTCTAGGCTATGACATTCTGTCCTAGACTCTATATATATTGCAGAGATGGTACCAAATTGGTAGAGGAAGTTTCCCTTATTTGGGAGTGCCATATATCAATGAAACCACAGGTTTCATGATTGCTGAGAGTTAAGATGGCATAGGAAATACAAGTTTGGTCTTGAAGCTCACAAACCACATGTGTGATCATGGAAGCAAGATCACAAGCCTAATTCCTTAGCCTTCCAGAAAATTCTCAAAAAACTTTAGATTTTAGAAAGCTTGTTACAGTTTGCTCCCACAAGTACTCACCTATTTGGTTTTCACAAGATAGCACTATGAATTTGCAAATGAGAAGACTTGCTTAGGTTTTAAAACTAATAAGTGAGATTTGAGACTTAAACTCAGGTCAGATCCACTATGACCTGTTGTGATCCAAGGACCATTACTGTTGTTATAAACAATGTTTTGCAAGTTGATCTCTAAGTGTAATGGGCTGAGGCTTGAGTTGATGCACTGAGGTCCCAAGCACATGAGGCTAAATAGTAATTGGGCCATACTCTATTAATATATAAGCTTGGAGAAAGAATGGCCCCCGCCCATTCTTTGTGCAAGTCCTGATGTGTTGTATAGGAAATGACGATTTTGGTGGGTGGAGGCAGGGGAATGGAAAAGGAAGGGGAAGGAGAGACTTTTGGGATTGCCATTGCCACGGTTTGCTCAGCTCAGATCTCTCTCTGTTAGCTGGCTTCCTGTTGCAGCTGCCCATATTGCTATCGCAATCTTTCTTGCCCATATTGCTATTGCAATCCTTATTCATCTCTTCACTTCAATAAAGATTGAAGATTTTTCCCTTAACCTGAATTCCTGACTCCAGCTGATTTTAAATACGCGGTCATTACATCTAATATTTTCAGTATTTACACTATGACTGTTTATATTGTTCTTTCTGGTATGAAATAAGAATAACAATATTTTAAGTTTTACAGAGTGATTTACATATACTAACTTAATTTATCCTCACAACCACCCTATGAGGAAAGTCCTATTGTTTTTCCTACTATGCAGATGAGGAAACTGAGACAGTTGAAAGTAAACTGAATTGTGCAGGGACATACAGTTAGTAAATTTTTGCTGCAATTGAAGTAGGAGTCAGTCAAAATTTAGGAGTGAATCCAAGAGAAGACTTTAGAATCACTGAATCCCCCTATTGGAGGGGACCTCCAATTTTTCGATAAGACATCAATCTTTTCTCTAATATTTCCAATAAAGAATTATCAAGTCTTCTAGAAATCAAGGGCACTTTCATAAAAATTAGTTTATCAATTAACTCTATGCATGTCTTCTCCAGTAGATAGTTACAGCACAGATCCTAAGTCAGAAATTAGAATAAGGTAATATTTGCTTCTCTAGTTTCATGGCCAATTCCTTTTTCCCTACTGAAACTTGATTTCAGGAAAAGAACTGATATCTGAATATATACCTCAGTATAATTTGTTCAGACGTTTTGGAGCCAGCTAGAACTTGATCAAGAGAGTCAGTGATTACATTTTCAGTTTGAACATATGCATCTTGGAAATCAAGCAAATACTACAAATCAGATCTTGATTTATTATTCTGTTTATAAGAAAATGATGATGAAGCAGAATAAACTTTTAAAAAGTATTGTATGTTTTCAGAAAGGTGGTTGTAAGATATTTCCTGGTGTGCCACTATTTTTGTCTTAGGGTCTGGGTAGTCATGTATGATTCCCAACAACATAATTCAGCAGTTCCTACCCTTATGTTTCTTATTAATCAGCCAGTAGAGGCAATTAGCTCTTAAGCAAAATCATTCACTAAGGTAAAAAATAGTTTCTATAAAACATTCCTTTTATAAACCTGGGGCACATTCTCCCACAATACACTTATAGTTGATGGAAAGACTTAAATCAGACTTAGAGAAGATGATGGTTATTAGGACATGTGTAAGAAACATGTGGCAAGAGCAACTCAGCTCTCAGTATTGCAAGTTCTAGGAATCTTTCTTCCTAGATTTCTTTTGACTACAGTATCTTTTGCTGGGGTAGGCTGCTTCACTGCCAGGCTGGGTTTGCTTCTCACGGGGCATCTCTGCTTGGTTGATTGCTCATCTGGGTCCTTAGAGGTACTTCATATCCTGATTCTTAATTACCCGAGGTCACATTTCTTGAAGCTGCTTCTTCCCTTGAATGACAATCTTTCTGTATCAGAGTCTGTCTGGAGTGTATGTTATTTCTCAGTTCTATTTACCTCTGATTCTGGGTGACTGCATGTCTGTATATTCTTTCCCCTCTATACTATCTTATTCACTTAGAGGTAGTATCTCTTATTTTGTTCCTCAAATTTCTCATAAAGGGATCACATATTGTTTTTACATGAAAATCTTTGCATGTAATGACTACAGTCTGTGACTATATCACTTGATCATTTCCCTTTTTCTTTTTATAAACATCAGACCCCAGATATTGAGAAAGTCCTCTTTTGTGTGTGTTTAACTTTTAGAGTTCGTGCTGTTTTTTTGGTCTCTTCACAAGAAATATTTTCAGAATGATTTTTCTGGTCTACAGAATGTCCAAGAAGATCATGAGGAAATAGAGAGGATAGAGGAAACAAGGAAGAAAGATCAAAGAAAAAGAGAGATAAACATATAGGGGCAGGATGTGTCTAAACCTTGGCAGATCAGGTATCAAGTTGTTCCTTCCTACAGGTAGCCTACTTAATACTGTGCCTCTCTTCCTGGCCAGACTGGATCAGATTGCATTGTCTGCCTGATGGTATCTATTTCAGGATTTTCAGGTTTCAGGCAGGCTTGTTGTCCAGGACACCTCCATAGATTGCCTTTGTTACTTGAGATCTTCCAAGTTCCCCCCTCTAATTGGATCTGATCTGTCCTGAACTCCATCCTCTGAATAGGAAACTTTCCAAGTCAGCAATTAGCTAACCTGATTATTCAATCTATGTGAACTTGCTTGAGGGTTTAGGCACCCCCAATTTTTTAGGTAACTGCAATTCAACAATGATTCCCCTTGGAGTCAAGCACATACATCCAAGCCATATCTCAAATTGACTGAAGATAAGTAATTTAGAAAAAATGAGAAAGCCACTGTGAATTTCTAACCCTGTACTTAGTTTTTATTTTGCTTTACAAAATGTATTCTTTTGTTATTCTTTAAAATTTTTTTTATTTTTTATTTTAAAAAATGTATTTATTTTATTTAAATTTTTATTTTATATCACCATGGTATGCCATATATCCTTTCCCTTCCTTCTTCCTACAAAATGTATTTTAACCTAGAGTCGATTAATTTTTCAGGGTCACATGAAGCTAGGAAAGAGATTAGAATTTCATTGGAATGGGGGCTGAACCTTAAGAGATATATGGGTTATCGTTTGAATTATTTTATATCCATAGAAAGTGAACCTAGGAGGGAAAAATTGAAGGTGGGGAAAAAATGAGAATTTCATGAATACTCCAAGAAGTGATCTGATATCCAGTGCCCGGACACAAATATCTAGAGTTATTTGGTACCTTAATTTGAAATAGCAAGCCACCAGACTGTTTCTTTCTTCACACCAGGGGAGTTAAAGCAGCTCGAACCTAGCCTGCCACCTTCTGGCTTTTCCTGATATAGCACTCTGAATCGCCCTTGGAGGGTTGTATTATCCATAGCAAAAAACAGTCAACGAATCAAGAAGCATGTATTAATTACATATTTATTGCTTACAACAAAGAAAAGCACAGTGTCTCAATAAGGAAAGTTGAGGAGTCATTTCTGCTCCTGATTTTTCCAGTTTCTTTGAAGATGTCTTAAATTCTATCTTCTGCAAGAAGCCTCAGAAGAATTCTTCTCCCTTTCTGTTCCTTCTTTCCTGCTTCCTTCCATTGCTAGTGTTTTCCCTTTAAAATTTCTTTCTATTTTTACTGTATATATTCTATTTATAAGTAGTTATTTCATATGTCTCCCCCATCAGAATGTGTGATCCTTAAAGACAAAGGCTATTTTTTTTTGCCTTTCTTTGATCTTCTGCCTTAGGACAGAGTCTGGCACATAGTGGATGCTCGGTAAATGCTTGTTAACTGACTGACTACAGGATTGAGAGAGTAAGAAAGACAAATACTTTTGTCCTTTTTTTGACCTTTTATAGGAATATTTCCTTTTCTCTGCCATTGCATAGATGGCTTCAAGGGTGTGTGTGTGTGTGTGTGTGTGTGTGTGTGTATAAAATCAAGGAATATCAGGAAAGAAGCTCAGGAATGGTATCTTTTAGTTGATAGACTAGGTAGAAGTGTCAAACATGAAACCTTAGGATTTCACTCACAACTCCAGAATTGACTTCTCATTTTGTAGTCATTGTTTAATCATGTCTGATTTTTCATGACCCTGTGGTCTAGAGCACACCCTTATATCCTCCACTATTTTGCTCAAAGCTCGTCTAACTTCATGTTTGTTGTTTTCATAATACTATCTGTCCATCTCCTTTTCCCTCTATCTATAGATAATTAAAAGATAACATCTTTTCTTTTTGTCTTCAATCTTTCTTAACACCAGGATCTTTTCCAGTAAGTCCCATCTTCTCACTATGTGTCCAAAGCTTCAACTTCAGTATTTGACCTTCCAGTAAACAGCTTGAATTGGTTTCTTTTTAAAATAGTATTTTATTTTTCCAAAAGACATGCAAAGATAGTTTTCAACATTCTCCTTTGCAAAACGTTGTGTTCCAAATATTTCTCCCCCTCCCCAAGATAGGAAGCAATCTGATATCAGTTAAACATGTGTACTGAATTAGCTTCTTTAAGTACTGACTGATTTGACTTTGCTGTCCAAGGGACTCTCAATAATCTTCTACAATACCACAATTTGAAAAAAAATCAATTTTGTGGTGCTCAACTTTGCTTAGAGTCCAATTCTCACAAACATACATTGTTTCTGAAAAAAAGCTTTGATGTTTGAGCCCAAAAATGTAAAATCAGACATTGTTTCCATTTCTGCTACCTCTGTTTGCCAAAAAGTGATGGGACCAGTAGCCAAGTTCTCAGTATTTTTGATGTTAAGCTTCAAGTCAGCTTTTACACTTTTGGATAACTTTGCATGGTATAGCTCATAGTTTCATTGTGCTACTCAAACCTCTCTGCCATGACAAGGCAGTGATAGGGAGGGAGGGGCTCTTCAATTTTATTTAATAAAATAAAAATATTACAAAACACAGCTAATGCTAACATGTTATTTAAGTTAACATACAACTCTCATGGAGCCTTACATATAGCTTAGTGACCCTCATTTCCCTTTGACTTTAACACCATTGGCCTACAATGGGGTCTGGGTGCTGTAAGCATGTCCACTTCAAAAATGACCAGGGGATTATCATTTGAGTTATTTTATATCCATAGACAGTGAACCTGGGAGGGGAAAACTGAAGGTGGGGAAAAAAATGAAAATTTCATGAATACTCCAAGAAGTGATCTGGCATCCAGTGTCTGGGCACAAGTATCTAGTGTTATTTGGTGCCTTAATTTGATACAACATTCCTATACCATAGTTGCTAAGAAAGAGTTTTGGTTGTGAATTTTTGGCATATTAAAGAGTAGAGAGTGGTTTGGAATAAGAGTGATTATTATGAGTGACTGTTTAGGAGTGTTAAAGAATAAAGTAAGGGCAGGCAAGTATCAGGGCTGAAGGGAGCTCTTGGCTCAAGAGAGTGACATGAGGATAAGTGTGTTGCTGGAATAGGGTTATCACCTGGTTATTAATATCTCTTACATAACTTATGGCTGGATGGAATCAGCAATGTGGAAGAAATTCCAAGATCAGATTCTTTCTAGTACAGCCTACAATTGTGACTGAGATCTGAAGACCTCTTGATGTCTGTTTTTTTTTTTTTTTTTAATTATTTATTAAAGCTTTTTATTTACAAAATATATACATGGGTAATTTTTCAACACTGACCCTTGCAAAACTAAGTGTTTCAAATTTTCTCTTTCTTACCCTCACCCCCTACCTGGATGGCAGGTAATTTAACACATGTTAAATATGTTAAAATATATATTAAATCTAATATATGTCTACATATAGTTATCTTGATGCACAAGAAAAATTGGATCAAGAAGGAAAAAAAATTGAGAAAGGAAACAAAATACAAGCAAACAACAATAGAAAGAGTGATAATGCTATGTTGTGGTCCACTCTCAGTTCCCACAGTCTTCTCTCTGGGTGCCGATGGCTCTCTTCTTGATTTCTGTTTTGGAAAGAGATTGGGATGGTGGTGGAGGAAGGTGGGGTAGGGAGAAGGTGCTAGTTTACCTCAGGTAAACTCTCCTTTAGGAACAAGTTGATGATGTGGGTAATAGATTTCAGGACCAAAATGTTGTAGATTATAGGTTTAGGATTAAAGTGTGTTGCTTGAGAATTAGGAGGGTGATCTGGCTTCTGTGCACATATGAATCTCAAGTCAATTGTTGCTGTAAGTATATACTCTGGTTGTGGATTTGCATCCTATCAGGGAGTGGAGTGTAGTTTACTGTGAGAGTACTTGTAGTGAGTGGCTGTTTAGGAATGATGAAAAGTGAAAGAGAGCACAGACAAATGTGAAAGGAACTTTGGCTCAAAAAAGGAGTGAAAGTTTAGGGCTTCTTAAACTTTTTCCTCTTATGACCCTTTTCATCTGAGAAATTTTTACACAATCCTAGGCATATAAATATATAAAATAGGCATACAAATCAAACATTTACTGATAAAAAAAATTACCGATAGATTTATTTTAAAATATTTCTTTGGTATACATATAATTTTACCATTTATTAAAAATGAAAGCAAATTTGCATACCAATTAATTACAAGGAATTAAATCTTGGCTGAATATTTAATACCTTTTACTGTTGCCAAATTTTCCATGTCCTTCATGTTTAGTAACCCCATGTGGAGTCGAGAACCACAGTTTAAGAAGCTTTACTATAGTCTACTCCTGCCCCACCTCACCTCCCTCACCTCCAGAATTACAATCACTTGCTTCCCTTATATCCAGTACCTGTGCAGTATTGGAAGAAAAGATATAAAAGGGTAATGAGTGTGACTCACTAAGAATCAATATTCTTTGACATCATTTCTATTTAATAGATTAGAATTTTTTTCCTCTTTCAGAATATTAATTTTTATTTGGTTTTTATCTGGATTCTCATCTTATACAGAGAAGGAATCCTTTGCTAGCCCTTGAAATAACAGTATCATTAATGAAAAGGAATGCTTTCCTACTATAGCTGGTATCATGTCCTCTTCAGGGAAAAGGAGAGATATAGATCCATGTTTCTGACTGTACTGCAATTCCATACTTGCCCTTTAAAAGTCACTTAAAGCTATCCTGAATATGGGTACCTTAATAGTCTCACTACCAGCTCATCATTGGATAGAGGGAAAGAGATTGGGGCAAAAGAACAATTCTATCTCATAGCTCTAATGCAATATTTTATACTTCAAGGATCTATGATTTCATCTGTGAGTTGTTATGGAAGTAACCTGCTAGTGGCTGCTCTGACCAGCAGAATAGATCCCTTCGTGTGAGAGGATGATAGCAATACAAGGAGACAAAGAAGCAGTAGCATTCTCTGACCACTTTCCTCTTCCCTCTTGCCTCTGATTTATTTCATTCCCAATTTACAAGCAACATCTGCTTCAGTAGAGGCTGATTTGCAGTTCCTTCAAGTGAGTTATGATTCACAGCTGTGGGGACTTTCAGAGTACCCGACAGCCCTTAATGGTACAATCTCCTTTAACCTTTTACAGACTTTCTGGTTTTCACACTTAGGCATGGTCCTTAACAATGAATATTCCCTCTACTGTTACTGATTTGAATCCTTTTTTGTCTTAGTTGCCTTAAGTGTTTTTTTAATCTCCCCCCCCCCCAAAGGATTTTGTTTTTCCAAATACTTGAAAAGATAATTTTCCAAACTCATTTTTGTAAGACTTTGTATTCCAAAATTTTCTCCCTTCCTCTGTTACATCTCCACTTCCCAAAACAGCAAGCAATCTGATATAAGTTAAATATTGTAATGCCTCAGTTTCCCTGAATTTTTATGCTATACTCTGAATTAAAATATTATAGTCACCCCTCTTTTCCTTACCCCATTAAGCTCTGGCCACTCTCACATTCCAAAGAGTCATAAAACTCCAGATGGCTTGTCTCAAATGTTTAGGTATTGCTCACTATCTCCTGTCCCTAAACTCTTTGTCTCCTGTACCTCCTTGACTCCCAACCTGTCAGAAGGAAATTATGATCCTTTCCTAAAATTATGGCTCATCCACTCACCCAGTATTTCCCCTCTCCCCCCCTTTGCCTTTGTTTCCTTGATAGCTGGAGCCCTATAAAAGTCTCTGGAATTAATTGCTGGCTGCTGGCTGCTTTGAGATAAGAGTCCCATTCAGCTGGCTAGTTTTGGCTAGTCTAAATTCTCTATTAATAAAATAATAAAAACCTAATCTCTGTCTTGCCTCAGTTTCTCTGGCATTATAATATGTGCAATCCTTTTTAACAAATGTCCATATTTGTCACTTGTTCAAGAAAAATTAGACCAAAAGGGGAAGGGAAAAAAAAAAAACATGAGAAAGGAAAAGCAAGGAAAAAAAAAAATGGAAATACTGTGCTTCAATCAATCCACATTTAGTCTCCATGATTTTCTCTCTGGATACAGATGGCATTTTCTATCCCAAGTCTATTGGAGTTGTCTTGAATCACTGAACTGTTGAAAAAAGCAAAGTATTAGGTGATGTTTTAATAACTTATAGTGGCTAAAGCCATTTAACAGTTTGTAGATAATCCTCTGGTGGTGAGCATCAATAAACTTTATCAGGATGCTCCTCTAAAACATAGATTTCATTGGCAGTTCTGTACTTGAAATTTTCCTTTACAGTTTGACAGGACCTTTTAGATCTTGTCTTTCATTGGCTTTTTTTTTTTTTTTTTTGGTTAGGCAATCAGAGTTAAGTGATTGGCCCAGAGCCCAAACTTGCTCACAACTAATAAGTGTCTGAGACCAGATTTGAAAAGAGGCTCTCTTGACTCCAGGGCTGATAGTCTATTCATTTTGCCACCTAGTGGCCCTTCTGGCATAATTTTTAAGAAGGGTCACTTCTACACTATAATAATTTACCAGAGTAGAAATTTGGTGAAGCAATATAATAATATCTTTATGAAATATTTTATGATTCACAAAGTGACTTCTTCAAAATATCCCTATGAGATGAGTATTATCTCCATTTGAGAGATGAAAAATTTGAGGCTTGATGAAGTTAAGTAACTTGAACACAGTCATAGAGTTAGTAAAAAAGCATAGCCATATATGATATACTGTACCAAGGTCTATAGATATAAAATCCAATGTTTTTTTCCTTTAGACCTCCAGTTTTCCCTAGGGCAGGCTTAAACAAGATTAAAATATAATTGGGAAATATTTATCAAAATAAATAAAAATGCAATATAACATAGATAATGTAAAATTGTGAAAATCATAGTTTCACAGGATTTAGAGTTGGTAGACTTTAGAGAACATTTAGTCCATTGGAAAGAAGACTGATCAAAAGAAAAGAAAAGGACTGTGATCTTTTCTTGGGGTCATTTTGTAAAAAGATTAACTTAAAATATTGGTGTGAATAAATATGCATCCCTCCTAAGAACGCCAAAGAACCTAGGATTGCATTTGTGTGACATGATTGACTCAGGACGAAAAAGTCTCAGGCAAAAATGAAGTATAAGCACTTTGACTTCTTTTAGGGAATTCTCTTGCTCCCTTAGTGGTCTTCTTTTAAATCCCAATCTTAATTTTTCACATTAGGTTCACAACATCCTCTTCTCTCTATTCTCTTGCCTATCAAAATCTACTTTCAGAAAAAAGAATCTAAAACATATTAAGATGTAAATGAGTCAAAAAAAAAAAGGCAGAAGTGGTGCTGATAAATGTTTAACAACTGTTCCTCAAAGAAAATATATAAATATTCACATTTTTTTAAAAGTAACTATTTTTCAAAATATATTCAAAGATAGTTTTCAACATTCACTCTTACAAAATCTTGTGTTCCAAATTCTTTCCCCTCACCTCTTCCCCTAGATAGTAATGTTAAATGTATGCAATTCTATACATATTTCCATATTTATCATACTGCACAAGAAAAATCAGATCAAAAAGGAAAAAAAATGAGAAAGAAAAAAAAATAAGCAAACAACAACAAAAATATGAAAATACTATGTTGTGATCCACATTCAGTTCCCACACATGGCTCTTTCCATCATAAGTCTATCGGAATTGACCTAAAATTCTTGAAAAGAGCCATGACAGGATACACTTTTAAGTTTAATATGTTTTACTAACATTTCATCCATCATTTTCTTCAGTCTAGACAACCAGCAATAATAAACCAAGCTCAGATTTGTATTATTGCTGACTTTTGAGGCATAAGTGCTCAACCTGAAATTTTTTAGCAATTGGCTTTCAAAAGCCCCTGTGAGCCAGCTCCAGCAAATCCCTGTTGAGGAAAACTACATTTCAAAACGGGGCAAAGTCATAAAGCAAAGAAAAGAATCTCTAATAGTGGAATTCATTGAGAAGTGGAGCATGTCAATACCTTTGATGTCACATTCCTTAAAGATAGCACTTAACCCAGAGACATGCAGGGCCATTCTGTTCTGGCTCCAGGTTGTTACACTGGTAGAAAATCATGAACAGATGGATATCTTGCTTGAAGCTTTTAATTATATCTGTCTAGATAAAAAATATAAACAGGGCTGGGGAACACTGAAATTGAAAAATCTGCAAAGTTTGCCTGCCGTTCTCCTCCTTCAGGTCCTATTTCCAAACCTCTACAGTGTCCTTCCCCATCTCCTATATTATATGGGGAGAAGGAGTTCTTATTCCTGTTTCCTAACTGCCTCCTCCATAATAATAGAACAAGGATCTGAGATTGTTGTTTACAGGTTGACAAACTCATTCATCATAACTGCCTCCCGATTTCCATAAATTACCAAGGATTTAGAAGCAAATGAAAGATTTTGGCTTCAGATCACAAGAACGGGGGTAGCAGTGGCAATAGATGGCACAGTAATAGTTCAGGTCAGACAAATGAGTCCTTCAGGTCCATGTTGAGCCTTTAAGGATGAAAAGAATAGGGCAGAAACAGAACAATATTTCTCTGAAAAATGAAGTTCACAATGTTTCTTTCAACAATGAAGTTCACAATGTTTCTCTCAACAATGAAGTTAACAATGTTTCTTTCAACAATGAAGTTCACAATGTTTCTCTCTCCCCTTTCCAATTCTGGCTCCCATTTTGGGATGTGCCAGACCATTCTGTTAGTTTTATTCTTTGATCCTTCTTTCAGAACTATAACTGGATATGTGTGAGTTTTTCCTAAATGAGGCAAAAGTAGTGTGAGGAGGTGTATGTTACAGAGGTGGTGTTACAGAGAAGAGAACATTTTGACTACAGATTTAGTCTGAGAGGAGGAAGCCCTTTTTTCCACTATCCCCTTTGAGATCCTGATCCCTATTCCCTCTCCTGCCCCTAAACTGCTATCTTGATATTCCTATCACCATGACATCCTTCTTCTGGAACCTACCTCTTTCTTCTTCAATTATATTAGAGGAAGGTGTTTTTAGAAGATTGTTTGGTATGAGACATAGATCCTCTGAGCCACTATGGGAAAGAATGTTATGTCCTTGCTCTAAGCTTTCGACTAGGATCAGGCAAAGAAGCCAGAAAGAAGTCCAAAGTCATCATCTCCTATCCAGGTAATAGCCAGAACCAGATCCATCCAGATGCTTTTGAGGCAGGAACCAATCTCAAGCACCATATCATTCATGAAAACTTCCTTTATCCCTCAAGTGAGATGTATGCCTTACATTCTCTGTATCACTTTTGTACTGCTTAACATAATTCTTCCTGCTACTATTAATTACTATATTCATCACTTGCTCTAGATTGTAACCTCTTTGACAGAAAAGAAACTGCATTTTACCTTGCTTGCCATAGTTCCTTGTATACGATAGAGACTTGAGTCTGAAGACAAGCTATTGATACCATTTATTTTTATAACACCTACATTTCCTCCTCCCACTATTCACTGAAGATCCAGAAGAGAGACTGAGAGGGAATGATCTGACAGGTAAAATGAGAAGCAGAAAAGAATAATATCATGTAGCTGTATAAATATGTATACATATATTGTATTTAACATATACTCTAACATATTTAACATGAATGGGACTACCTTCCATCTAGGGGAGGGGATGGAGGGAAGGAGGGGAAAAGTTGAAACAGAAGTTTTTTGCAAGGATCAATGTTAAAAACTTACCCATACATATGCTTTGTATATAAAAGCATATATAAAAAATATATAAAAAGTATATAAAAAGCTATAATAAAAAAATAAATTAATAAAAAAAAAGAATAGTATCATAAAAAACTTAGGAGAATATCAAGGAGAAGAGAGTAACTACAGTGACAAAGGCTATTAAAAAAGTCAAAAACGATGAAGGCCATTGAATTTGGCAATTAAGAGATCACTGTTATTTTTTATTGAATAGAATTTTATTTTTTCCCAATACATGTAAAATCAGTTTTTAATGTTTATTTTTGTAAAACTTTGAATTCTAAATTTTCCTTCCTCTCTCACTTACCTGACATAGGTTAAATATATGTTAAATATGTACAATCCTTTTAAACATATTTCCATATTTTTATGTTGTACATGAAAATTAGACCAAAAGAGAAAAAACCATGAGAAAGAAAAAGCAAGCAAACAAACAAAATGGTGGAAATACTTTGCTTTGAATCCACATTCAGTTTCCATAGTTCTCTCTCAAAATGCAACTTGCATTTTCCATCCCAAATCTATTGTAATTGTCTTGAGTCACTGCATTGTTGAGAAGCCTCAAGTCCATCACAGTCAATCATCACATAATCTTGTTATTACTGAATCACTGATCATTTTAGAGAGAACAATTTTATTTGAATAATTATGTTAGGAATAATTAGTCATAAAAGGGAGAATGGATGTAGGACAATAAGTTAGCTGATGAATGGATCAGATAAAGTTTTGGGTTTTTTTTGAAGCTGGGGGAAGACGTGGGCATGTTTGTAGGCAGTAGCAAAACAGCTAGTACACAAGGAGAAATGGAAAATAAGAGACTGGAGATAAGAACAAAAACAGACTACTGTAAAAGATAGAATGGAATAGAATCACCTGGGTAAAAGGTTTGTCTAGTTAGAGAGAAAGGCGACCTCTTTTATTTTGAAGTGTGTAATAAGTGTTAATTGAATTAACCTTAAATTCCATTTACTTAAAAACTTAAAAAAAATTTCACTCAGTTGAGGTGGTTATTTTCTTACATGTATATTAATTTTTTAAATACACATTTCTTTATGAATCATGTTGGGAGACAAAAATGAGAAAAAAGGAAAAAAAAAACCATGAGAGAAAAAATAAACAGGAAAAAAAGAAAGCAAACATAATATGTGTTGATTTACATTCAATCTCCATAGTTCTCTTTCTGGATGCAGATGGCATTTTCTATCCAAAGTTTATTGGAATTGCCTTGGATCACTGAACCACTGAGAAGAACCAAGTCTTTCATAGTTGATTATCACACAATCTTGCTATTACTGTGTATTTCTGGTTCTACTTGTTTTATTCAGCATTAGTTCATGTAAATCTTTCCAGGCCTTTCTAAAATCAGTTTATTTATCATTTTTATATAACAATACTATTCCATCACTTTCATATACCATAACTTATTCAGCCATTGCTGTATTGATGGGTATCTACTCATTTTCCAATTTTTTTTTTTTTGCTACCACAAAAGAGCTACTACAAGCATTTTTACACATGTGGGTCCTTTCCCCTCCTTTATGATTTCCATGGGATACAGATCCAGTAGTGAAACTTCTGGGTCAAAGGGTATGCATAGTTTTACAGCTCTTTGGCCATAATTTCAAATTGCTCTCCAGAATAGTTGGATCATTTCAAAATTGAGGTGTGAACCTTTTCAATTCTGCAGTTGAAACTGAATAGAAGCCTCAGAACATGGCATCATTAAGATATTATATCTGTAAAATGAGCTGGAGCAGGAAATGCAAATCACTCCAGTTTCTTTGCCAAGAGAACCCCAAATGGGGTAATGAAGAGTCAGACACGACTGAACAACAAAATCTCTTGGATGTTCCTAGAGAGCTGACTTCCCCACTACACCATAGAAATTGCCCCAATGACTGAAATCAACTTAGGATCACAGTCTTATGCTCTGCAGAAAAGGAACATCTCATTACTATGCATGATTGGGTCTCAATGTCTGCTAGCCCAGATCTGTCAGAGACAAATGGTATCCAATTCCTAATTCCAAGTTTCCAGTTGGGTCAAGTCACACTTAAAGTGTTGATGCCTGTGAGTAGTAAGTCCGTAGATATATATATGGAGGGGTGTGTGTGTGTGTGTGTGTGTGTGTGTGTGTGTGTGTGTACACCTCCATATATACCTCCTGTTGTGCCACAGTTCTCTTTTAATGTCCTGACCCAGTTTCCCTAATTGTCCTATTTACTCTGCCTCAGGTTATAACCATTCTCTCTTAATGTTTCATTGAATAAAGATCTTATATCAGTGGTTCTCAAAGTATGGTCTAGAGAATCCTTTGGATCTCTGAAATCCTTTTAGAGTGTCTACAAATTCAAAAATAGTTTTTATTTCTAAGGTAAATGTCTATAAATATAACCCAGATAAACAAAAACCGCTTTGGAGAGATCCTCAATAATTTTTAATAGGATAAAAATACTGAAAACAAAAGTTTGAGAACCACTGTCTCAGACTTTAGGTTATATTCATTCCCTCCTAATGTTTAATGGGTTAAAGGTCTTTATCCATTTTAGACATCGTTAGCATATCAGCAGCCTCTCTAGTATCTCCCTCCATTATGTTATCCTAGGTGCCTACCTCCATTATGTCATCCTCATCCTAAATTCCTCCCCCCATTAGGTTATCCCCATTCAGGTACCTCCCCCATTATGTTATCAGTCTTGTAACCCTATAAAAGAATCTTGTATCCGACATTCACTGCTGGATTCTTTGAGATGATAGTCTCATTCAGCCCTGGGACCAAACTAGGATCCATTGGTCCCGGTAAATCTCTCTCATTTAATAAATTATTAAATTGTTCTCTAATCTCTATCTTGCTCACTTTCTCCTGCATTACACTCCCATGCTCTTAAAAAAGACCAATTGTGGGAAATAGAAACACATATAGAGAGAGTGACCAGGAATAGTTAGGAGTCTGCTTATATTAATATAATCAACCTTAACTGAGGTGACCAATGATGTTTCTTTGATAGAACTACCTTGGTCTATTTGATGAGATTAAAGCATGACATCTTTGTTTTGCATTTGAAAACATCTTTTTGTGGAAGGTAAGGGTCTCCTTATTGATACCCTATTGATGTGACTAAGGATATAGCTTTCATGGGGTATAGAGAAAATTCTTGCTCTGGGTACTTGTTGAGCCACTGATATCTAATTGAAAATGTTCGAGTCATAGCTATTTATAGATTTAAGCTGTATACTTAGATGGTATTGACAGATTAGAGAACTAGAGCTGAGAGGGAAATAATACATTAGAAAGTGGATTTGGATCCCTGAGGAAGAGGAGGGGTAAAGTTTATGCATTTATGTAGTCCCTTCCTACCCCCACCCCCAGGTAAATCTTCAGGACCAGAGTTAGCAGTTTTTAAGGAGGCAATGATAGAATCAGTCTTTCAATTCTAGAGATGGCAGCCAAAAAGAATTGATTGAAAGGTGTCCAAGATGTTCCTGGAGAAGAATAGATTTATGGCTCCAGGGGATGAGGCCCCAGAACTTGAAGTTGTTGTCTGCAAATGCAGAACATTAAGAACTCTTAGACCAAGTCTCCAAGAGGAGAATATGTTCTGGAACAATGTTCTTGGAGAGAAGAAGAGCAATGATATGGTCCTATCTGAGGGAGAAATAGCTAGAGACAGAGCCATGTTGTTGGAGGAGTTATATATATATATAATGCCGGAGAAACTGAGCAAGACAGGGATTAGAGACCAATTCAATAGTTTATTGAATGGAGAGAAATACTGGGACCAATGGATCCATGTTTGGTTCCAGGGTTGGAAGAGACTATCATCTCAAAGAATCCAGCCATTAAGTATCAGAGGGCAAACCTTTTATAGGATAACAAGAACAATGACATAATGGGGGAGATATCTGGATGGGGATAACCTAATGGAGGGGGAGGCCCCTAGGATGACACAATGGAAGTTGGTTACTGATATTCTAATGACATCTAAAATGGATAAACCTTTACCCTGTCAAACATTAAGAAGGAATATCTATAACTTAAAGATATAAAACCTTTATCTCATCAACCATTTAAGAGGGAATGATTATAGCCTGGGGTTTTGGGGCAGAGCAACTGAGATAGACTTTTATCTCATCAAATATTAAGAGGGAAAGTTTATAACCTGAGGCAGAATAATTAAATAGGACAATTGGAGAAATTGGGTCACGACATTAAAAGGGAATTTTGGCATAACATATATATCTCCACTGTAACGACTGTGCTAGCACCCAGGACACCCCAGAATCAGCCGGAGTCAGGATAAGCAAAAGTCCTCAATCTTTATTCTTGGTCCCCAGACGCAGGATTGAAGCAGATTCTCTGTGACTGCCTTCTCCTCATATATCCCCAAGAGTGTGTCCCTGGCTAGCTTTACTCCAACCCCTAGTCCCTCCTATAATCCTCTATACACCAATCATTGAGTCAGCACGGATAGTGGAAAGGACCATTTTCCAAGTATATGCCCATAAAGTATTGTCCAATCAGTAGTGCCTCAAGCGCTCAGCAATCCCGACCTCAGTGCATCAAATTCAATAGTTTCAGCCCTCTACAATCCACAATATAAATTTGTGCAGGTCCAGTGGGAAGGGGATTGACTCTAGCAATCTCAAAATCAAAATTCTCTTTAAAGTGGGGCCCCCAGGTTATAGGACAGCAACGTAAGTCTATAGAATTATATTGATACCTAATGGATAATGGTAAGTTGGAGGTGTTGTGCCACAGTTCCCTTTTGATGTCCTGACCTAGGATGTCCTGACCTAGTTTCCCCATTGTCCTATTTAGTTATTCTGCCTCAGATTATAACCTTTCCCTCTTAATGTTTGTTGAGATAAAGGTCTACCTCAGTTGCTCTGCCCCCAAACCCCAGGCTATAATCATTCCCTTTTAAATGGTCGATGAGATAAAGGTTTTATATCTTTAGGTTATACACATTCCTTCTTAATGTTTGACAGGATAAAAGTTTATGCATTTTAGATGTCATTAGAATATCAGTAACTTCCCTCCATTGTGTCATCCTAGGGGCCTCCTCCCCATTAGGTATCCCCATCCAGGTACCTCCCCCATTATGTCATTGCTCTTGTTACCCTATAAAAAGCTTGCCCTTTGATACTTAAGGACTGGACTCTTTGAGATGATAGTCCCGTCCAGCCCTGGGACCAAGATTCATTTGGTCCCAGTATATCTCTCCATTTAATAAACTATTGAATTGGTCTCTAATCTCTATCTTGCTCAGTTTCTCTGGCATTACAAAGGATGATTCAAAGAGGTTAAGTATTTCAGAACCATTGATAAAGTGTTTTTATATTTTAAAATGGGATATCATTGCTAAGTGAAATGAGCAGAACCAGGAGATCATTATACACTTCAACAACAATACTATATGAGGATCAATTCTGATGAAAGTGACTATTTTCAACAATGAGAGGATCCAAATCAGTTCCAATTGATCAGTAATGAACAGAACCAGCTACAGACAGGGAAAGAACACTGGAAAATGAGTATGGACCACAACATAGCATTTACACTCTTTCTGTTATTGTTTGCTTACATTTTTGTTTTTCTTCCCAGCTTATTTTTACCTTCTTTCTAAATGCGTTTTTTTTTTTTTGATGTAGCAAGACAACTGTATAAATATGTATACATATATTGTATTTAACATATATTTTAACATATTTAACATGTATGGCACTACCTGCCATCTAGGGGGTGGGGGTGGGGAGGAGGAGAAAAGTTAAAACAAGTTTTTGCAAGGGTCAATGTTAAAAAATTACCAATGAATATGTTTTGTCACTAAAAAGCTATTAAAAAATAGAATATCATTTCCTTTACATCTAAAAGGTACTCTTCACCTGTTGTTATATCCATTGTAAGCCATGGCATTTTTTCATAGGGGAAGAACATAGACTAGTATATGAAGTATGCATCACATATATATATATAGGGCTCTTGGACCTGTGCAGAAAATGCCAGTTTCCTATACACAATGGCATCATCATCCCAGGGTACTTACTTGCATTATAATCTCTCAGATTCTCTTGGTTGTACCTAAGGAACTGCATTTCTCTCTCCCTACCCTCAATATGTTGCTTCTGGCTGTGCCCCAGTGACTGAAATCTAACAATACCAGTGTAAAATTCCCAGTGGATGATATCCCTAAACCTTAAGAAAACACCATAAATCTGGAAGGCTGTAAAGGTCTCCGGGGGAAGTGGCAAATTGAACTGAAGTCGAAGAACCTCCATTTCTAGGAGATGTTCATACCTTGTATACAGATAATATTCAGGCTATTGTTGATTACACTCACTACATACACAAATCAGGTGAATTCCAATTCCTCTTTATGATAAAATATTTCAGTCTTGTGGTCTGGTTCCTTGGAACTGAAATCCCAGGTAGATAATTCATCATTAGCTTCAGGCTAATCTGAGAAGATTTATGTTCAATAAGTCTGTTTCTGGTGGGTATAGCAAGTGAAATTAGAAACGTTTGTCCTTGCTAACCCCATTACAAGACTACTCATTTTCATGATATAATGTATGGGGAAGAAATTGCCATGCTCTTTCAGTAGAACCTGAAGAAATCCGAGAGAATCTGTAATGGATATCACTAGAGAAATGGGGCTGGGTAGTAAGGAAAAGAGAAAAGAAAGAGTAAGAAAAGAAGAAAGTTAAATAGAGATTGGGAGAGAAAGGAAAGGAGGAGGGAGAGAGGGAAAGAGAGAAGACAGATGGAAGAGAAAAGAAAATGTAGAGGAGAGAGGAGGGGAAGAAAGAAGGAAAAAGATGGACAAAGTAAATTCAACATGGGCTTATTTTTAAAATTAAATTTTATCTTATTTTTTTAGAATTGTGTTGTCTCCTTCCTGCGTCTTTTGACTAAGAAATACAAAATCCTGTTATAAATAAGTATAGTCAAGCAGAATAAATTTCTGTGTTGCTTATGTTAAAAAAAAAAAAATCTCTACTCTGAGCCCATCACTTTTCATTTTATCTTTATTTGTCTGGAATTGTGGCTGGTCATTATGTTAGTCAAGTCTTTCAAATCATCAACCATTTATAAAGAACTTAATATGTTCCAGGAATTGTGCTAAGCACAGGGGATACAAATATAAGTAGAAATAAAGATAATGCCTACTTTCAAGGAATGCATTCTAATGGTGAAAGAAAAAATCCAATGAGAAGAAAAAGAAATTTTAAAAGAGAAAGAAAAAAAGAAAAAAGAATGAGAGAATATGAGTACAGAAACACAAAGAGACAGAGAGATTGAAAGTTAGGTTTACTGTATTGGATGAATTGCTATCTAAGGGAGGAGGAAGGTGGAGAGGGAGGAAAAAAAATTTGGAACACACGGTTTTGCAGTGATGAATGTTGAAAACAATCTTTGGATGTATTTTGAAAAAGAAAAAGTTATTAAAAAAACTTTTTATAAGATTGTTAAAACTTTTTTTTTACATACAATTGGAAATATTTAAGGTTATAAAAATAATTTTAAAAAAATTTAAAAAGAAAGATAGGTTAATTTCATAATTTTAAAAATTCTAATATGTGATATATCCAGATATGAAGAGACTGAGATAAAAAGAAAGAGAGATCAACCCCTAAAGCCTAAACTCAGAGGCTCACAGAACCACACACACGCACACACACACACCAATTTAGCCAGGGAGAAGAGAAAATCACCTTTCAATACAAACAAACAAAAAAGTAATAAGCAATTACATAAAAATATATTATATTTACAGTTAAATTAGACACTCAATTCAGCAAATAGTTGAAATATATTTCAAGCATCAATCCATTCATCACACTCATACTGATGTAAAAGGAGCATATGGTATAATTAGGAAGATAGTACCTCTGGTGTAAGGGTTTGCTGCTCCTTTTTTACTGCTGCTCATCCATTTTTGGTGTCCATCAGATTCACCCAATTCTCCAAGCTTTAAGAAGCTATAGCATACTAAGTGGCTATATCCCTGCAAACCATCTCAGCAGATGGGCTAAACCAGATTGAGGGTAATGAACAAACCTTAAACCTATCAATGAGTTAGGGAGATGTCCACCCCAAGCACATGAAGAGTATCTCCAGCATAATGGGCAAATCAGAACAATTTGTTCCAATGGCCATTAAGATGGTTAGCTTAGTCAGGTATTGAAGATGCAAAGGTCACCCACTGCATCCCAGGCCATTGCTAGTCATATTGACTTTTGTCTTGCCATTGAACTTTGATGATTCAGAAAGAGAGGAGGAAGCTGATGACTTTGTGCATCTCTCCATCACTTAAAGTCAATATAGTCAAATCAAGGCATCATCTGTGATATCACTGGTCCTCTTCAAAAATGTAGTAAAAACACCTGAGATAAACAATTATGAGAGGACAACTAATCTCATTCCTTGTATCTGCTAAAAATACCCATGAAATTTTGCAAATGAGCAGCTACTGAGCTCACCAATCTCAATTCCTTCTTCAAACCTAGAGAGTATGAAAAAAACAGAGATGAAACAGAAAGAAAAGGGAAATTATGCTCTATCCCCTCAGAAATTTCAAGAAGAAACCCATGAAAGCACTCAACATTTCAGTTTATTCACCTTTCATCTGATTGTTCCTTTCAAATGGGAGAGAACTAAGGAGAATCCATTGCCCTTTAGCTATACAATAAACGTCTGTTTTTCTTAGTTATGGAATAAAGAAAGGAGTATTTCACTTCTACAGGAATAGAATGAATATTCCCATTTGGAGAGATATAAGGATTATACATTTTTTCCCCCAAATAGTTGCCATGAAGAAACAATCAGGGAAGAGGAATTTTTCCAATGAATTTACAAGTTTTCTTCTTTATATTTCCATTGTTCTGGTAACATTTTTATCCAGGCTATATTTTTTTGCCCAGGGTATATTTTTACTGGAATTTGGGGAATCATAGTCCTTATGGTTATTTAACCTGTGAAAGTGAATAAAAGAATGGTGCATACTAACCAATCTCCAAAATTGATGATGTTTCTAATCATTACTTAGTTATAATATCTGGGATACTAGTCTTAAGATATTCAATGTAGTGTGTCACAAACCTATTTTTATGTTATACAAAAATGTAAATCTTTGTCTTTTTAGTAAAATATCTTTAGTATTAACAACTAGCTATTCTATCTATTTAACTTCACCCTTAAAATTACTCATTAACCCATGGAACTGGAGCATAGTAATAAGAATAAATGGGAATGATTTCTCATCAGTGTTACTATCATCAGTCATATGAGGGAAAAGAAGAAATGAAGGACTGTGTCTTGTTTTTAATGAGGCAGAAACAGACCTTTATTCTTGTATCTGTCCCATTGAGGTCACTTAAAGACAGTATATTAAGTTTACACACAAGGCTGGAAGTAGTTCCAATTGCTCTTGCATAAAGAATCTCAGTTTAACTGGAGATATGAAAAAACTTAATAAGTGGTACATTAGTCTCATTACTTGTATCACCTGGATGGAAGGAAGGAATCTGCTCTTCTTCTCTCTGACATTATCATCTCATTTCCTCCTGTTTGGGCCTGGAGCCAAACTGGGAAGAGCAATAAGCAAGACCAAAGGATCTCTTCTAACATTATAAAAAATAATGTTATAAAGTTTTTCTTGTTGTAAAACTCTGAATGTGGTTACTGAAGCAACAATCAACCTTACTTTTATTTAATTATTGCTCTATGGGATAGGTTGAGATTAACAAGGAAGGGATAAAATGGCAGGAAAATAGAAAAAAAAATTTAGGAAGGAGAACATATGAAAGGTGAATGGTTAATCTTTGCCTATAATCTTTAACCAAAATCTCTTTTTCTTGAAGATTCTAGGATAATAAAAGATTTGGGAACCAGGTGTCCATGGTGGTGATGGTGGTGGTGATCCATGGCAAGAGATAAGGTAAATAATACAGATTTTCCATTAAAAAGAACAAGGAATTATTGGTACGTTCTCATCTGATGAAGGACACTGCAGGTACCTATAGACCAGCTATATAAAGTCAAAGTCATTATTTCTTATCTGGGCATTGAAATAATAGACTACCTTTTTAGAAGGATAGAAAGTTAGATTCTCATTTAGTTTCATTTTATAAATGAGCAAAATGAGGTTAAGAGGTAACTTGCCCAAGACACATAGCTAACCAATGAGAGAACCAAGACTAAGATCCAGATTTTCTGGATTCCAAACCAATTTCTTTCTGGTATTTCACACTGGCATAGAACATCCAATAGAGCTCAATGTCTTTAGGAGTTAGTGAAAAAGAACTGAGTTGAATAAGATGACATCAGGCTAAGACAGATATGCTTAAATGTGCTAAAAATTTAAAGACATAGAAAGCTGAGATAAGCTGTGCACACATCTGAGAGGACTAAATAAGAATTAAGAGTTTCATTTGTCTTTGTGACATCATGGAAATAGGGAGAGGAAAAAATTAATTGCCTTTTCACAGAGAAGACCTTGGAGACACTGAGTCATTTGGATTATTTAGGGTCATACACCTTGTGATATATACAGAACTGAATCTTCATAGTCCAAAGGTTAGTATTGCCCAGTCTGGACTCCCTTGTCTTGTTGATGTGGAAGAGGGAAGCATATTGGGCACAGTTGATAGGCATATTCTATCTGATGAAAGGGCTGGATAAAACTAGAATTGAAAAACCTTAAATAACTCTCAGCTCTGACACTCAAGAATAGTGAGTCTATAGATAAGTTTATTAGTTCCCATTTCCTCATCTGTAAAATATGTATGGTAATATTTGTTACCCTAATGCATGATCTTTACACAACTAACAACTCATATAATAGTTGAAGGACTTTAATAAATGAATGAATTCAAATGACCTGTTAATTAGTATTTACTCAGCACTTGCTATGCTCAAGGCACTGGTTTAGGTGGTTAGACAAAGTCAAAAACAAAACAGTATTTGCTTTCAAAGACCTTACATTTTTACTAATTTATAGGTATATTGATATTCATGTTATAAATGAAATCAGAAGACAGAAATAACAGATCAATGAAAGAATGCTTTTCAAGTTCTCCTCTAAGAAGGAGATGAAAGGACAAGGAAATGAGCCCATCATATACCCAAGAAGATTTCCTTAGGATACAAACCTAGTAGTGACACTACTTGCTCAAAGGATATGCATAGATTTATAACCCTTTGAGCATAGTTCCAAATTACTCTCCAGAATAGTTGGATCATTTCACAACTCCACCAACATGCATTAGTGTCTCGGTTTTCCCACATTCCTTCCAACATTATTTTCTTGTCATCTTAGGAAATCTGAAAAATGTGAGGTGATACCTCAGAGTTGTTTTAATTTTAATTTTTCTAATCAATAGTGACTTGGAGCATTTTTTCTTTTTTTAAATTTAATTTAATTTTATTTTATAATAACTTTATATTGACAGAATCCATGCCAGGGTAATTTTTTTACAATATTATCCCTTGCACTCACTTCTGTTTCGCTTTTTCCCCTCCCTCCCTTCACCCCCTCCCCTAGATGGCAAGCAGTCCTATATATGTTAGATATGTTGCAGTATATCCTAGATACAATATATGTTTGCAGAACCAAGCAGTTCTCTTGTTGCACAGGGAGAATTGGATTCAGAAGGTAAAAACAACTTGGAAAGAAAAACAAAAATGCAAATAGTTCACATTCGTTTCCAGTGTTCTTTCTTTGGGTGTAGCTGCTTCTGTCCATCATTTATCAATTGAAACTGAGTCTTTGTCAAAGAAATCCACTTCCATCAGAATACATCCTCATACAATATCGTTGTCAAAGTGTAAAGTGATCTCCTGGTTCTGCTCATTTCACTTAGCATCAGTTCATGTAAGTCTCGCCAGTCCTTTCTGTATTCATCCTGCTGGTCATTTCTACAGAACAATAATATTCCATAACATTCATATACCACAATTTACCCAGCCATTCTCCAATAGATGGGCATCCATTCAATTTCCAGTTTCTAGCCACTATAAACAGGGCTGCCACAAACATTTTGGCACATACAGGTCCCTTTCCCTTCTTTAGTATTTCTTTGGGATATAAGCCCAATAGAAACACTGCTGGATCAAAGGGTATGAACAATTTGATGACTTTTTGGGCATAATTCCAGATTGCTCTCCAGAATGGTTGGATTCGTTCACAGTTCCACCAACAATGTATCAGTGTCCCAGTTTTCCCACATTGGAGCATTTTTTCATGTGATTATAGATGACTTTAATTTCACCATCTGAAAATTGTCTGTTCATATCCTTTGACTATTTATCATTTGGAGAATGACTTGTAGTCTTATAAATGTGATATCATTCTTTATATATTTTAGAAATGAGGTCTTTATCAGAAACACTGGCTGTAAAATTTTTTCTCAGCATTGTACTTCCCTTTTAATGTTGTTTGTGTTGGTTTTGTTTTCACAAAAACTTTTTAATTTAATGTAATCAAAGTTTTCTATATTGCATTTCACATTTGGTCATAAATTTCTTCCTTCTCTAAAGATCTGATAGGTAAACTATCCTTTGTTCTCTTAATTTGCTTATGGTATTACATGCCAGATCATGTACCTATTTCAACCTTATTTCAGTACAGGGTGTGAGATATAGGTATGTGCCAAATTTCTGACATATTATTTTCCAGTTTTCCCATCCATTTTTGTGAAATAGTAAGTCCTTATCCTAGAAGCTAGAGTTTGGCAGTTTATCAAGTACTAGATTAGTATAGTCATTGATTATTGCATCATGTGTATCTAACCTAATTCACTGATCCATTATTCTATCAAATTATTTTGATGACTGATGCTTTATAATAGAGTTTTAGGTCTGATACTGCTAGGCTATCACCCTTTGTATTTTTTTTTAATTAATTCTTTTGATGTTGTTGTCCTTCAATTCTTTCTGATGAATTTTGTTATTTCTTTTTCTCACTCCATAAAATAATTTTTTTGGCAGTTTGATTGATATGGCACTAAACAAGTAGACCAATTTAGGTAGAATGATCATTTTTATTATGATACTTCAGCCTACCCATGAGCAAATGATATTTTTCCAATTCTTTAGATCTGACTTTATTTGTGTGAGAAGTGTTTTGTAATTATGTTCATATAGTTCCTGGGTGTGTCTCGGCAAGTAAACAAGCAAATATTCCATGTTGTCTACAGTTATTTTAAATGGAATTTCTCTTTCTCTTATTGCTGGAATTTGTCAGTGATATATAGAAATGCTGATGATTTATGTGGATTTATTTTATATCTTGCAACTTTTAGGCTAAAAGTCATTATCTTCTCAAGCTAAGAATTTGACTTGATCATGAAGCTCAGTGGCCTCAAGGCATCTGCACAAGAAAAACCACCTGCATCTGGATCTTTCAGTCTAGTTTTCTCCTCCATGAGGTAAGTGGCCCTAAACTCTAATGGAAGGGATCAAGGATAGAGGTTCCTCCCCTTAGGGTAAAGTCTTGCCAGGATATATTCTGTTTATACAATTATCTTTTCTACATCACAAGTTTTCGCATCATAGTTTCCATGTATCATGGGTTAGAATAAGAAATGAAGTGAGAATTTTGGGGGAGTTTTACAAAAGCCACAGATGACACACAAAGCCCAATAATAATACAGAAAAGTCTAGAAACCCAGAAATGAATGAAAGATTTGTATAGTATTACAAAATATCAAAAATTTTATCATTTAACATCATAATACTTTAAACTTCTCTGTTATGCAGGAAAAGCCTGAAGATTTTGCCCAGATTTTCTAGATAATGGGGGTACTGCATCCCTGTTCACAATACGAAAGAGATAAAGGAACTCTAAATAGAAATTAGATTTCCACTAAACAGGAAGTAGGGAATTACAAATATTATCTCATTTGATCTTTACCATAACCCTATGAGGAAGATATTATTAGCTCTGTTTTACAGTTGAGCAAACTGAATCAAACATGCTAAGTGGTTTACCTATGGTTACCCAGTCTGAGGCCAGATTTTGAGCTATCAAGCTGCCTATCACTAGTACAATGAGAACCTCTCTCTCTGTATTCTAGCAACTCAGGATCTTAGGACTGGCCAGTTCGTATGTCCTCACTGCCATCTTACAGAGTCCCAATAGGTAAAGTCCTACTCTCCTTAGTTAATGAGCATGTGTTTGAGAGTCTAGGAGAAGATTGCTACTGGTATATACCCTTCTAAAACCGTCTGCCCTTTTTAGGAATTGGGTCCTAACAAAAATAGGAGGAAAAGGATGTGTCACAAATCAATAATTTGTTATTAATATGATAGTACAATATTGATTTCTCTCAATTTATATTCATATGGGACAAGTATGCAGATAGCAAGCATATATAACAACAGAGAGAATGAATATAATGAATATTTGTTAAATATGAAATTGCTTAAGAGAGAAAGCATTAGCTCTTAGGGGAATAGGAAAAGCTTCTTGCAGAAAGCAGTACTTGAATTATCTTTTAGAGAAAGAGAGTAAATCCATGAGGGGGCAGTGAGGAGGGAAATGTGCTTCTTGAGCATACGAACCGGCCAGTGCTAATGTCCTCAGTTACTACAGTACAGAGAGAGGCCTTCACTATATAGTGATAGACAATTTGGGGACACAGCTTCTGGTGTTAAGATGATCTGCGATCTGCCTTCAACACTAGCTGTATAACCATGGGCAAATCACTTAACATGTTTGGCTCAGTTTGCTCAACTGTAAAATGAAGATAATAATATCTTCCTCATAGGATTAAATCAAATAAGATAATATTTGTAAGCACTTAGAATAGTGTGTGTCACATAGTGGACACAATAAATGTTTATTCCCTTTCCCTTACCCCACTTGTATGATCAGTTATGGACAAATCATCCCAACTTCATAAACGTCATATTTTAGTTAAAAGTGGGGTATTGGTTTGCCACGACAACCAAAGTCAGTTTCCTCCCAGATCTGTACCCCTTGTTCATCATTTATTATAGGACAGGGAGGGTGGTGGTCTTCACTTGGGACAGTTTGTCCTTAGGCAGATTAGGCAACCTCTTTATATGCTGACCCAGGGGTACCATTTCATTGCAAGGAAGATCTTGACCTAAAGTTTAGAAAGTGTTAGCATAGTCAATAATTGATTAGCATTAATGGAATCTCTCTATGTGGATCCTCAGTCATAGGTGTTTTAGATTACATATGATATCTGTTTCATGAGTGGAATGTTGTATATGTCCAAGGAGAAAATATAGGTTAATAGTTCCCAATTTTTTAGAGAGCAGTTGTAGAGAATTTCTCTATTTATAATGATACATCTTAGAAGTCATCAAAAGAACTACTAGTTAGTGTTATCACTGTGGAATCCAGAAATCCCTAAGCATTTCTTGTAATGATGATATGGAAGGAGAATGGGAAAAAATAAATGTGAATAGACTACCAAACTTTGACTGTTATAATAATAGCTAGCATTTATATCATGCTTTAATGTTTGCAGAGCACTTTACAGATATAATCTCATTTAATCCTCACAACAATGCTGTAAGGGAGAAATTATTATTATCCTTATTTTCCAAATGAGAAAACAGAGGTAAGAAGACTTGTTCAGGATCACACAAGTAATAAGTATTTTAGTCAAGATTTGAACTCAGATCTTCCTGTCTCTAAGTTCAGCACTCTATCAGAACCAGAGTGAATTACCATCCAATGCTAAGAGTCCAAGATCCCCTGAGTTCTTTGCCAAGCAACCAAACAAAGGATTTTACATTTGATTCTGGAAGTACAAAGGAACTCTTTGAGTTTATTAAATAGGGAAGGATTGTCATGTGGTCAGACCTGGACTTTGGGAATATCAATTTGATAACTGAGTAGAGATTAGTGAGACACTTGCAATAGAGAGATCAAACAGAAGGTTGTTGTAATAGCCCAGGAGTGGTTCCAGCATCAGAGGAGACAAGAGGGCTTGTATGAAAGAAGTTGTGAACGTAAAATTGACGGTACTTGACAACTGACTGGACATATAAATGATGCCTTGATTTCAAGGCTGGATATATGAGAGGATGATGGTACTCTTTTTTTTTTTTTTTTTTTTTTTTTGCCAACATATATTTTTTTTTAATTAAAGTTTTTTATTTACAAGATATGTGCACGGGTAATTTTTCAGCATTAACCCTTGCAAAATCCTCTGTTCCAACTTTCCCCCTGCTTCCCTCCACCCCCTCCCCCAGACGGTAGGTAGACTAATACATGTTAAATATGTTAAAGTATATGTTAAATACAATATAGATGATGGTACTCTTAACAGTAAAAAGAAAGTTAGGGAGCAGGAAGGGATTGGGTAAAGAGATAAATCCAATTTGGGACATGTTGAATTTTAAAAGCCTCCTGTTAAACATATGAAATAGATAATTGGATAGGAAAGAAGATGAAAAACTATTTATGTAGGCTGTGTATGATTCTTATGCCAGGGAAAACAAAGAGAAAACAGCTTTTATTTGCCCAATTGGATTCTAATAATTTAAATGTACATCTCAAGGTATCTCTGAGGTCTTGCCATTTTTCAGTAGATTATGGAGAAGATGGCTAGAGACTTGACCTGTCTGGAGGTATACATGATGTCACAGTTGACCCCATTGTCTTTGGAAAGTCAATGTCTTCTGTAATATGTTTTTTTTTTTTTTTCCAGCTAAGGAAGCACTAATTTATTTCTTTTTTAAATAATAGTTTTTTATTTTCAAAATAAATGCAAAGATAGTTTTTAACATTCATTCTTGCAAAACATCTTTTCCAAAATTTTCTCCTTCTCTTCCCCTACTCCCTTCCCCAGATAACAAGTAATCCAATATATGTTAAACATGTACAATTCTTATATACAGTAATATATTAATTTTTTTTCTTTTCTTCCCCATTATTATCACTATCCATCAATTTCTTCCCCCACAGCCTTTTACCTCAGTAAAAGTCTTTTCTTATATAAGTAAGTATAGTTAAGCAAAGGAAATTTATACATTAGCTATATTTGAAAATGTCTCATTATATTCCCTAAGTCCATCTCCTCTTTGCCAAAAGGTGGGAAACATGCCCACTCATCAGTCTTCTGGATTATGATTGCATTGATCACAGTGCTTAAGTCTTTCAAAGCTTTCAGATCAGAAGTTTTAAACTTTTTGTGTGTCTTGAATCCCTTTGTCAATTTGGTGAAGCCTATGGATCCCTTCTTAGAATAATGTTTTAAGTGTATAAAATAAAATACAAAACTTATAAAAAATCAATTATATGGAAATATAGTTATAAAAATACTGAGGAAAACCTACTTTCATGGATCACAACTTTAAGTCATTGTGTAAATTTCCTGTTTCTATTCACATGACTCTGCATTAACAAAAATCTTCCAGGTTTCTCCAAATTTGTCCCTTTAGTAATTTATTATTGTAGCAACAATATTCCATTATATTCATATGCTAGAATTTTTCAGTCATTCCACAATTGAAGGATACCCATTTTGTTTCCAAGTCTTTGTTACGATAGAAAATGCCACTATAAATATTTTTGTACACGTGGTATCTTTTCCTGTTTCTTTCCTTTTCATGACATTGTTGGGTTAAAAGATAAACAAAAACTATTTAATAACGTGGTTCCAAATTGTTTTCCAGAGTAGTTGGAACAATTGACAATTCTTCCAGTAGTAAGAAATAGTCATTTTTCTTTTTGGTCATTTTTGTCAATTACATGAGTCTAAGATGGAACCTCACAATTATTTTAACTTGCAATTCTCTTGTTTTTGTTCATTCTCCATTTTTACAGGCTATCCCCACAGAATCCCAGAATCTGAGAGATGGAAGGGAACTTAGTTGCCATCTAGCTCAACCCATGCATGAAAGCAATCCTTATTATAAGATCCCCAATAAGTGGTCATTCCCAACTCCCAATTCCTAGAATTAAAAAAAGTATATTCCTAGAAATGGGAGTTAGGGTGACTACTAGCTAGATGGCAGGTCTCTTGCAACTCTTAAATTCTGGGATTCTGTGAGGATGGTCTCAAGTTTGTAATTGGGCAAACTGACTCTAGAAAAATAGTTCTCAACTTGAGGCCCTTGAATTAATTTTAATACATTAGAGCACCTTTTGTTGTTAATTGTTGTTAATACTTTACATATCTTTCTTTGGGAACTTATTATATTCTTTACTATTGGGCATTGACTTTTACTCACAAATATATTTATGACAATAGTATCAAGACCTTGTCCTAAACAAAAAATAGAAATGTTGCTGTGTCTCTAAGATGTTTTACAATCTTGAACAAATGAGGTTTTAACTTCTGGGATTTTGTTGGGATGGTATGAATTTTAACTTTGATATTCCAGGAGCCTGGAAGAAGACTGACTCTTAAGTGTTAATTGAAAAGAATATTGTTTTTTAATCATTTGAAATAAAGTGGAGTTTTACTTGTCATCTCTGAAGGGTTTGTTTTCTTATTCTGATTGGAGAAGTTGTATAAGAATAGAGAAAGAATTTATTTCTTATAAGAACTAAGACATAAGGTGAATATGTGGTGAATAAATAAAATAAGGAATATTGAGAGATTTTAGCTGCTATTCAGAGAAGCTAAAGGGTAGGACTATGTTTCAGAAGTAAGGAAAAGTAAAAAGTAAAATAACAGTAATAAATAGGTTTTGAGCTATTTTTCAGTTATGTCCATCATCTTGTGACCTAATTTAGGTTTTCTTGACAAAGATGCTGGAATGATTTGCTCTTTTTTTTCTTCAGGTCATTGAACTGAGGCAAACAGAGTGAGGCGATTTGTTCAGGGTCATACTAGTAAATAGGTGAGGGTGAATTTGAGCTCATGAAAAAGAGTTTTCCTGAATTCAGATTTAGCACTCTAACTGCCATAATAATAATATAATATATACATATATATTATCTCATATGATGCTTAAAGATAACTAATTGTGATTATTCACACAGTTACATTACTGTAATTATAATTTCAGTCTTTGTGCTATTATTGGTTACCCATTAACAAATTATATAGTTCATTACTTTGATATTTATTTATACATGAGATTAGAAATTTTGTGGATATTTAGAGAAAGGAGCAATTGTTTATGAGAAAATACATTTTTCCAATTTATTAAAAAAATTCTTACTAGACTAGGGTAGAGGCTTAGAGTAATTGATTAAAAATGAGAAAGACATTTCAATTTGAGTAACATCAAACATATTTGAAACATCAAAACATACCCCATGAGTTTAGATTACAAACTCCTTGAGGATAGGTACTATTTTTGCCTCTTTTTGTGTCCCTAGCATTTAGTACAGTATCTGGAACATAATAGGCACATGAGAATTGTTTATTGAATTGATATGAATTATGTTACCTTAGAATTGAGGAGGATGAGGATGAATATATCAGTGAATGAGGGAGCAGTATGAAGAATTACCACATCATGTAGGCTACATGTAAGGATAGTTGGTTTTAAAATCCCTGATACACATTTATACAAAATCCTTATATATCTTGGATATTGGATCTTCACATTGGAAATTCATAACAAAATTTTCCCAGTTAACTCTTTCTAATTTTAGTAATTTTATTGGTGCAAAAGCTTGTCAAATTTATGTAATCAAAATTGTCTATATTATCTTTTATGATGATTTTAACCCCTTAACTTTATCAAGAACTCTCCCTGATCCAAAAACTCTCCTTTATTTTTTCCTCTAGTTTGGTCATATTATGATCTTTTTCTAGGTTATATATCCATCTGGTGCTTATTGCAGTATTTGTTCTAAGAAGTTGATCTAATGTTTAGAAGAATTGTACCTATACCGAATTATTTGTCTTGGGGAATGGGGAAATGGAGAGAGGGAGAAAAATTTAGAAAACAAGGTTTTGCAAAAGAGAATGTTGAAAACTGTTTCTGCATGTATTTGGAAAAAAATAAAATACTATTTTTCAAAGTAATCTAAAACTAATTTCTGTCAGACTACTTTCCAATTTTCCCAAAACTTTTTGTTTTGGGACTTCTATGAATGGATTTCCTTTTTTTTTCCCTTCAAAAACAAAAACAAAAAACTCTGATCCTGGGGAATCCTTCTCCCTCCTTCCTTGCCTATTTCCATAGTGTTTCCTTCCTCAACCTCAGTGCTAATCTGACTGTGATTGTATCTCTCTCCCCAAATTGCCTGTCAAACTGAACCCCTTTTCCTCCTTTCCTTTTATGTCTGCTTTTAGTGCCGCTCCTCCAACACTGCATATGTTGCTGAACGAGGATGACTTTACCTTCTCCCTGGAATCAGTGGATGATCCTTTTTCACACTCAACAGAAGTCCACTTTCTGTAGTAGTGGGGCTTTTTACCTATGGAGGATTAGTTTTAGATCTCCCTAGACTTACCTCTATTTCTCTACTAGGAGAGGGGAACTCTTTATTATTCCCTCAGTGTAGGTGATATGCTAATTCCACTTCATGGGTGCTGAACCAAATGAATTAAATATCCTATTGATCAGTGTTTCTTCACCTGAAATGCCCTTACTCAGAGAGAGAATAGCACATGGAGTGGAAAAAACATTAATTATTTATAAAACTCCCAAGCCCTTGCTGAAAATAAGAACAAAATAGCATTAAATTTTCTTTTTCCATATTTGTTTTTCTAAAAAATAAGTTTGCTTTAAATTTTTATTTTTTTCCTAAGTTGTCTTTTTCCCCTTCTGCTTGTCCTCTCAAATTCAATATCGAAATCTAAATTTGGCTAGACTACTCAAACTAATTTATAATATGCCCTCTAGTAATAGGTAGGACAGAGGAAAGGAGGACAGTATGAAGAAATAGTGACATAGGCTTAGGGGCAAAAAAAAGAGATATTTTTATAAAGAAACCTTAGTTTGGAGCTGGGAAGGGCGAGAGGGGAAGAGAGAAAGAAAGACAGATGGGGGTGGGGAGAGAGAGGCAGAGTTTACAAAGACAGGAAAGATCACAAAATAGAGATTGAACTTGCAATCAGGAAAACCTGAGTTTTGTTACCAAGATAAGCCGTTTGCCATTTAGGAACCTCAGTTTCCTTAACTATAAAGGAGCATAATTATAATTGTAATAGCCACTTAATGCATGAGATTGTTGCAAAATAATATATTTGTGGTGTTTTGTAAACGTTAAAGCATTATATAAATGAATTATTATTATTGTGACAAATATATTGGTTGTGTTATGTTGGTTGGTTATGTTGGAACCAAGTATGTTCAAGTCACTATGTGTGGTGCTAAAAATACAAAAATGAAAGCTGATTATTTCTGCTATCAAAAAACTTACAATCCCATAAAAATAAGAATGACATTAAAATTAAAGGAAAAGTTTTAAGACTTGAAAGGAGGACTGATAGGGGAGGGATTTTAATAAAATAATATGAGGTCCAGTCTGCAATTAATTTGAACTTTTTATTCTTGTATCCCTCATACTCTTGTAATGATTAATTATGCATATAACTTAGCTGTGAGTGCTAGACTGTAGTAGACAGGGCAAAAAAAAATTTATGGCAGAGAAGAAGAAAAATGAGCCAAAAGCCATGAACTTCAAAGAATAGTTTCTCAAAGAGAAAGGAAATTCTTTTCCCTGAGAAAATGATATTTAAAATTAGGCCAGGAAAGTACTGGTTAAAACCCAGCCCTTGTTTCTGAGTGAGGTCTTGGCCAAGTGGTTATCTTATTTTGATTTCAGGAAAAGAAATAAACAGAAATAGAAAGGAAGAATTCAAGCCACATGCCCAAATTCAGGAATCACAGTCACACACATACAGTTAAGGAAGAGCAATTTTTAAATTTTAACTAAATCATTCAATTCAACAAAGAACTCAGAATCCAATTCTGAAAGTTATTTCCCCTTCCACTTGCTATTATCCTTCATTGTCAGCTATTTAGTCTAGGAAGCCCTTGAATTTTTCCTTCATAATCTTATCTTTTGACCCACCTATGAATGCCAATGAAAAGGTAGAAGTGAAGCTTTGTTGGAGCTGGTTTTGGAACTCCAAACTCCTTAGTTCTTATTGTGCTAGTCAAATTTTTTTTTTTTTTTGAAAAAAAAGGTGGGGAGAATTTCATTCCAAGACATTTTAATAAAAGCATCATAATATAAGTAAGAAAGTTGGAGACTGGGGATGCTCATTTGAAACTTGAATGAGCTAGTTGCTTGAAATTTCTGAAGAAGTATAATCAAGTCCAGTAGGGTCAGGAGAAGATGATATCTGGGTTTCTCCAGTTGAAATTCATAATATCAGGTGAGAATCAGGGTTTTAAACTAACGAAGAATTTCAGTTTGCTGCACTGACTATTCCACAGTCAAAAGTATATTTCAGGCGTATCCTCTTCACCTTTAACTATTGTGGCTGCCGTTCTCATCATCTTCTAGAGTTGCTATGGACTTAGTCCATTGGGAGCTGGAAATAAATGGAGCCTTGGGAGCAGAATTCAATTGGTTTCCATCATCAAGGAACACTACGGGGAAGACCAACTTCTGTAATTACATCTTTTTGCCCTACACATCTGAAGAGATTTCACTGGATTTGGAGGGGAGATGTGGGACTCAGGACCCTTTGCATGTCTGCTTGGCCACATCTGCTCCTGGATTATTCAAAAATTTTGTCCACCTCCAGAGGGACCTGGATATTTGTGCCCATTGCTTCAACACAGCGGATTACCAGTGGCTTATTTTTCTTCTTAGATGAGTAGACACAATTAGGATAAGTTACTCCTGCAGTTAACTCACAATGTGTAATCTCAATTTTTTTGATCAGATGGCAGTTGCCTTCTAGCTTTGTGCATGGATATTGCTCATACTCACAAAGGCTTTCGAGTTTGAACCATGGTTGGTGAAAGAAGTAATGGTGTGACTTACATATGTTTATAGGATCCATGACATGTCTACGTCTCACCATTTGGTTACAGTACTCCATGGCTGTGATGTTTTTGATGGGGTAGTCACCGAAATAGACTTTGAATCTTCTTTCTAGGTAATTCAGTGTTTCAGGCATTGGTTCTATTTCTTCAAATTTCATCTCAGGAACCTCCATCAAAGAGAAGGAATTCTTCATCAGCCCCTGAAACAGCAGCAGCAGCATTAAGGCATGGGGTTGTATCAAAGTTTGGATCATCTTTCCTGTTGCAGGGTAGGGTTCAGAAAGGGAGAGAAGACATTTAAGAAAATTATCAGTTTTAATGTGTATAAGGGAGTTTTGTATTACTGTATTTATTCTGTAGAAGTCCCTTGATTTTCTCCTGGGTGAGATATCTCACTTCTCCAGTATAGAAATATTTTTAAAATTTGAAAGATCAAATAATATCTAGTAAGCAGTTAAAATGTTGCATAATTGCAAGTTTTATCTTTAAATCCAAGAAACAAAGTAGAGAGGAAATAGGAGAAAAAGAAAAAAAGGAAAGAAAGAAGGAAGGAAGGAAGGAAAGAAAAAAGGAAGGAAGGAAGGAAGAAAGAAGGAAGAAAGGAAGGAAGGAAGGAAAGAAAAAAGGAAGGAAGGAAGGAAGGAAGGAAGGAAGGAAGGAAGGAAGGAAGGAAGGAAGAAAGGAAGGAAATGAAAACGGAAGACAAATGTTCTGTCTAATTTGGCTTAGACTGAGGCATGACTATCTTCTAGATATCAATTTAAGCATAAAAGAAATAGAGGGAAGGAAAGTTTGAAATATAAGCCTTTATTTTTCACCAACTCCATAAACATTATCAAAGGCTCATACTATTGCTTACATACATCAATGGATCTTAATTGCGATAATGCCAAGCAGGTTTTAAGATTTCATAGGACATATCTCAATGAAAAAGAGTAAGAGTAAGATGGAAAAAAATAAATATAACAAAGGGATTAAGAGAGAGGTATGAATGAAAGGGAAATGCATAGAACCATAGACTCTCCAGAATGAAAAAATTAAAAGGAAAAAATAGTCTTGGTACTATCTCTACAAAATCCCACTCAGCCTTTGTTTGAAGACCTCCAATAAAGTGAAACTCACTAATTCAATTCAATTTCCACAAATATTTATTAAATGAATGCCAGATCTGGAGGCAGACAATTTGGGAGAAAATTCCCAATTTGGGAGAACTCTAATTGAGACAAGGGTAAATATGGACAGCTTAAGCTTTATATTGGTATACATGAAATCCAAGCAAATCTAAAAGGGTTTATTAAGGACTTAATATGTACAGGGCACTGGGGATAAAAAGATAAAACACACATGGATGAGTGTCTGCATGTGCACTCATACACACACAATAGTGCCTGACTTTAAGGAGTTTACTGAAGGAAGCTAAGCATTCTAAGACAGAAATGAGAAGGGAGTGCATACCTGGTATGGGGATAAAGCCTAGTTAAAGGCATGAAGGAAGGAGGTGGAATGTAAATCTGGGGTACAAAGAGGCCAATGTGACTAAAAGGAAGAGGTCATGAAGAAAAGTAGAAAATAATAAGCTTAAAAGGTAGGCTGGGACCTGAGTATGAAGGGATTTCACTGACAGACTTAGGCAATTGATTCTTTTTTTTAAGAACAATAGGAAGTCACTGAAGTATCTTCCTCAGGCAATTGGCATAGTCAGATTTATTTCTTGGGAAAAATTCCACATATGTGGGATATGAGAAAGAAAGGGGGAAAAAAAGAAGGACGGATGGAAGAAGGAAAAAATAGGAATGAAGGAGAAAGGCAGGGAAGAAGGGAAAGGAAGAGGAAGACAGGAAAAAGAAGATTAGAAAGGAAGGTTAAGTGGCTTGTGTGGAGAGTGGATTGAAGAGAGAAATTGACAGTCGGGAGGCCCAAGCTGTTTTTTAAAAAAATAATGAAAAAAACAAAGTGAAGGAGAGGAAGAAGGATTCTGCTTGAGTAACAAAGAGGAAAAAGAAGGGAAGTAAGTATTTTAAATATTCTAAGCTCTTGTATTCATTCAAGCATGAGGTGATAAAGACCTGAATTTGGATAGTGACTATATTAGAGGAGAGAAGAAAAATGTGAAATTATTGTAGAGGTAAAAAGGACAAGATTTGGCAATTGTTTGGATGTGGTAGAGAAAATGGAGAAAGAGTCAAGGGCCCATTGGTTGAAAAACTGAGTCACTGGAAGGATTGTAGTGCATTAATCATAGGAAGAATGAGAAATGTAAAAGGATTGAAAAAGGTTTCTCAGACTTTGGATACTTTGTAGAGTATCTACTGGAGACCATGGACAAGACTAGCACAGAATGAGAGTGAGTATGGATAGACTGCAATCTACATGAATCTATTGATTAACTATCACACTCACTACAGCAACTCTTCCAAATTTTTTCAATACTCCTCATACCTTCCATGGTTTCTTCTCTACTCACCTACTCATCTAAGAACTGCATCTCATCTTTTACTTTAAAAATGAGGCCATTTCCAGAGAGTTGTCTCCTTTCATATTCTTTTCACATCACTCACATTTCTTCCCCAACTATTTTCTTCACTACAGTCTTACATGAAGAGGTAGTTTTTCTTCTTGCCATAATAACTAATCTATATTCACAAATGATCACATTCTATCCTGTCTTTTCCAATAGACTGCCTCACCTGTCTTCATTCTCTAACTAATCTTCAATGTCTCCCTGTCTACTGACTGCTTCTCTGTTGTCTACAACCACACCCATGTCTTTCTCAACCTCCATCTTCAGTATCCTCACTCTCCTCTCTCTTTCACGGCTAAACTCCTTGAGAATACTGTCTGTAATGAATGCTTTCACTTAAAAAAAAAGATTAACTATTTTTAACATACATTTTTTTCTCATTAGCAAAAAATCTACTTTCTTTTCCTCCTAATTCCTCCCCTCAGTTGAGAAAGGAAAAAACAATCAATCCCCCAATTAAAAACATGCACAGTCAAACAAAACAAATTTTTGCATTAGCCATGTTCCAACTGCCTCCCAAAAGACTCATTCTGCACTGAGTCTTGAGTCTTGCAGTGATTCTATCAGGATGTAGATAACATATTTCATTATGAATCCTATAAAGTTGTGATTGGTTATTAAACACTAAGCAGAGCTCTTAAGTAAAAAGGGATAAACAAGGACAATACATTATGCTGAAAAGAGCTATAGATGACAAACCAATAACAATATTAAATTTTGTATGTTCTAAGTGCTTTATAGCACCTAAATTTATAAAGGAAACATTAACTGGGTGGCAAATAAACATAGATAATAGCACAACAGATAGGAGATTTCAAAGTCTCTCTCCCAGTTTTGGATAAATTTAACAGAAACATAAACAAGAGGAAAAATATAGCACTAAATACATTACTATAGAAACTAAAATTAAAAGAGTTATGGTGTCTCCTAAATACCTACTCAATCTAGTTCCCACCTTTCTTTCTGGCTTTATTGATATTACTATCCTTCCTGTATCCTGCAATCCACCCAGATAGGATCATCTTTCTCTTCCTCACACACTTCATTCCAACCCCCATTTTGAGCTTTGACATTGGCCATCCCACATGCCTGAAATCACTCCATTCTTACTCAAAAAGTCTATACCTTTAAGATGCAGCTCAAGCACCATTTTCTAAATCTTTCCTGATTTTCCCAACTATTAGTTCTCTCCTTCCAAAACTATCTAGCATTTAACCACTTTCCATATATTTACTTTTGTTAACTTCATATTTCCACTGTATATAGTAACATGTATTTGACTTACCCATTTGATTGCTAATTCTTCTCATTTGAGAAGTGTTTTGTACTTAGTACTAGTAGGAATTGATTTTTCTAAAGAGTGAATTTCATCATTGCACTCCTCCCTCCCCATATGATAAAGTTTAATTGCTCCTTATCTTCTGCAGGACCAAATACAAAATCTATCTGGCATTCAAAGCTCTTCATAATTTAAACCTCCCACACATACCCACATCTTCCCAGTGTTCTTACACCTTTCTTACCCCCATGCACTCTTCAATTTAGTGACACTGACCTCTTTGCTTTCTTTGAACAAGATACTCCTCTGACTGCATTTTGACTGATTGTCCTCTGTTCCTGGAATTCTCTCTCTCCTCAGCTCTCACATCTGACTTCCTTTAAGCCCTAACTAAAATCCTACCTTCTACAAAAAGCTTTCCATGATTTCTCTTAATTCTAATGCTCAGCCTCTGTTGATACTTTACAATTTATCTCGTATATATTGTGTTCATCCATAATTGCTTATATATTGTCTGTCCCATTAGACTACAAATTTCTTGACATAAAGAACTAACCTTTGCCTTTCTTGGTATTCTCAGTGCTTAGGTCAGAGCCTGAGTTTAGTAGATGCTTAATGAAGATTTGTTAACTGACTACTTTGTCAGAGGCAGTTAGAGGTTCAGTAGAGGCAGCTAGAACTCACTAAATAAGAAAACCGAAGTTGGAGATGTGACCTGGAGCAGAATTGGAGGTGTCATAGAATCAGGAAAAAAGAAGTTTCCTTTCCCCTTTTCTTACTTCTACATCCCAACGAGTTTTATTCGGCCTCACTCTATTCTACTCTCATTCCTTATCTCACTTTCTCTTTTTCTCTAATGAGGTTTCTATCCTGGGAAGCTTTAGGTGGCCATCGTGGCAGTGAGTAACAAGTTCCAGCTTTACGCTTACCCTGGATGATCTCACCTGGCTTAAACTGGGTGTGTGAATCTTGCAGACAATCAAGGTATTTTCCTGTGACTAGAGGGAGGATTTAGGCTGTGCTAATATCATCTCCATCAGGAAGTGGGAGGAGCTGGGCACTGAGCAGAAAAAGTAGATCAGAAGCTGAGTAAAATAGAGGGAAATAAATTAAAGGCTTTACTTGAGAATGGGAGGAAGGTTTTATTAAAGAATGAATATATTGATTTTTTATCCTTCCTTCTTTTCTTCTTCCCTCTCTTATTCCCTTGTTTCCTCTTTCCCTCCTTCTCTCCTTTTTTCCCACATAGGATTATCTATCATACCCTTATCTACAGATACTTTTAAAAACTTTTTTTTCTTTTTTGCACCTCTGAATCCTCCCAAAATATCTTGAGATTTACTGGCTAGATTTCTTTCTTAAGTACCTTAAGGATCCTTTCTTAAAGATTTAAGATTTGCTTAAACCAAAATCAATTTGATTTTAATTGGCCACTAATAGTTCCTAGGCCAAGTTCCTTTTGCTCACTATTTGGGTCCTGATTGAGTCAGATTGAATGTAAATATCAGTCATTTCTGCTTTGACCAGAGACCTTGAGGGTCTTCCCCTCCCAGATTCATTTATTTAGATTTTTTACAGACTTTGTGAAAAAGGAGATTCTTTGCCTCAATTGCTATCCAACCTTAATCACTGAATGAGTGTGATCTCAGTCAAACTGAGTCCTATTGAAGGTCATAGCTTAAAAAGGCTATGGTCTCCTATTTCATTCAGGTTCATCTCCAATCGTCTTGATCTGTATTTTGCCATTGGACCCAGATGGCTCTGGAGGGGAAAGTGAGGCAGGTGACCTTGCACAGCCCTCCCTCACTTAAATCCAATTCACTTACATGTCATCCCCTCCCTGATGTCATGGCCCTCTTTGAGAATGAAGAACAGACAGCTTTATCATGTAGCCTTCCACATAGGAGAAAATTTTGTGTCTTACTTACTCAGCTAGAGGAGTAATTTCCAGTATTTCTTTTAAAACTATAAAATTCAATGATTCTGTGAGTTTTCTGAAACATTTTTTATCCAAGGTTTCATTTCTAAAATATATAGAAAATGACTCAAATTTATAAGAATTCAAGCCATTTTCCAATTGATAAGTGGTCAAAGGATATGAACAGATAATTTTCAGATGAAGAAATTAAAACCATTTCTAATCATATGAAAAAGTGCTCTAAATCACTATTGATCAGAGAAATGCAAATTAAAACAACTCTGAGATATCACTACATACCTCTTATATTGACTAAGATGACAGGAAAAGAAAATGATGAATGTTGGAGGGGATGTGGGAAAACTGGGACACTGATATATTGTTGGTGGGACTATGAACAGGATCCAGCCAGTCTGGAGGACAATTTGGAACCATTCCCAAAGGGCTATCAAATTGTGTGTACTCTTTGATCTAGCAGTGTTTCTATTGGACCTATATCCCAAAGAAATCTTAATGGAAGGAAAGGGACTCATATGTGCTGTTTGTGGCAGCCCTTTTCATAGTGGCAAGAAACTGGAAACTGAGTGGATGCCCATCAGTTGGACAATGGCCAAATAAGTTATGGTATATGAATGTTGTGGAGGATGATTTTAAAGAGGCCTGGAAAGACCTATATGAACTGATGCTAAGTGAAATGAGTAGAACCAGGAGATAATTGTACATGGCAACATCAATATTATCTGACGATCAATTGATGAACGTGACTCTTTCTGTTATTCCACAGTCCTCTTTAACTGTCCTGACTCAGTTTCCCTGCACTAGTTTCCCTTGTCTCAGTTTCCTTAACTGTTCTGTCTCAATCCCCTTAGTTGTAATCCCGGCTCTGGGCCATTAAGACTGAGGACTATTTGCTCTAAGGTTATAAATTGTTAGCAAGATAAACAAGAGAGTAGACCTCTTGATTCTTTTCTGTTCTTAAGAATTTACAATATCCCTCTAAAATATTCCAAGATACCTCACTGACATCTTTATTTCTGTGTATTCAGACATCCTGTCTCTGGGTTTTTAGGATTTATGGCCTCCCCATCCTGACAGAAGTTTTCCTACGCTTCTTACCCCTTCCTTTGTTTAGAGAAAAGGTATTTAAGAAGTTGGGGTTCCCCCATTCATTGCTGGAGGCTGGAGGCTGGAGGCTGGATGCTGGATGCTGGATTCTTTGGGATGACAGTCTCCTCCAGCCCTGGGACCAACATGGATTCCTTGGTCCCAGTATAGCTTTATCTCTATCTGACTGGATAATTTGAGAGGAGAGTCCTGTCCAGTCAATTTTACTAATTGACCTGTGCTCCCATTAATAAAATATTAAAAACTCTTTAATCTCTCTCTTGCCTCAATTTCTCCAGCATTACATTTCCAACAATGAGATTGAAGGGGGTGGGAAACTGTGTTTCCTTTAAAATTATCATTCTGAAATGTGTTCCCTTTAAAATTATCATGTGAAACTATGTCCCCTTTGAAGAAGAGATCAGGGTTTCCCCAGGTTCCAAGAAGTCTAGAGAAAAGGCCCATCCTCCCAGGATGAGAGAAGCAACACTATTCAAGGGCAAATAAACTCTCATTGATCTTTTGAAAAAATCACATCCTTATTCAGGAAATTCTAAATTCTCATTCAATTGTGAAATCCTGGTCCGTTCAGCTCAGGCTAACCCAGCACTGCTTGCCTCCCCCCCCCCAAAAAAAAAAAAAAAAAAAGCCAAACATAAAATAGATTTCCTTTTACTCATTTCTTTGAAGAAGGTCCAAAGCAACTTGCTCTGCTTTTAGAACCTGCCTGCTGAGAAGGCATTATCTTCTCACTGCCAGCCTCCATTTCCCTAATAGGACTTTGCCACTAAAGAAGTCAGTCTCTTAGCAAAACTGGCTTCCTATCCAACAGTAAACTTCCATTTTTGCCAATTAATATTTTGGGTTTTGTGAATTCTTTCACCATTGAACCTGTGCACCCACCAAAAGGGGATTTCCACAACTCTTTGACTGCCACTAACCTCATCAAGATGATTGATGCCAGTTCCGATGATCCTGTGATAAAGAGAGCCATCTACACCCAGAGAGAGGACTATGGGGAACTGAGTGTGAATTACAACATAACATTCTCACTCTTTTTGTTGTTGCTCATTTGCATTTTGTTTTCTTACTCATTTTCTTTGTGATATGATTTTTCTTGCGAAGCAAGAGAATTGTATAAATATGTTTACACATATTGGATTCAACATATATTTTAATATGTATAACATATTTTGGATTGTTTGCCATCTAGGGGAGTAGGTGGAGGGAAGGAGGGGAAAATCTGAAACACAAGGCTATGCAAGGGTCAATGGTGAAAAATTATCTGTTTTGAAAATAAAAAGTTTTAAAAAATAAACACCATTTTTTATCTTTGATGTTTTCCTGTCTCCTAGTGTTATTTCTAAGGCAAGAAAAGGTTACTATTTCTGTAGTTACTCATTTTGATCTTCTCTCTTCTTCTTCTTCTTTTTCTTCTTCTTCTTTCTCTCTTAATGAAATTCAGTCATAACTTGTCCTGAAACAAGTTGTTCTTCTGTGCTTAATGTTCTTTGGGCTATTGCTGAGATGAATAAGAGAACTGCTTTTTTTTCCCCCAGTTGAATGGAAGTATTAGAATTTAACCTCACTGTATGAATCTTCCAAGAGATTAATAGTAGTAACTAGCATTTATATACTAAAGGTTTACAAAGCACTTTACAAATATTAGCTCACCTGATCTACTTAGAAACCCTGGGGAAAAGGTGCTATTGTCATCATTCCATAGTTGAGGAAAATGATATGAAGTGATTTACTCAGGGTCAAATAACTACTACGTGTCTAAGATTGAATTTGAACTCCAGGTTGAGCCCTATCCAGTGTTTCATTTAACTGCTTGAATAGAACTCAAGTGGCAAAAAGGATGATGGGAGTAAAACCTGTTGGTTCCATATAACTTATAGATTGTAAAAATTTCATATCATATTTAATATATTTAAAAATTTTAAAGAATTAAGTATTATTTTCAGCTGATTCTAGGTGAGCCCATTTACAGAGGCTTATTCTATTGGTTCCAAATTTTGTGTAGGTATCCAATTGGTTTTAGTTTGACTTGGTTTGGAATCCCAAAGCTCAAGCAATCCACTAGCCTTAGAACTTCCTAACTCTTCTTCACAAGGGTCATGGTCATGTGCCACAATGCCTCATCCTTCTCATAATTTTCAATAGGGTTCAGACAAATATGGTCTAAGAACAAGTCACTATCTTGCCATATTTTGTATATTTAATAATTCTATTGAATACTATGCTGGTGGATAAATTTTTTTGTAATTGAGAAGTAAGTTCATTTTCTATAGAATCATTAACAGCTTCTTTAGAAATATTCTAATAGCAGACAGGATGATATATGCCTCAACTTGTTTCCAAATGGTTTCAATTTCTTCTTCTAAGTCCCAATATTTTGAAATATTTTCATTGCATGTAATTCTTTTTAAGTTAATTATTTCTCTAAAAATTTTATATATTTTTCTAATTACATATCAAAACAATTTTTAACATTCATTTAAAATTTTTTGAGTTCTCTCTCATTCTTTCACTCCCCTTCCCTTTCCTTGATAAGAAAAGCAATTTGATATAGTTTATAAATGTTCAGTCATGCAAAACATATTTCCATATTAGCCATGTGTAGTGTGCTTTTTAGAGCCAAATGTACTATGCTTTCTAGAGCCCCTTTGCTGGGGTGCTAGAATATACCATCTGGACTAGCTCTCTGGAGGATCTTGGGACCAGCCCAAGTCCTTGGTCTTAGAGGAGGACTGAAGAAGGCAGGAGATCCACAGGGATGGTCAAAGATGGAGTGTCCTTATTTCAAGTCCTCTTAGCTCTTAAATACCTTGGTATGATTATATCATTACAGCACACTAGGTATGTGCCAACTAGAGAACCATTATATCATCACATCACACTGAGCGAGTGCTAACTATAAGCACCCTGCTATTGATATGTTAATGCCTCTCTTTATTGTAAGGATTCCTTACTTCAAGTAGAACACAGGTGATTTTCTTGACTTCTCAGGAAGGGTGAGAGCACCAAAGGGAGATGGGGAGCCAAACCAGACATTTTTAGCAGGTTATCTCTGGGCTAAAGGGTCTTATACCTTACCCAGAGTTACCCCACTATCTGCGGTGTGGCCCTTTATAGCCATGTTTAAAAAAATGCAGATCTCCCCCAAAACCAAGAATGGTAGGGAAAGCAAAATAAAAGTATATTTTGATATGCATTGACTCCATTAATTTTTTCTCTACAGGTGGATAACATTTTCCATTATAAGTCCTTCAAAATTGTCTTGGATCATTGTATTGCTGAGAATAGCTAAATAATTCACAATTAACCATTGTACAATATTGTTGTTTCTGTTCACAATGTTCTCCTGGTTCTGTTCACTTTACTTTGCATGAGTTCATGTAAGTCTTTCAAGATTTTTCTGAAATATGCTTGATTGTATTATAAGCTTTTGAGTTCCAAAGTTTTCTCTTCCCTGCCTTCCTTGCCCTCTCCCCAAGATAGAAAGCATTTGATATAGGTAAAACATATACATGCCATATCTATTATACTTGTATACACATTAAACATATTTCCACATTAATAATGTTGTATAAGAAAAATCAAAATGATGAGAAAACAATGAGAAAGAAATAAAAACAATAAAAAAGTGAAATAGTATGCTTTGATCTCATTCAGATTTCAATTTCATTCTGTGGATATAGATAGCATTTTCTTGAGTCTCAAATATGTTTCTTGTAAATAGCATAGTTAGATTCTGTTTTTTCAGTCATTCTACAATCCATTTTTGTATTATGGGTGAATTCATCCACTCATATGGATAGCTATGAATACTAACTGCATCCTATTTCTCCCTATTTATCCTTCTCTATCCTATTATTTTGTTTCTTCACAAAGTATTTTTGACTCTGATCACCACCTCCCCTCCAATCTGCCTTCCTTTTCTATCAGCACCCCTTATTCTCTTATCCCCTGCTCCTTCTGTGTCCCTAAGAGAGATTTCTATGCCTAACTGTATTGTTATTCTCTCTTTGAGTCAATTCTAAAGAGAACAGGATTCTAGCATTTCACACCCCCATCTTTCCCTGCATTGCAAAAACTCTTAAATGCCTTTTTTAATGCCAGAGAATTTTACCCCATTCTATCTCTCCCTTTCTCCTTCTCCTAATGTATTACTCTTTCTCATCCCTTAATTTAATTTTTTGGATGTCACCCCATCAGAGTCAACTTACATTCATGCCCTTTGTCTATATACACTTCTGTCTCAATAATGATAAAGTTTTTAGAAGGTACATATATTAACTTTCTAATTAATAAGAAGGAATATAAACAGATACAGCTATGATTAAAGTGAAGAAAATTGGCTGTTTGCCTTTGGGAAATTATATGAAAGCCTGAAATGTATCCCATCCTGAAACAATAACAATACAATAGTAACAACAACAACAACAACAACATTTTCTCCATATCTCTTAGCAATATATTATTGTCAATTATAGAACACTAATCTTTGGAGATCATAAATGTGAATGATCTAAAGGCAATCAAAAAATTTGTGGTGGGTATAATGGTCCTTTGGGATATGTGGGGTCCAAAATTATCAAATCTACAATAAAAGAACTTCAGAGTTCTGAGACAATAGCACTTTATTAAAGAGTCCATTACCACTTCTAATGAAGTGAAAGTCAGATCTCAGATCAAATCTGAGATAACCCCTTACTTCTGGGACTTAGTTTTTAGTCCTGATACTTAGAGACACAAGAGAGACAACTTAAAGTACAGAGTCTTATTTGTTGGTAGATTTTGCTCTTAACTTTTCAGGAGGACGTAGAAGATACAGGATAGGCAAGGCAAGGTCATTTTTACTAAGTGGTCATAAAATGGGCCCCTTCTGATGTTGGGCAAAAGGGGATGGTCCAGAGATACAAAATAAAGTTGTAAGATTTTTCCATATCACATCAAGACATCTTACTCATTCTGGCGTTGATCCCACAAGCCAAAAGGGTAGAAGTCCTCTAGTCAGTATTCTTGTTTTTAGACAAGTGAACTTTATTACAATCAGTGAATTTTATAACACATTTGTTAACAGTGAACTTCAAGTTATAAGTATAAACTTCAAGTTTAAAGTTTGAGGGCTTTTATAAGAAATAATCTATCTTATCTAATTATTCCTAGGTATAATATGAATATATAAAATATGTATTAATCTATGTAATTTGTATACTAATATTAGCTAATCAGACTAACTAAATGTATATTACTAGATGAGTATATCACTAATGATTGAGATAATATTGATAAGAATTGAGTATTTGTGTTAAACTACAATGGACAGGATAGAGAAAAGTTTATGCTACAGAAGAAAGAAAACAAGGTAAAGTCTGTGAACATATTTGTGTGCATGATTGTTGAAAAAAAAAATCTCTCTTTGAGAGATGAAAAAAAATCATCTCTTTCAGATGGTGGCTTTTGAAAATCGACATGGTAAATGGCAGCAGGAAGTCAACTAGAGGCATTTTCTTCTCTAAAGTTTCCCATTTTGTCCCACAGGGAGATAAATAGGAAAAGAAAAATGAGAACAGAAATAAATAGGAAGAAAAAACCCAATCTCTAAATTCCAATCAAGAATGTCAGTAACATATATAGAACCATTTAACTTAGGAAATGTATTTTATTATTGTAATTGAATCATTCAGCTCAGCAAAACTTTGAAGTCCAATCTGCAAGTATTTCATCTTGCTGTTGCCCTTTACTTTATGATATCAAATAACCAGATGTGGGAAAGTACTGAACTCTTCCTTCACAATCCAATTCTTGGCCCAACTTAAGTTGCTCATGGAAAATTGACTTAGAAAGCTGGGTAGAGTCAGATTTGATATCTCTACAGAGGCTAAACTTGTACCAGTTTCATTACGTAACTTTAAATTTCACTTAGTAGATGATGGGAGAGATTTCAGTCAGAATATTCCAGGAAACAAATTGCTGGCAAACAAGTACACAAGCAGTCCAGTGGCTAGGGATAGAAATTTTAGAATGAAGAGGCTGATAAGGCATCTCTGAAAAAGTATAATGAACTCCTGCAGGATCAGTAGAAGATGTGTTAAGGACCATTCCTAAGTGTGAAGAATGGATCAGATCTCCAATAGCCCCCATAGCTGTGAATCATAACATATTTGAAGAAATTGCAAATCTGCCTTTACAGATGTGGTTATTGCTTGTGAATTGGGAATGAACTAAATTGGAGACCAGAGGGAAGAGGAGAGAAGAGAGAAGTCAGAGAATACAACTGCCTCTCAGTCTCCTTGTATCATTATCATCCTCTCAAATGAAGGGATCTATTCTGCTGGACAGAATTAGATCCCTAGTAGCCACTAGCAGGTGGCTCCCATAACAAAGATGAGTTAAGAGGTTCAGCAATAAAGTTTTCAGTAGTGGCAAATATCATTAGACAAGAAGAAATCCAACTTGCTATTCTCTAGGCATATTCAAATTTCTATGTTTTGTCCTCCAATTGTTATGGGCCAGAACTCTGAAACAAGGATTCTTACAAGATGTAAACTCAGTAGAATTCATGAGACAATGGTTACCTAGTTTAGCATGGTGATTAATAGTTCCCTAAATTCAGCATGATTGATTTAATTTTACAACAAATAATGGTTTCCTAGTGATAAAATAATTGGTTTATACTCAGTGTAGAGCATATAAGCTGGGATTCAGGGCCAGGGAATTCAAGCACACTGGAAGCTTTTGGGGAAGGAGAGAGAGATTCAATTCCATCTTTGGTTAGGCTCCTGGTGGCTGGTCTGGCTTCCTGCACTTCTCCACTGAAACCAAGACTCAGGAAGGCCTTTAAGAAAGCTAACCCGGCCTCAGGAAAGGAGACAAGACTTTGAAGGAGACAATAAAAGATTTGGACTTTAACACCTGGCTATTCTCGTGGAGATTACTCTGCTGAAAAGAAGGCTGCTCCCAGACCTCCAGGAAAACCAAAAGAGAATACTACATTTTGGAGTCCAAACGTGGGACTCAGAACCTACATCTGTGACCCAGAAATTAGGGTGAGTACAAAAACAGACAAGAAGGAAACTTTGTTAAGGGCTAAACTAGTGCTTCAGCTGAAATGGGACAGATGTTTAAAAAGGAGTCTTCTTTTCCACCTCAAGGAAAATGTGTTGAAAGCTTGGCTAGACTGATAAAAAAAAATCAAGGCTTGATTCTAACTTGGATACAGATCATTGAACTCTTCAAAATATTAAAATACACATAATATTCCTGAATTCCTTTCAGTTGAGAGCTACTTGTTGTTGCCATCCTTATTATCTTCCAAACTAGTTGTCAGCCCAACATGGCAGACAGACCATGGGACCCTGGAAATAGAGAAAACAGTACTCATGAACATGAATTTTCTTCATGTGGGAGTATTATGAAGAAGAGTAGTTCCCCTCTTGTATCTGTCCTTTTATCTTCCTCTAGAAATATTTCAGTGGCTTAGGAGAAATAAACATAGGATCCAGTTTCCTTTGCTGCTGGATTGTCCTCATATACTTCCTAGTTTATTAAAATAAATTATCTACACCTATAGGAATAGAAAAATGATTGTCTTTTGCTAGATACAGCTCATTCCCAGTAATTCTTCTTTTATAAAACTTGAGTTGAAACAATGAAGAAACTTTAATCCTATATCTAATTCACAAAATACAATTTTAATTTTTCTGTTACTCATGTGGCAGCTCATTCCTTTAGTCTTGCATGCATATTTCTTATTGTCACATAACTTACAAAGAATCTTCAATGGGTGATGGCTAAGGAAATAATGTAGATTACAAGTCTGCTAAGAATTCATGATATATCTCTCACCCATAATTTTATTACAGTATTCATTGCTCTAATCATTCTTCTCAGGATAGTCAATGAAATATACCTGGAACACATGTTGTATTAGTAATAGTCTGTTTATTTGTTAATATCAAGTCAGATACCTTATACATAACAATGGAATTTTCTCTTTTTGAGATGGGAATTGGGAAGAAGGGAAGAAGACATTCAAGGAAATTTTTGGGTATTAATACATTGATGGAAGTATTGCATTCTTATATTTTTCCCATAAAAGTCACTTAATCCTATTCTGGGTCACACATTCCTACTCCTTGTTTGACAACATTTTAAATTGTTTTTTGTTTTAAGGACAAGACTCATTTTGGAGATTTCTAGTCCAGAGCTAGTTATTTAGTAGACATTTTTTTAAAAAATGTTAATTAAAAGATTAAAAAGACACAATTCTATCATGAAACTGCATCAGGAAGAAAAATAAAGAAGGAAGATGAAGATAGAAGGAAAAAAACAAAGGAAGGAGGTAACATTTGAAAGGAGAAAAAAGAAGGAAAAATGGAAGGAAGGAGAGATAGGAAAGAAGGGTAAAAGGAAGGAGGGAGGAAGAAGTGCAAGGAAGGGAGGAAAGAAGAAAGAAATAAGGGAAGAAAGGAGAGAAGAAGTGAAGGAGCTCAGTCCCATTTGGCTTGGATAGAATTCTTAATCAGAAAGGACCTTAATTTCTTCCAGGGCTGTAATTAGACTCAAAGAAATGAAAGAAGAATTTGAAATTTAAAGCACTAATTGAGATTTAATAACACACTGTTCAGTGCAATTCAGTAAGAGTTAGATTGAATAAGCAAATGTGACAAAGAAACTAAAAAAGAGATGGAGGTAGAAGGAATGAAAGGATATGTGGATCAGGAAGACAAAAGTGAAATGGTAAAAGAGCAGATATGGTAAATGAGCAAAAAGAATCAGAATGGCAGTTTAAGTTGCTCAAAGAAAACGAGTATACTGAAGCTTCTTATGCTAGGTAGGAGATTTAAGAAAGGGAGTTCTGGACAATTCATGTGAAAAAAATTGACTCAACACAAGTCATCAGCCTTGCATGGGCACCAGAAATACTAAAGGAAATTTAGGCTACATTTGAAGAGTGTCCCAAACAAAGGAACGGATAGTTCCATTATACTCTGCCCTGTTCAGATATCTGGTATATTGAGTTCAGTTCTAGATGTCTCCTTTTAAGAAGAATATTGACAAGCTAAAGCAGGCAATCAAAATGGTCAGTGACCTGGAAAATATGTCCTTTGAAGATTATTACTTCAAAAGTACTACTTTAGTTTACCCTTCTTGATAAGTAAGAGACGTGGTAACTCCTCCAAGCATTCAGTGGTTTGCCATGTATCTTTTGGGATGTTTTGGATCAGAATGATGAATTTGAAACAACTGGTGGAAGTTGCAGAAAAACAGACTGAGTCAATGAAAGGAAAATAATTATTCAAGGAAAAAGACATCATTCTTGAGACATCAGAGAAATGTATGGATAAAATGTACACTGCTCATGTACTGAAAGCCAACATGTTTAGTTACTGATGGAGAGCCTTAATTTCTCATTGGTATTCATATAATGTCGAGAGCTCTAAAGAAATCTTTCCCTTGAGTGATTTCCCCTGGTAGAAGATTAATGGTAGGAAATGGATGACATTAGACAACTTAGATACAGTGCTTAGAGTCTCCTATACGTTTATCTACTTCATCACCTAGCATCTTCCAAATTCCTGTGAATTTATGATTCAAATCAGCATTTATTCAAAACTTTATATGATCTGATGTAGAATAAAATGAGCAGAACCAGCAGAACAATTTATATAATAACAATATTGTAAAAGAAGTCAACTGTGAAAGACTTAGGAATTTTGAGTAACACAACTAACCACTGTTTCAAAGGATTCATTATGAAACATAATATCCAGAGTACATATTGAAACATATTTTCTTTCTTTCTTTCTCTCCCTCACACTTTCCTTTCTTTCTTTTTAATTTCTTCCTTCCTTCCTTCCATCCTTCCTTCCTTTCTCCTTTTTGCTCATGGTTAACATGGGGATTTACTTTGCATGATTATACATATTTATAAGAAGGATTTTTTTTTCAACTTCTCAATGGATCAAGGAAGAAGAAGAGAGAAGGAGATAATTTGGAACTGAAAATAAAACAAAATAAAAATTTAAAAACCTAGTCTGTGCAAAACACTATGCCACACACTGGGGAGAAAAATGCTAGTACCATTCCTTATCCTCAAGGAGGTTACATGCTATTGGTGGAACATAACATATAAATAAATAAATATAAGAAAATATGTGGCAAGAAAGACTACAATAAACCTAAGTTGATGAGTCTTGAAGGATTCTAGGAGATAGAAGTGAAAAGGGAGTATATTTTAAAATGTACTAGAAATAAGGATAGCCTTTGCAAAGGTACAGAGATGGAACATGGAATAGTCCAGTTCAGAGAATAGTAAATAGGCTAATTTGGTAGGAAGGCAAATTTGTGAAAAAAGGTAAAATTTTTTAAAAGCCTTCAAAAGTAGGATGAAATCATATTGTGAATCTTACGAGTTTGTATTTTATGCTGAAGGCATAAAGATTCCTGAGCAAGAAAATGACCTGATTAGGCTTAAGTGATAGGCAGGCTATTTTGACATGTACAAAGAGTTATGTGAAGGACAAATGGAAGAGAGGAGAATTAGAAAGCAGGAAGACCAATTGCTGATGTAATTGTCTAGACAAGATATGATAAAGGGACTGGAATATATTGGTGGTCATGTGAGTAGAAAGAAGAGATTGAGTGTTAAATATGTTATGAGAATATCAGAATTAATAAGACTTGGCAAGTGATTAGATATAGAATGTGAAGCAGAGAGAAAAAGTCAAGGAAAGCTCAGGCTAAGAATCTGTAAAGTTGTTGGTGTCATTGATAAAAATAAGGAAATTTGGAGAAGATGTGGAGGGGCAAGAGGGAAAAATAATGAATTCTGCTTGAAACATGCTAAATTTATTATGCCTACAAGACATCTATATCCAGTGGGCAATTGACAATGTAATACTAGAAAGAAAATAGGAATGGATGAATATTTAGGGAGGCTGATGGTTGAACCTATGGAAACTGATGGCATCACAAAGAAAAAGAGCATAGAGATAGCAGAGAGCTAGAATTGAGCCTGGAAGGAAATCCGATAGTCTAACAGCTGGACTTTTGAGAGGATACTTTCCTCATTTGTAAAATAAGGATAAAATAGTTACATTACTTAACAGAGTCATTGTTAAGAAAGGTCTTTATAGATTGCAAAGTGAAATTTCAAAGTGAGGTGTCATTATTAATATTACCCATATCAAGTCATAAGGTCTTTATAATTTATTCTGTTAATGGTACCATAATTCTTGTTACCCAAGTACTATCAGTCTGACCTATATTTCTCCCTTATCTTCACCAAGTGCAATTCTCCAAGTAGAGTCAATTTTAGCATTTCATTGTCCCTCACATTTTTTTCTTTATTTTCAACGTATCATCATCCTAGTTCAGGCCATTATGTTTTCTAAGTCTGAAAGACCATAATGATTTCCTGATTGGTTTCTCTCTTTGAATTGTCTGTTGACTACCAAAAGATAAATTTCCCTAAAGACTGCTTTTAAATGTCACTTCTTTGCTCCTTTGACTTTCAAATGGTTTCCCATTGCCCTTCTTTTAGGAAAAAAAAATTGATTCTGCTCATTTTGCTCTTCATTATTTTATGCAAGTTTTCACATGTTTTTCTAAGATCATTGAACTTGTCATTTCTTATAGCACAATAATATTTCATACCAATCACATACCACAACTTGTTCAGCTTCCTCAATTAATGGGTATTGATAAGAAATGTAATTTACAGTTTTTGCCACCCCCAAAGACAACTGCTATAAATATTTTCTTTTTCTTTTCCCTTAATAATCTTGGAAAACAGATATAGGATTAATATTATTGGGTCAGAAGGTATAGGTAGTTTAATAACATTTTGGGCCTAATTCTAAATTGCTCTACAAATGTTTGGATCAATTCACAACTCCAACAATGAATTAGTGTACAGATTTTTCCATAACCCCTCTAACATTTGTCACTTTCCCCTTCTATCATTTTAGCTAATCTGAAAGGCATAAAATGGTATCTTAATGATATCTTGTATTTCTCTAATCAATGATTTAGAATATTTTTTCATATGACTATAAATTGTTGTAATTTCTTCATTGGAAAACTTACTGTTAGATCCTTTGATCATTTATCGATTAGGAATGACTTGTACTTTCGTAGATTTGAAAAAGTTTTAAATATATTTTAGATATGAACTTTTATTTGATGTTTATAAAATTCCCACCCATCCCTCAATTTTTTTTTATGTTTTACATCTGATCCTGGCTTCATTTGTTTTATTTGTACAGAAGTCTTTAATTTAATGTAATAGAAATCATCCATTTTACATCTAACTTTGCTTTCTATCTATTTTTTATAAATCATTTGCCTAATTTATAAGTTTGATAAGTAACATATTCCATTTTCTTGTAACATCTCTTTTTATATCTAGGAAATGTATCCATTTCGACCATATCTTGATAAATAGTGTGAGATTTGTCTAAGCCCAGTTTCTCCCTTCCCCCCTCAATTTTTACCAAATAATGAATTCTTATCCAAAATCTTGTCTTTATACTTATCAAATGCAAGTTATTATGTTTATTTGTTGATGTAAACTGTATTTCTCCTCTATTCCATTGATTCTCCTTTCTATTTCTTATTTAGTAACAGATAGTTTTGATAATTCCCGCCTTATAATATAATTTAATAATAATGGAAAAATATTATTTCCTTTGATATTCTTGAGTTTTTGTTCTTCCAAATAAATTTTATTATTATTTTCTAATTCAGTAAAATAATTTTCTGGTAATTTAACTGAAATGATAGTGAATATATAAATTAATTTAGGTAAAATGGTCATTTTTATGTTGACCCTGTTTACCCATTAACAATCAATATTTCCTCAATTATTTAAATAGATTTTACTTGTATGAAGGTTTTTTTTTTTAATTTTGTTTATATAGTTTATGGGTTTATTTTGGCAGGTATAATTCTAGATTTTTTCTATTGTCTGGAGTTATTTTAAATGGGGCATCTTTTATAATCTCTTTTCACAGGCCTGGAGAGACTTACACGAACTCATGCTGAGTGAAATGAGCAGAACCAGAAGATCATTATATACTTCAACAACAATACTATAGGATGATCAATTCTGATGGACCTGGCCATCTTCAGCAATGAGATGAACCAAATCAGTTCCAAGGGAGCAATAATGAACTGAACCAGTTATACCCAGCAAAAGAACTCTGGGAGATGACTAAGAAACATTACATTGAATTCCCAGTCTCTATATTTTTGCCTGCCTGAATTTTTTTTTTTTTTTTTTTTTTTTTTGATTTCCTTCACAGGATAATTGTACAATATGTCAGAGTCCGATTCTTTTTGTACAGTAAAATAATGGTTTGGACATGTAAACTTATTTTGTATTTAATTTATACTTTAATATATTTAACATGTATTGGTCATTCCTGCCATCTAGGGGAGTGGTGGGGGGAAGAAGGGGAAAGATTAGAACAAAAGGTTTGGCAATTGTCAATGCTGTAAAATTAACAACACATAGAACTTGTAAATAAAAGCTATAATAAAAAAAAGAAAAAAGTGCTTAATATAATTTCTTTTCACAATTTACAGTGATACATAGGAATGCTGATGATGAATTTACTTTATATCCTGCTATTTTGTTAAAATTATTGTTTTAACTAACTTTTCACTTGAATCTTCGGGATTTTCCAAGTATATCATCATGTCTTCTGCAAAAAGAGATAGTTTTCTTATCTCATTTCTTTTTCTTCTCTTATTGCTATGATTTCTAATACAATAATACAATACAATAAATACTGGTGAGAGTGGACATTCTTGTTTCATACCTGATCTTATTGGGAAGGCTTCTAACTTGTCTCTATTACAAATGACACTTGTCAATGGTTTTAGATAAATGCTTTTTTATCAATGTAAGGAAAAATCCATTTATACCAAAACTTTCAGGTGTTTTTAATATAAAAAAGAAGTGAACTTTATCAAGAGCTCTTTCTGTATCTATTGATATAATCATGATTTTTGCTATTTTTCTTAAAGATATAGTCAATTTTGCTGAGTTTTCTTTGTGTTAAAATATCCCTGCATTCCTGTTATAAATCTTACTTGGTCATAATGTATAATCATTGTAATATATTGTTATACTCTATTAGTATATTATACTCTAATAATAGTACGTGAGTATATATATATATATATGTGTATATATATATATATATATATATATATATATATATATATATATATATACTTTATTCAGGTTTTTTGCTTTTATATTCATTAATGAAATTGATCTATAATTTTCTTTTTTTGTTTTTACTCTTCCTGATTTAGTTATCAGTTTCATATTTGTTTTATAAAAGGAGTTTGGTAGGATCCTTTCTTTACTTATTATTCCAAATAATTTATTTATAATTGGAATTAGTTGATCTTTAAATGTTTGATACAATTCACTTGCAAATTAATCTTTAGTGCTTCTAATCTACTTGACCAGATGAGCCTCAATCTCTTTTCATATGTTAAAATCTTGTGATTCTAAAGTCTTTTTGAAATCTTTTCTCCCCTTTTTCTACCAATGTTATCCCATAAGAAATATTTCTCTTTCAGTGAAGTATAAACATAAAAGTAATGAATTTTAATAGAGATGTCTTATTATAGTGATGAATTTAGTGGATATCAAATGGTTTCCACTGGTCAAGGGACATTTCAGTCATTTAAACAGTTGTTGTAGTTGTTCAATTATATCTGATTCTTTGTGACCCTATTTGGGATTTTCTTGGCAAAGAAAGTAGAGTGATTTGTCCTTTCTTTCTCCATTTCATTGTATAGATGAGAAACTGAAGCAAATAGAATTAAGTGACTTGCCCAGGATTGTATAGCTAGTAAGTGTCTGAGGCTGGATTTGAATTACAGAAAGAAGAGTCTTCCCGATTCACAGCTCTATCCACTGTACCACTTAGCACCCCCATTTAATCAAGACATCTAATGTAAAGGACTGCTTGCCATCTGGGGGAGGGGGTGGAGGGAGGGAGGGGAAAAATCGGAACAGAAGTGAATGCAAGGGATAATGCTGCAAAAAATTACCCTGACATGGGTTCTATCAATACAAAGTTATTAAAAAAAAAAAAAAAAAAAAGACATCTAGTTAAGTAGCTGCCTCTTCCAGCTATCAAGAATATCATTTCTTGACTACAGGAGGTTTTGAGGTACTTTATTCTAGACTCTGGTTATTATTATTTCCATAATAAAAACTGCCATGCTGATAAGAATGACTTTTAATGTAGTTCACAGTCTACTTTGTTAAACTCCATTTTTCAAAAATGTGAATTGACATCTTATATTTTTATGTCCTCTTTCCCCCCAAATATCCTCCTGACCAGAGAGCCATCCCCAATAAAGAATTAAAAAGAAGACATTCAGCAAAAGTAATGAGCACATCAACAGAATCTGAAAATATATGCAATACTGACCTCCTACTCTTTAGAATACACAGATATGCAGTCTAGTGCTAGCATATTATTTCTGACATCCAGCAATTTAAGTTTTACTTTTCCTCACCTATCTCCCTGTTCTGATTTTGGTTATCATTGTTTCCCTTTCCATATTCAGCATTAAGGTTTCTAGTAACAAGAGAGTTTCTCATTTAACCTCATCCAAAGAACGATGAAACATTTCACAATGCACATTTATTCTCTGAGTCTATTACTTTATCAATGAATCATCTGTTTATATTTAGCTTGGTCACATTATAAAGACCCAGTGGAGCAAAATTCTTGGACTACTGGTTTGATGCATCTTGTTTGGAGAAATGTAAGCTGCGAAGTCAGAAATTATGTTAGATTAAGAAGAATCTTGTGAAAGGAAACAAAAAGAAGTATAGGGACACATTCAGGAAAATAGCAACTAACATAGGAGCAAGCACATATCTGGTGTTTAGTAAATGCTATTGGTTGATTATTTTAGTAAATGAAAACAACAAAACTTAAGGTATACATATGCCGAAGGTAAATCTTAAAACTGTACCCTTCCCCCTGCTTTGGAAAAATGTATACTTTATGTGACGTCTCCAAAATTTTTAAGACTTATTTGGAACAGCCTATTAAAAGAGTATACATATGTATATACAAACATACACATGTATATAATAAATATACATACTTATGTTTAGATTGTGTTTTGTATGTGTATATACATAAATGTATATGTACACATGTATGTTTGTGCATGTATACATAAGTATCTTAGTCAAGCACTTTAATTGGATAATGAACTTAGTCTGAAACTGAGTAGGAGGACATAAAACAGGATCAGATTTTGCCACTGAAAAAAATTTATGTCTTTAGCACCAATATTCTCTGATTAATGCTGAATGGCTGAGAATAATGAAATAACATAATCTTACATAACAATTGAAATTAATAGATAACTAAAAAAGGCTACGGTGTCCCTGAGCTAGTGGAAAAGAAGACAAATGGCCTGAAGAAATTTAGCTAAATCTTCTATACTAAATTTCATGGAGGAGTTATGGGAAATCATGGAGAAGAATCATACAGAAGGAGAAGATATGAATTAGTTAATATCTTCTTTAAAGGAAGGAGTGTCCACAATGATGAAATAATGAATCTGCTATGAAAAACTACATGCAATTTTAAAAAGCAATATTATAAAATGTCTTCAACATTACCTCCCATCATGTTGAGCCTTAAATAAAACATTTATTGTGTCTTCTCTGTGAACAAGACTATATAGGTATTGGGAATACAGAGATAAGAATAAGAAAGACCCTGTCTTCAAGAAGCTTTTTTATAATTAGTGGATTATATCTTGTACAAAAATAAGTAAATACACAATAATTTAGGGAAAGAGAAAGCACTAACAACTGGAGTAACTGGGGAACAATTGGGTATTTCTAAGAAGGCATGTACCTACTCTCCTTAATTCCTACTCTAGATTAATTTTTTTTAAAGTTTAGTAAAGCAAAAAAAAGACTTGGGTAGCAGGAAAATGAAAAAAGGTCGTAGAAGTCAGGAAGAAGAACATAGTAAAAATGAACATTTTTAAATCTTGTGAACAAATCTTTAAAAATAACCCCAGAACTCCTCTAAGGATTTGAAGGTGAATGAAAAGATTTGGCATGCAGGTTGATGGTCACTGTGAAAAGGGTTCATGGTGATAAGTGAGAGAAATTAACTCATGTTCCACATGATGATAGAGTCCTTAGTACATCCTGAACTCATGATGTCAAAGAAGACAATTTCAATGCAGAATAGTACAACTCAAAATGTATTCAACTTCCTCCCTATCTGGCAATCTTAATCTCTGTCCTGCCCTTTTCTTGCTCCCAGGCCAAGTCCCAAGGTTTGCTTAGGAGCACTGATTAAAATTTAGAGTTATTACTCCTTACCCATGGTAAAACCTATTTTCTATTTCATTCTTTGATTTCCATGGATTATTAGGTTCAATATGTAATATTTTGGAAATAAGTATATTTCAAATGGAGCTGAAGCTGGCGTCCTCAATGTGAATTGTAACCTGAGGCCCAAAGATCATTAGTATGGCACTCACTACAAACGAGTGGAGATCAATGACCCATTCCCACATGAGGAGTATAATGGTCAGAATAGGACAGAGGAGTGTGCCAGGCTTTTTTTTTTTTTTAAAGTCTATTCAGTTACTTTGAGTTTCTTTGGACTATGCAGTTGGTTTGGATGCTTCTGGCTTCCAGCTTTGTGAGAGATGATGGACAATCTCACTTCATATTGCTGAAGAGATACTAAGATTCTGGAGAAGAAACTAACATGAGAGGAGCTGGCAGTCTCCAACATATTCCTAGATTACTACCCTAAAAGCTTGGGATAACTTCCCCTTGGATGAGATCTAAAACTCTCTTGATTAGCTGAGTTACCTTTCTCCCAGTAGGAGAGCTTCTTTACTCATTATTGTCTAGGATATATTCTCCATCTCTAACTTTTGTTTTTGCTGTAGACTTGAGTTTCTTGGCTACTTTGCTACACGTGTTCATAACAGAAATGATATTTGGGGGGAAGGGAGTCAAACTTTAGATTATAAGTTTTAAGTCTTATACTACCTTCTCCCTGCTCTCCAGTGAATAAAACAGCAATCAGAAGTTAACTGAATGTAAAAATAACATCTTTTAGACTAATTATATTTAAAGGAGCAGACAGATATAATTCTAGACCAGTGCTGCTTTTTCTGAGAGGAGCAAAGTGACTCTAATCTCCTGTTTCCCCTCCTGTCAGGAAATAAAATTCCCCTTGGAGAAGGATAGGAAGAAAAGAGGCTTATGATGTTTATTCTGCCTTCCTTCAAGCCATATCAGACAGCCCCTTGTTACATGTTGCTATTGAAATGGGAATAATCAGCACGTCCCTGATTCTCCTGGGATCGATTGCCCTAGAGCATATGCATTGTGACTCATGTGGTGTTGCGCTATTGTTTTTAGGATGTCATCTCAAAAAATGCCTTTGGTTTGAAATATTTTTGCTTCCTGGATGACTATTAAAGATAAGCACACCAATGAAGGCTCATGAGCTGTAATTTTAGAAGTGTGGAGCCAACAGAGAAAAAAAATGAGGAAAAAAAATTTTTGGACAGTGTGTGGGGGGAGGAAGGTGTGTGTGTGGGGGGGTTATAAGTAAGTGCAATAGCTTTGGAATAATTTTTGTATAGTTGAATACCTGAAGACCATTCTCTTTTTGTAATATTGTATCTATTACAAATATAGAATATATCTTAAGCAACCCATACATATTATTTCTAGAATACTGGTGCCAGTAAGAGCACTGTGTTGAGATTCATTTATGTTAACTTTTTAAATTGCTGATTAGTAGATATAGACTGATCATCTTATTGTGGAATAAATACAGATAGCTTGTATTAGGATTAGGAAAAGGTTTTCCTTATGGCATTGTCATGGCAAGAAATCTTGTTCTTTACAATTTAGAATACATGTTAGCAAAAGACTTTATATTGGTCCATACTTACAAGTCAAGACAGGGAGAATCATGAGCTGATATATACAGAGAATTATTACTATAGATCAAGTAGCTTCTGTTCATTTACTTGTTGATTTGTTTGTTTTTTCAAAAAACTGGGGCAATTTAATCTTTGCTTTATGCAGTTTTTACTTATGATATCTTGAAATACGGATCTGAAAAACAAGCTAAAGCCTGTTGTTGATTTTTTTTTTTTTTTAAATGGAACTACTTGATGTTGTTGTTGTTGCTGAGTCATGATTCAGTGATCCCATCTGGTGTTTTCTTGGCAGAGATACTGGACTAGTTTTCCATTTCAAGATGAAGAACTGAAGCAAACAGGGTTAAGTGGCTTGTCCAGGGTCATATAACTAGTAATGTTTGAGGCCAGATTTGTACTCAAATCCTACAGAGATCAGGGCTGGCACTATCCATTGCCATTTAGCAGGTCATACCTAACTGACTATGGTTTTAAATCCAAATCTCTTTGGCTTTCAGTGCCTGGCCAAAAAAAAAAAAAAAGGTACTAGTCTAAGCCTCTATGGCTCCTTGTTTAGGTTTTGATGGCTTACAATAAGAGTAAACAGCAATTGTTTTTATTTTGGACAGAAATTTTGAGGGTCTTCACTTCATAGACTGATATTTTTGTAATGACATATTAGGCCATCTTTTGTCTCAATTCTTATCTACCCCTTAGCCTTACACAAATTGAATCCTGGGAAAGACTTTAATTTAAAAAGACCAAGGTCACTCACTGCATTCCAGGCTATCATTTTTTGACTTCTGTCTTGCCATGGATTTCAATGACTCTGGACTACTTAAATCTAATTCATACCCAATTCAAGCCCACCTTTGTGATGTTATTAGTGTCCTTTGAGAATGAAGGATCAACAATATCAACAACATTCCCACAGTATATGGACAGCATGGTATAAGTAGAGCATGGCAACATGGTATTGTGGACAGAAAGATAGTTTGTAAACTAGGAAGACATGGATTTTCACCTGAGAGCTTTCTCTTTTTCTCCTCCTCATCTCACATCACCCAAATGTCTTATGTCCTTATCTCTTCTTTCATGAGCAGAACCAGGAGAATATATTGTATGCAGTAACAACAAAATTATGTGAGGATCAATTCTGATGCACTTGGTTCTTCTTAACCTTTTTTGGTGATTCAAGGTAATTCCGATAGAATTGGGAACAAAGATGCCAATCACAGCCAGAGAGAGAACTATGGAGACTGTATGTGGATTGAAGATTGAAATATGTTTAAAGAATTATACATATTTAACCTAATATTAGAGCGGGAGAGGTAAGAAAGAGAGGGAGAAAAATTTAGAGCACTAAGTCTCACAAAAATTATTGTTGGAAACTATCTTTACATGCATTTGGAAAAATAAAATCCTATTGGGGGGAAAAAAAGCTATCTCCTCCTTCATCTCTTCTCACATAATGAGGTGACTCTTCTCCTTGCCAAGGGAAACTCTTTTCATACATAAGTGATCTCATTCCATTCTTTCTTCTCCAGCAGATTGCCCCCACTATCATCCCCAGTCTCTTCCTATCTACTAACTGCTTCCTACAGAGTATAAATATGCCCATGCATCTTCTATCTTCAAAAATCCATCATTTGATCCACTCATCCCTCGTAATTATCATTTCATATCTCTCCTTTTTATAGCTAAATTTTTTAAGAGTTTATGTTCTTTATTTTAACATTCAAAATTCTATGGACTTTCTCAGCTCTGAAATTTTAGGTTTTTTAAAAAAATGGATTGATTTTTTATTGTGTAACATTCATTTTTGTAAGACTGTATTCCAAATTTTTCTCCCTCCCTCACATCTCCCACCCCAAGACAGCAAACAATCTGATATAGGTTAAACATATGCAATGCCTTTAAACATATTTGACATATATGACAGGTAGATGTCATATTGTGCAACAAAAATCAGACCAAAATGGAGAAAATTACAAAAGAGAAAAAGCAAAGGAACAAAGGTGAAAATACTGTGCATCAATCCACATATAATCTTATACTTGTCTCTCTGGATTTGGATGGCATTTTCCATCTCTAATCTAATGGAATTGTCTTGAGTCATTCAATGCTGAGAAGTATAGCTAAAATTTGTGAGGCCATCTACAATATGTGCCTTTACTTTCTTTCCTCTCATTCTCTTCTTAACTCTCTATAGTTTGGCTTCCTATCTAATTTTAATTGAAACTTTTCTCCAAAATTTTTAACGTTCTCTTAATGGCTAAATTGAATACCTCTTTGTCGATTCTCATCCTTCTTGACTTTGAAGTCTTCAGCACTGTTAATGATTTAACATGTTTAATAATACTCTTTTATTTAATCCTTTCCTCTCTAGGTTTTCATGACACAACTCTCTGCTGGTTTTTCTTCTATGTATCTAACCATTCCTCAGTTCAAAGGTGTGCTCCTCGGGACTTTGTCTTGGGCCTTTTCTTTTCCTTCTGTACTATTTACTTTTGGTTATTTTGTTAGCTCTATGGATTCATTTATCATCACTATGCTGATAATTCTCAAATACAGTCCTTTCCATTCCCACATCTCATAACTGCAACCAACTATCTTGAAGTGAATGTCCCATAAGACATTTTAAATTCAACTTATCTAACACTTAATTTATTATATTTCTTCTCAAATCTTTCCTTCTTTCTAAATTTTCTATTATTGCCAAAGATACCATCATTCTTCCAATCACTGAGGCTCACAACTCTTCACTCTCTCCCTCCTCTCCATTATTAATGTATTGTCAAAATCTGCTGATTTTAGCTTTAGAACATCTCTTACACATGTCCCCTTCTCTTCACTAACACTGCCATCACCCTGATTCAGACCCTCATCTTTTCAATCCTGAATTAGTACAAGAGCCTGCTGGATGATCTCCCTGACACAAGTATTTTCCCCATCTAATTCATTCTCAATTCAAATGCCAAAGTAATCTTCTTAAAGTCCATGTCTGATTATGTCACTCCTCCACCCCACCCAATTCAGTAAACTTCATTTGTTTCCTGTCACCTCCAAGATCAAATATAAAATTTTCTGCTTGACATTCAAAGCCTTTCATAACTTGCTCCCTTACCTTTTCAATCTTCTTAAACTCTACCACTCCACCCCTCAACCTTGATCTAATTACACGACCACCTTGCTGTGCTTGATTAAGATATGCCATATTTCAGTTCTGGGCATTTTCATTGTCTTTTCCAGCTTCTAGTGAGAGGGGCTATGGGTATAGAAAATTAATTTTTAATAATTCTTTAACAAATTCAAAAGTAATAGATATGTAATAAAAGGTATTAAATTGAATTCATTTCAATAAGGTAATTGAAACTTGAAGAAGATAGCTTTGGAGCCCAGCTGGGAAATCTCTTCTTGTTGAAAGTTGAAAAGTCAGGAAAGACTCTGTCCATTGTATTGAAAAGCATGTATTTTGCAAAGAAGCTAATGGGACATAGGAGGGAGTTCTCCTCCCTAAACGCTATACTTCCCTATCCCATTTCAAGAGATAGATAAGTTATTGATTCGATAGCAACTCAAAACTGAATTAGTGTCAAAGTACAGACTGAAAATATTTTTAGTGAGAGGATAGTATAGAGTCCTTCAGACATAAAGGGGAAAATTACAGTAAGAGCAATTTTTAAAAAGTGCTTTAAATCTGTACTCTATAACCTGTCGTTGTTTTGCTTACATTCTAGTAAAAAATATGTAGTTTTTCTTTTCTTTCCTTTCCCCTCTTCACACAGGTCATACCTCCTTTGGGGGTGGGGTGGGGCAAAAGATGTAGGAGGGAGAGAAAATAAATGCTTGGTAATAAAATTGAGTGAAAAATTAACTACAGTAGTTAGGATGAGGAAATGTTCATCTTGGAGAAATATAGAGATCATAATGTATTAGGAGAAACCAACAACTGAGTGATTAACCTAAATCATTCCAATAAAGGCATATTTTGTAACAGTTTTCTGGTATAAGGGAGTCTCTCCTGGGGCAGTTTAGGCTTCTCCTATTGATTCTTCCTTAGAATAACTGGGTTCACCATGCCATGCTTTCCCAGTGTAGGTGTAGCTACGAACAGGTTGAGTCTTCATCCGTGTATCCAGTTTATGTTTAAAGGCTGGGCCCATGGTTTATCCAGGGACATTGAGAAAACAAACTCTTAATAAATTTGGATGCTGAGAATAATATGTAAAACAATGGGCATCGGTTCACAAGGCTTTATTGGTAAGTAATAGGAAAGAAGGGGAAGAGAAAAGGAAGAAAAAGAAGAGGACACAATATATAGCTTAAACATACATACTAACATAGTCTATAAGGGCACATAAGGGCAGTGCTGCTTCGGAGCATAGAGACATGAGCCCATACAGTTTGAAAGGCTCTGAAGTGCCTTTCTGAGAATGGGATGCTTATACTATGAATTTGATGGCTACCTGGAACTGGATACTTTGCATGTCAGGGTTCAAGGCACACAAGGGATTTGGGGTTGCATAACACTGAAAGCAGAAAAGCAAACGGGGTGTTAGAAAGATATTCTTTTTTGGACAAACGACTGCACTAAGTCTAAAAATTATTTTTGTCAATATTTTTCATTGGTCCAATATAGCTATAAGATAAATCATCCCTTAAGTGAAGTTGAGTGACCTCAAAATCACTAGGTCTAATTTTATAACAGCATCATAGCATTGAGGTGGAATAGAAAACCTTACTATTAGAAAACCAACCAGATTAGTGGTTAAAAATACAAGTCTTGCAACTAAAAAGACCAGGTGATAGCGGGATCTTAGGGAGTATAACCAATTCCAAGAGGACCAGTAGAATTTAATATCTGCAGTTCAGCAGCCAAGCTCAACGATGAAAGACATTATACCATAATGGGTAGATTCTTTCTGACTTTGCCTTCTCTGCCAAATAGATAATTTGATGGGGGAAGAGTCTGGTTACAGCCATCAAGAGCAAGCCACATTGAGGATCACAGGGGTGTGTATATGTGTGTGTGTGTGTGTGTGTGTGTGTGTGTGTGTGTATGTGTGTTTGTATGTTGGGTTCCAAAAAATGGTTGTAAGTTTACACTGAGTCTCATCCACTACTATGCCATACCACACAGTGTCACTTCATTAAAAAAAAATGCATGCAGAATATTCAGAGATATGATATGTACATAATCCATACTACTTCTAAGTGACAAGCCTTGTAGAACAATGAAATATCCCTTTGAAGACAAAAATAAGTAAATAGCATAAAGATTCATAGAAAGATAGATTTAGAGCTGGAAGGGATTTTAGAAACTATGGGGTTTAATCCCCTCATTTTATACATAAGAAAACAGAAATAGATTAAATGATTTTTCTAGGGTCACAGTTATTAATTGTGTGAGGAAAGATTTGAATCAGAGTCCTTACTCCAAGCTCAATATCTTATACACTGTATCACACTGCCTCTCTCTAAGGGAATGGGTTGTATTTCTTCATGAAGTTCTAAGTCATTTCTTCCTCTCCAACCCCCTGTTGGAGGACACACACACATAATGTTCTTTCTTTTATTTCTAGGATTCATAGCTATGGGAATAAAGGTGTGGAACAGTGGTGTTGATCTCAGCTAAAAACAGACACTTGCAATTTGACTTAGAAAGCCACAAATTACTATTATCTTCATTGTATTTTTGTTGTTGATATTGCTTATTTTATTTATTTTAGATGTTTTTAGCTAGTTTGTGGTCAGAGTTTTATCAGAGTTTTGTAGTAAACTTGTATAGTCAGTGAGTTTGACACCTTGAGTATGGAGGAGGCAGTGTTCTATTGATATTACTAAAACAAAACTCATTTCTTTTTCTCCTAGGTCCTATGATCTGACTCTGATAGCCTGTTTAAATGGCATTCTACTGTAGAAAAGATACTTCCTACATGAAATTTACAGTGTTCTACACAAGGAACCCAGCTTGAGCTATTTCTAGGAATTGCAAAACTTGGAGAGTCAGAGTCATGAGTTATCTAAACCTGGATAAAAGTTGTGCTTATGGAAAGGAAAACTAATAAGTTCATCTTGAAACAAATAAATTATCTGAAATCAGATAAAATGTTGAGGAAAGGTAGAAACTATTTTGAAGATCTGTTAGAGAAATGTTTTTCCTAATTTTTTTCTAATTTCTTTTTTTCCACTAACTCTATTGTAAAAAGCTAAAATAATAAAAATAATAAAATAAACTTTCTATCAGATTTCTCTGCTAAGGAATATATAAACAATCAAGAGATGTATGTACACACACATACATACACACGCCACATCCAAAAATCATTCTCTAATAGTTAAGTGATCAAAGGATCTAATCAAACAATTCTCAAAAGAAGAGGTACAAACTAATAACAATATGAAAGAATACAGAATGAAGTAAAACAAAGCTAAAAAAAACCAAACAGTATATACAATAACTATAACAATGTAAATGAAAAGAATAACTACAAAGAAAATCAAAAGTGAATTTCACAAAATCAGAAAGAACAAGCTTGGCTCCAAAGAAGAGATATGAAAACAGTTCCACTCCAACCCTTTTCAGAGCTGGGAAGTCGATAAGTGTGACACATTGTATATATTTTCAAATTTTTAAAAATATGTTGATTAGTTGGCTGATTTTCTCTTATGTTTCTTTTTTTGTCTTTTAAAATATTGTGGTTTTTTATGAAATAGCTTTCTGGAGAAAGGAGGAGATGGGGAGAGGTACCGGGAGAGATTTTGTTCTTGTTTTTGCTAAAAAAAACCAAAAGACTAATAAAAATGTATTTTAAATTTTCTTCTGATAATACATGTACATTCATTAAAAAAAACACATTTCCTTGTGAATCATGTTGAGGAGAAAAATCAGAACAAAAGGGGAAAACTATGACAAAAAAAAAGAAGAAAAAGAAAAAAAGTGAACACAGCATGTGTAAAAATGTATTTGTGAAAAAGTCAGTAGTGTCATTGCAATTGATCTTATATAAATGAGAAGTACACAATTGGGGGCTTAAGAGGTATATATGATAAATAGGAAAATATATCTGCCTTCTGCCAGGAGTGGAGGGAGGGAAAGGTGGAAAAAGCAAAAGGGTGAAGGAAAGGGAAAAGGAGAGGGACAGAAGCAGACAAAGGCAGACAAAAACAGATAAAGACAGAGGGAGGGAAAAAGAAATGGAGGAAGAGAGACAACACACAGAGAGAAAAAGAGACAGAGAGAAATGGAGGAAAGGAGGTAGAGTAAGATGGAAAGGGAGAGAGGGATTGAGTTATAACTGTGTATTCAAGTTTATCTTCCTTCTCCCTCAACTCTAGAGAAAAATCAAGACTTCACAACCTAAAATCAGGTTGGGGTATGTGAGCCAGTCCACTAAGGGAGAAAGGGAACATGAATATCATGTCAAATATCATGCCTCCAGGTTATATTGCACAGAGATGGGCCATGGTCATATCTGTATTATGTTTGCACTACATAATTCAAACAAACAAGAGGTTAGATGGGAAGGAGTTTTATTCAAGAGGAAATATGTAGACCCTGGTACTTTTTGGGCAGGGAAGTGATACAGTCAGAACTGTGCCTTAGAAATATCACTTTGGCAATTATCTAGGAATATATTATTGATAGAGACTTGTGAACTTTGAGATATTGAGTTGCCTTGAATATAGCATAGCTTTTTGGAGTCCATATCTGAGTGGGGCTTCAGATATCCCATATACAAGTCCCATATACACAAAATACATGGTGAATTTGTTACATAAATTTTTCTCTGTCTCTTTGGGTGCAGGGAACATGGCTCTGTTGATTCAAAGTATTGTATATTCCTTGTCATATCCTCTCTTTTGTTCTTGTTTTCTCTCTTTCTTTGATTCTATTTCCCCTTTGATCATCCAAGAATGATTAGGACTTTCCCTTAGATTCTGCAATTCTGCTCTCCTATAAACACATGGGAGGTGGGAGGAATAGGCATTTATATAGTACCCACTATGGGCCAGGCATGGTGCTAAGACTTTGCAAATATTATATTGTTTGAGCCTTACAAAAACATTGCAAGGTGATATTACTTGAAGATGATAACTTGAGAATAAAATCATCAAAACACAAAGGAAAAACCCAAACTACCTTGAGAACCTGTATGGTGCACACTACCTTGAGAACTTGTATGGTGCACACTTCTACTGGATAACAGGAATACTTTCTTTTTTTTTTTTAAATTTAATTTAATTTTATAATAACTTTTTATTGACAGAACCCATTCCAGGGTAATTTTTTTACAACATTATCCCTTGCACTCACTTCTGTTCTGATTTTTTTCCCTCCACCCTCTCCCCTAGATGGCAAGCAGTCCTATATATGTTAAATATGTTGCAGTATATCCTAGATACAATATATGTTTGCAGAACCGAATAGTTCTCTTATTGCAGGGAGAATTGGATTCAGAAGGTAAAAATAACCCGGGAAGAAAAACAAAAATGCAAATAGTTTACATTCATTTCCCAGTGTTCTTTCTTTGGGTGCAGCTGCTTCTGTCTATCATTTATCAATTGAAACTGAGTTAGGTCTCTTTGTCAAAGAGATCCACTTCCATCAGAATACATCCTCCTACAGTATCATTGTTGAAGTGTATAATGATCTCCTGGTTCTGCTCATTTCACTTAGCATCAGTTCATGTAAGTCTCTCCAAGCCTCTCTGTATTCATCCTGCTGGTCATTTCTTACAGAACAATAATATTCCATAACAGGAATACTTTCAATACCACCTGGTAGATAGACTTTGTCACCGTTGAATGTCTTCCTGACAATAATATTGAATTTCTTAGCTAACCACCATGTGGCTGAACCTTAATGAACAGATGTAGCAATTTTATCTAGGAAATCAAAATCATAACTCTGACATTGTTGTTCATCCTTTCTTTCAAAGAGGACTAAAGATGTCACAGGGTGATGTCTTGACTTGCAAATGAATTGGATTTAAATGAGATAGAGTTGTACAAAGTTGTCACTCTCTCTTCTAGTGAAGTCCAGTGAAAAGATAAAAGTGAGGATGACTGTGATGGCCCGGGATGCAATGGGTGACCTTGGTATCTTCTATGTCTGACCAAGCTCTATGTGCTCCAGGGCCTGTTTGAGCCTCCTTCATGGCCACTGGAACAAATTGTTCTCAATCACCCATTCCATTGGAGGAAGTCTTCATGTGCCTGCAGTAGACATTCCCCCAACTTATTGGTAGATCTGAGGTCTACTTGTTATCCTCCACCTGGTTTATCCCATCTGGTTTTACTGGAATGAAGCTGCATGTTACAGCTTTTTGCAGCCATGATTGAGAATTGGGTAAAAGGTGGACACCAAAGGTAGATGTGCTGTACTGAAAAGAGCTCAGCAAATCCTCACACCAGAGGTTCTAGTCCCTAAACACCTCATACACACCAGTGACTGGTATAGAGTGGAGATATGTGAACGAATAAAACATTTGTAAAGCACTTATTATGTGTAGAGAACTGTGCTAAGTGCTGGAGATACAGATAAAAAAGCAAGACAGTTTCTGCTCTTGAAGAGTTCACCTTCTAATAAATAAAGGTCATGAAAGTTAAGGAGTTTGGACTATTAAGCTTCAGGCATTATAGGTTTAGCAATGATAATATTTAAGTGATCCAGAATGAAACTGGGAGTAAAGAAGACTGTGAGTTAAGTACTAAAGTGACTGAAAAAAAAAAAGAGAGGTAAAGATCTAGAGGTTGGACTACAATAAATGCCTAGAAAGAGTTGAATAGACATATGGAATCCATTTAAAGAAAAGTTTGTTGAGTAATGGTAGAAGAGGAAAGATCTGGTAATAGCAATATGGAGCGAGGAGAATACTGGGCTCTCTTCCTGATCCAGTGTATTAGATTACAGGCACGAGATAAAAAGTCTGTAGCACTGGAAAGGATGGCAAGGAATAAATGGGTCTCCAGAAGTAAACTAGGCTTCTGGAAATGATAGAAGATAGAATAGTATAAGAGAAAAAAGAATTAAGAAGCCTCTTGATGAGGGTGAAAAAAGAGTGGAAAAGATGGAATGAGTGTAAGAGAAAGAAGAATTGAGAAGTCTCTTGATTATGGCAAAAGAAGAAAGTATAAAAGTTGGCTTGAAATTTAACAAAAAGCCTAAAATCTCAGTAACTGGTCCCATCAGTTCCTGGCAAATAGAGGGAAAAGAAATGGAAGCAGTGTCAGATTTTATATTCATGGGCTCAAAGATCAGTGTACATTGTGACTGTAGCCATGAAATTAAATGATACTTGCTCCTTAGAGAGAAAGCTATAGCAGATCTGGACAGTATATTAAAAAGCAGAGCTATCATCTTGCCAAGAATGATCCATGTAGTCAAAACCATGTTTTTTCTAGTTGCAATGTTGGGCTATGAGAGTTGGACTATAAAGAAAACTGAGTGCCACAGAATCAATACTTTTGAACTGTAATGTTGGAGAGGATTTTTGAGATCCTTTGGATAGCAAGAAGATCAAATAAATCAATACTTTAAAAGTTAGATCAGCAGTCATCCATCAGAAGGCCAAATATTGAGGTTGAAGAGTAAATATTTTGGTCACATAATGAGAAGATAATACTATTGGGAAAGATTGAAAACAAAAGGAGAAGGGGACAAGCAGATGATGAAATAGAGCGATAGTGTTGTAGAAGCAATGAACATGAGTTTGGATAGACTTTGGGAGGTGGAATAGAAGGACCTGGTGTATTTTGGTCCATGGGGTCATGATAAGTCAGAGTCAGACATAAATGAATAACCAAAAATATACAACAACAGGTCCTTTGTATCAAGATCTAATTATTTTGCCGAGATCCGTTCATTTAAGATCTCTATCTGATCTTTTGATAGTTTGGGTATTTTCTATTTTTAATATATTCCCCTATTTATTTTGCATTCTCAGTTTTATTTGTGTATAACTGCGCAAATGTTCTAATTTTTAAAATTTTTTTCTAGTTTTACTATAATTTCACCTTGCTCATTTGCTATATTGATGGGATCCTTGACTCTTCTTTTTAATCAGATCAGTAAGGGCTTACAAATTTTGTTGATCTTTTCAAAGAACCAAATTTTAATTTCACTTATCATTTCTATGAAGTTATTTTTTCTTTGCAGTTTAAATATTTCCTCTCTATTTAAAATATCTATTCTCTTGTGCTTATTTTAGGTTTATTTGTTCATTTCCTATTTTTTAAAAGCATATTCAGTTCATTAATTTTCTCTTGTTCTTTTTTGTATAATTGTACAAGTGTGTTTTTCTCCTTTGAGGACTTTTTTAGCTGCATTCCAGAAATTTTGGTATGCTTTATTATAATTTTCTTTATTATAATTTTTTACATAGCTATTATTTCCATGATTTTTCTTTGATGCATTAGTTATTTCAGATTCCATTAGTAAGTCTCAATTTGGGTCTGTTTCTTTTGTTTGTAGTCCCTGAACCAATTTCTATTCTTATTGCATATGATCTGTAAAGAATATATTGACTATTTCTACTTTTTAACATTTGCTTGCAATATTTTTGTATCCTCATACATGGTTAATTTTTTTTATACCCTTTCAGTGTAGAAATAAATTCTTTTGCTATCCTATTTAGAAGATGCCATAAATCATTTTTTATAATAGCTTTTTATTTACAAAACATATGGATGGGTAATTTTTCAATATTGACCCTTGCAAAACCTTCTGTTCCAAATTTTCCTCTCCTGCTTCCCACCCCTTCCCCTAGAGATGCCTTGAATCTTTTAACTCTACTTTCTCCAGAAATTTGTTCAGTTCCATATTCTCCTTTTTTTTTTGGCTTTTTTTTTTCTGATAGGTTTATAAAAACTGATGGAATAATGTTGAAGTCTCCTATCATTACTATGTTATTCTCTATATCTTCTTGAAGTTCAGGTAATATTTCCTTTATGAATTGGGTGATAAGAAATTTGGAATATATAAGTTTATTACTATGTTGGTTTGTTTCCTTTTAGTAAAACTTATTTATCCCTTTTTATTTTCTGAATGTTTGTTTTTGTTTTGTCTTATGGCATGATGGTAAAACCTAGTTTTCTGCATTCACTTGATACATGGTAAATTTCCCCTCTTTCCCTCAATTTTATTTTGTATATCTTTGCTGTTTTTAAGTATATTTTCTACAAGTAACAGATGTAATATTTTGTTTCTTAATCTGTTACTATTTTTCATTTTGCTGGATTGCTTAATCTATTTAAAGTTACGAATTACAATCATATTTTCTCTTATTTTATAAAACTAGGATTTTTTTTCAACTTATGATTTTTCTCTTTCTTCTGCTGTAAATGCAGGATTGTATTCCTTTTGTTACTTTATTTTAAGGTGATCTTGTTATCACTAGCTCTATTCCTTTTCCTTCAACCCCATTTTTTCCTTTGTTGTCTCTTTCCATATAGGGTTTTCTTTATTAATTCCTCTCTGATAAAGGCCTCATTTCTAAAATATATAGAGAATTGACTCAAATTTATAATAGTTCAAGCTATTCTCCAATTGATAAATGGTCAAAGGATATGAATAGACAATTTTCAGATGAAGAAATTGAAACTATTTCTAGTCACATGAAAAGGCACTCCAAATTATTATTGATCAGAGAAATGCAAATTAAGACAACTCTGAGATACCACTGAGATACCACTACACACCTGTTAGATTGGCTAGAATGACAGGGAAAGATAATGACCAAAGTTGGAGTGGATGTGAGAAAACTGGGACACTGATACATTGTTGGTGGAACTGTGAATGGATTCAACCATTCTGGAGAGCAAGTTGGAACTATGCTCAAAAAGTTATCAAGTTGTATATACCCTTTGATACAGCAATGTTTCTACTGGGATTATATCCCAAAGAAATCTTAAAGGAGGAAAAGGGACCCACGTGTACAAAAATGTTTGTGGCAGCCCTCTTTGTAGTGGCAAGAAACTGGAAACTGAGTGGATGCCCATCAACTGGAGAATGACTGAATAAATTATGGTATATGATGTTATGGAATATTATTGTTCTGTAAAAAACAACCAGCAGCATGATTTCAGAGAGGCTTGGAGAGATCTACATGAACTAATGCTAAGTGAAATGAGCAGAACCAGGAGATCATTATATATGGCAACAATAAGACTATACGACAATCAATTTTGATGAACGTGGTTCTCACCACATATGTCCATATTAGTCATAGTTATGAAAAAAGAAACAGATCAAAAGAAAAACACAATGAACAAAAACAAAGTAATGAAAAAAATATTCTTTGATCGGAATTCAGAGTTCATAAGTTTTTTATCTGGATTGTGAATAGCATTTTTCTTTGTGAGTCCTTTGTATTTGTCCTCAATAATTGTTTTGCAAAGAAGAGCTATGTCATTTATAGTTGATCTAAATAACACAATGTTGCTAATACTGTGTACAATGTTTTCCCAGTTATGCTCATTTTACTTTTCAACAATTCATATGTCTTCCCAGGTTTTTCTGTAATTTGCTAGTTCATTTCTTATTACACAATAGTATTCCATTAAATTCATATGCCACAGCTTGTTCAGCCATTCCCCAATTGATGGGCATCTCCTCAATTTCCAATTCTTTGCCACTACACCACAAAAAAAGAGCTGCTATAAATATTTCTGCACATGTAGGTCCTTTTTTTTTTTTTATGATTTCTTTGGGATACAAACTTAGTACAAATCTGGTAATGCTGGATCAAAGGGTATATACAATTTGGTTGCTCTTTGGCATTAGGTTTTTTAAAATTTTGTTTTATTGCATCCCTTCTCAAAAAAGGATTTCTTTTACTGTCTTCAGTATCCATCTTTTTCTGTTTAGTCTCTCATTCATGACTCCTATAACTCATCTGGTGTCTCTTTTCTCTAATATTCTTCATATACATCATGTGGCACATCCTTCCCCATTAAACACTAATTTATACCCTCTCTTGTCTCTCTGTCTCTGTCTCTGTCTCTGTCTCTCTCACACACACATTCAGACACACACACACACACACACACACACACACACACACACACTTTCCATTATACTTTATCTGTGTGTGTGTTTCTCTCCCCCTTTCAGCCCATTTATATATTCTCTCTCTCTCTCTCTCTCTCTCTCTCTCCATATATATATATATGTATATATATAGATGTATATGTATATATTTGCCTATATATATATATATCTTATATATCTCCCTTAAACTTTCTTTCTCTCTCTTCCTTTCTCCATCTTTCTCTCTTTTCTCTCTCCTCCCTCTACATCTATATTATTCTCTCTATTTTTTTTTCTCAATATATATTTGACTAGAAATGTCCTCCCTCTTTCCATGTTCTGTCCACGCCCCCAAGTGCCAGTTGCCCCCAATGGTTCCAATTCTCCCCAATCCCTGGACATGTAGATTTTTTTAGGCACTAGACCTCATTCAGTGAAAGGTCTTCATATCCCTTCATTCATAGGAGCATTAACAGTGAAATCCCTTTCCCCACCTCTAAAATAAAACCTCTTTCCTTTTTTGTCCTTTTCAATCATTTCCTCTACCTCCTCAATCACTCCTCTATAGATTTCTTTCTTTCCAAGAGGACAGAGGTTGATAGCCTTTGATTTAACTTGAATACATTTCTCACTTCTTTCCCTTTTCCCTTTTCCTCTTTCAGACTAGACTTAAGACTGGTTAAAGGAGCACTTTGTGAATCAGTTTTGGTGATATTCACAAACACCATCTAAAATTTGTCCCCCTTCTCTTGGGTCTTTAGAGTACTTGATAATAAAGTTTTGGCAGGTACCAAAACTTGCCAAACTTACTTCTCTTTATCAGTTTCTGGATTCTAGCTCCTAGCAGAGGAATGAGAAAGAGACTCAATACTGATGCCACATACCTTCTACTTGCTATTCAAAAGCTCTTTACATCTTTACCTTGCTATATATATTTTTAAAGTTACCTTACTGATTCAACAAATTATATTACTATTAAGGAGGGTGATGGTGTAAATTGATGAATTATACAACTGAGATAACTTTCCCCAACTTGGAAAATGGGGGCTTAAAGTAGAGATGACAGGATTATCCATTATTGTTAATTGTGAACAAATTCCAAACCATACCCTTTGATAATGAATGGCTTTGGAGAAGGCAAGCTTTAAGGAGTGGAAAAGAGATCACAATAGAGTAAGAGTGAGTAATGAAAGAGACTAAGCTGTTGAGAAAGTTACGCAAACTATGCATCCGTCATTAAATGACCTAGCCCAAGGCAGGGTGGGTGACCAGAAAGATAGCACCACCTTGTGGCCAAAATTATGTTATTCCCCTTAGTGACTGATTACTTAATTCATTGATATTGAGTCAGGTGCTTTTCTCTACAGATCATTAAAAGCATGAGAATGAGCCAGGACAGGGTGAACATATCTTTGACAACATTTGATATGCACTCATCACCCATACCCACTGTCATTGTTACTTTGACAGCACTAAACATGTTCTGCTAGTGGATTCATTGTACCATCTCAATAAGTAGAGGAATGCCGGGTCATGTCTACATAATTACTCATCTCTTCTTAGTCAACCACCTCCAACTAGAAATTTTATTGAAAATAGTCCGATTGAAAGACAATTTATTGGTAGTCCCAATGAATGGTCAGAGTGTGCTGGATCTACCACTTAATATTCCCAATACCACAGAGAATTTGGAAATTACATTATTCCAATCTTTAGCGGCTTGCTGTGTCTCCCTCCTCAGAATGATTGCAGAGACTAATCATCAACAGTGAGTTCAAACCTCACTAGAATGTTTATATCAGTGCTGTCTATCAGTATGATGAAATGAAAAGAGCACTAAATCAGGGAAATTGGAGGAGAAAGATCCTGGGTTACAATGCCAAAACATACTTCAACTAATTCTAGTAAGGCTCTGAGAGAAGCCTTTTTAGGTTGAAGTAATTTCAGCAGTCTTCTCTATTTCCTTCTTTAGCTCTTTACTCAGTAGTAGCTACTATGTGTGAATCCAATAGTTATGACCGTCTGAGCTTTGGATTCTAGAAGGAGGGCTTGTATTAAGTGGGCTGGTGATAGGAGCAATTCTAAAGAGAGTTGTACATTTTTAGTGAAACTGGGAAAATGGTAATGGGACTGCCTGGAAAGAAACTTTTTAATAATCCATGCCAAGTGGAATAATGAAGGCATTTTTTATGACTTACTTCTGCTATGTACACATACCTGTAAATTCCCTTAAACAGTAATAAATATTAATAGTGGACTGGAATTGATTATACATGCTGGCCTATAGGGAAGGAAGTGAGAAATCTTTATATTTTAGGAAAAAAGAGAAAATATAAAGATCATGAATCCAGAGGAATAGACTTTTGATGAAAAATCTCTCCCTTTTGCAGTGTTCAAGTAGTGATATTAGAAAATTAAACCAAGCAAATGGATGCAGGGAAACTTATTTCTTAGGGATTATTTTTGTCACACATATAGAAAGAGAATCAAAAAATTGAGATTCAACTTTCATACCCCAAATCTTGGGCCCCAAAGAAAGGCAGATAGGTAATATAGTAAATAGAAACCTAGACCTGAAGGCAGGAAGATCTAGGCTCAAATCCAACTCCCGACATTTTCTAGCTGTGTGAACTTGGACAACTCATTGAACTTCCTTTTGCCTCAGTTTCCTCATCTAGAAAAATGGCACCTATCTTTTATGTGATAGCAAGGATCTAATGAGATGAATATTTGTAAAGTGTCTGACCCATATGGTAGGGACTTTGTAAATGAGAATTTTTATTTAAAAAAAAAAAAAGATACACAAAAAAATTTATCTAGAACAATACACTTTATTGTTTTTATCTAAATGACTCAGATCAGCAAAGCACTGGCATGCAAATTAAGAAAGTCCCTTCTTCCTCTCACTGTTGTCTATTCTGTCCACCCACAATCAGATAGTCTATCCAATCAACAACCAGGTGAGAGAGTTTCTTCCAACCTAGGACTAGTTCCTGCTACTTACAGAATGATGGAAATGGATGCAGTGGAACTTGTAATTTCAGTTTCCTTCACAAAACAACACCATGGATAGAATTCATGCCTTTGATATTCATTCTATCTATCCTTCTTACTTCTGAAAATAGCCTATGAAGTTGGATGAGGCAAAAGTAGAACCCAGTGCTTTCAGCCTACTGAACTGGAAAGTTCATCCCTTTGGTTTACTCAACAATTTTTTCCACAGAATCAGGGAAAAGAGAAGGATAACCTTTCAGCTGTTTGCAGGAAAGGACTACCTTTTTCTTTTGTTTAATGGATATGTATTCACAATAAGGGAACTGATCACCATGGAGTAGCCGGCAAGTTGTCATAGCCATAGTTTTTGTGCTCTGATGACAACTATTTGTGGAATTCTTGCATGGGATGTTGTTACTTTCACACAACTTTAGTATATTATTCCAGGAGTCATGAATGAAATAGTGTTCTTTCTTGCATGGGCTTGAAGAAACCATGATGTTTCTGTTCCTAACCAAGATATTACAGTACACATCTGGAGGCAGAGGGATCTCTAGTTCATCAATATACTTTTCTAAGAACCTCCTTTTTTTGTAGGACCAATTGTCAGACATTGACACTCTGTTGTTGACAGGCTGTTCAGGCTGCTCAGCTAGGAGCTCCTTGGCCACAAAGTGGGGATCTCCTGCTAGTCCCTGGTGGAACAATAGCAGCAGCAGGGAGTGGATTCCCAGAAGAATCAGGATCATGTCTCCTGTTAGAAGAGAGAAAAGACATAGAGGGACATGTCTGCTCATTGGTGATCTCGTGATAGGAGTGCATTCCTGAAGCTAGCTAACTTACTAGTAACAGCAGCTAATATTTATATGATTATTTAATGCTTTACATATGATCACAATACATGATCACAATACATTTAATCCTTACTCACAATAACTCTAAAAAGTAGGTGCTGTTATTATTCCCATTTTACAGAGGAAGAAATTGTGAATGAGAAAGATTAAGTGATTTGCCCAGAGGCAGTTATCTGGTAAGTATCTGACCCAGGATTCAAATTCATGGCCTTCCTGACTCTCAAGCCTATGTTCTAACCTAGCTTTCAAGGTCACTTAGGGTCCACACCAGCCTAAGTATGCAACTAATATTTAATACTTGAACTTCTTAAAACAGATTAAAATAGAATGAGTAACCTAAATGAGAGAGATTTCCCTTCCAAAGAATAACTTCTTCAGTTTGTGATCTTTAGCACTTTCATCTTTTTCTCCTGTAAACCTTGTCCTATCCTCTACCTTATGGACCTGAATGTATAGTCAATTCAAGCCCAGAATTAATATTTATTAGTATCTGAAAGAATTTATGTACACATGTACACAGGTGAGGACATTTTAATGTGCTTTCTTAGAAAAGCTTAGAATCAAGTTGAAGGATACATTAAAATCTTATATGGTTAGAGAATATATAGCTAATAAGCTTACACACACACACACACACACACACACACACACACACACACACAAAGCTGTCTCAATTGAAATTTGTCCAATTCTACTGTCATGAACTCATTAGTCTCTGTAACATGGCTACACAGTGACACTGATATAAGCCCGGGAATGCTTTTGGAAGGCAAAACTCCAAAAGGTTTGTCTGAATCATACAGATTTGCTCAGATAATGAGTCACAAAATGTAAGCAATGCAAGAACCCTCTGTAGGGCACAATATCCTATAGTTTTAAAGGCAACATTGTTTAAAGGTTTTGCTGTATGAAACTGGGCACCATTTATCTCCTACCCTAGAATCTGTGTTTGATGGCCTGAGATCAGATAAGCTCAATTACTTTGTAGATTTTGTACTTTTATTTCCCTTCCCTGCTATTTTTTTCCTATTTTGCCTTTTTACTACTACCATATCTTTAATCTTAGTTTCTCTCGTTAATTTTCTGAGATTTTCCTTCTAGGAAGACTTAAATGGATACCCAGTTGCAGAAGAATAAATTCTATCTTTGCCTCTGCCCCAGTGACATCTTACCTTACAGTCTGAATGCTGTGGTGCCTGCAGAAAAATGACAGTATCCTGTCCTGTGTCAGAGAGAAGCAATAGGATCTATTAACATTAATCAAGTGGGAGGGGGAGGAGCTGAGCATTGAGAAGCAAGATGAAAGAAATGAGCTCAAATTGAGGGAGGCTAAAGGAAAACAACTTTTTCTTCCCTAAAAATTATAAGCATAGATTCAACAAATCCAAAGAAAATAAATTATTATATACAAAACTAACCATTTTTATTATTTACCAATTTTAAAAAATAAAGTACATACAACTTTCAAATAATACATGTCCCAGAACTATAACTTAAAACTAGTTCTGAGTTTCCACAGATCAAATTCAATTTTGGGAACATTACAAAAATAATTTTCTTGTCTTGTACCCAAACCTAAGCTTTCTTCTAGGAATATCTGAATTTATGTAATTTTCTCCCCACATATAACATCATAATATAGATAATCTATTATCTCTCTACAAAGCAGGTTTCAGTGGTTCTCAATTCCCAAGCAAGCACTCAGGCTAATATTTTGAAGAGTGGACTGGTTTTATTTATCCTGACTACAAATTCAAAACACCAAGGCCTAACCACTAAGAGCATAGTCAAGAAAACATTCTCGCTTCTTAGTGAGTCTATATTTTCCCCTAGAGACTCTTCTAGGATGGATGGCCTTGCCATGAAAGGGAAAAGCATGCGCGCCAGCGCACACACACACACACACACACACACACACACACATTATTCTATTAGAACTGTTGATGGGAAGATTTTTCTGGAATACATTGGAGTTTTTGCTATGCAAAACTTTATTATGATCACTATAAGCTCGCTCTCGCGCTCTCTCTCTCTTTCTCTCTCTCTCTCTTTTTTTTTGCCTTGAAACTCTTTTTATTGATGTCTTCTATTTTTATATCTCTTACTTCTAGATGCATGCTCTCCATCCTCCATTGTATTTTTCCTTGTACCTAAGGAAAAAAATAATAAGGAAAATTAATACAGCAAATCTGTCTGATGGTATCTACAACATTCCATACACATAGACCATTTCTCTACTGAAGAGTTGAAGTACTTTCTCATCTCTTTTCTGATATCACAGTTACTCACCATCTAGTTCATTTTAGGATCACTATAATACTATACTATCGCCATCTCATTCTCACGTTGTTCAATAACATGAATCAATTGTTCAGGTAGAAATAGTCGTAAAATAAGTCAATATCCTGCTATTTTCTTCTGTATTTAAAGTTCTATGCACTATGATAGAAATGGATTTTTTTTTTAATCCTGCATTTTGTGGTTGAAGAAAAATATTAGGATGTAAACTCATCTTCTATAGGCTCCCTGAAAACATCTTCAGAACAATTCCAGTAACAGACAGGATGATGGAGATAATGTGTATCTCATCCTATTCCCACAGGATTTTTGTTTTTTCTGATAGTTCTTTATATTTTTTATTATTTTTATTTCACATAGCTTAGAGATTGTGAATATTTTGTTTACAAGCATCTGTCAAAAGTATTATTTATAAATTTCCATGGGTCTGTGTTATATTAGGTAAGTGATCTGTTTACCTTTTCTTAATCTTGCTACTTTTCAACATTTCTATAGCATTTGATACTAATCTCTCTTCTTGGATAGTTTCGCTTTTTGAGTTGTCATGACAATGCTCACTCTTGGTTTTCTTCTTCAATGACCACTTTTCAGTAGGCTTTGCTTATTCATCATCCATGTCACACTGTAAATACTTCCCAAGATCCTGTCCTGAGTCCTGTTCTGCTCTTTTTCTATACTCTACACTTTTTCTCCTCTCTCAGGGACTTCTTTAGCTCCCATGAGTTTTATTATAATCACTATGCAGATGACTCAATTCTATTTATATCCAACTTGAGTGTTTCTCCTATATTTCAGGCACCCATTTCAATAACCTATTGGATATTTTAAACAGGATATCCTGTAAGCTTCTTAAACTCATTTTGTCCAAAAAATGAAGTAGTTATTCTGTCAAAACCCAAGCTTCTTCTGAACTTTCAAGAGTACCATTATTCTTCTAGCTGAGTAGGTTTACAATTTTAGTGTCAAGCTCAACTCCCTGCTCTTCCTTTCCTTGTATATCCAATTAGTTAACAATCATTACTATTATCTGTCTACAATATCTCTCACCTATTCCTTCGTTCTATTCATATGTCCACTATTCTATTTTAGGCCTTTATTACCTCTCTCCTGATCTCTTATATTAATTTCCTAATTTGTCTTTCAGCCTCAAGCTTTTTCCTTCTTTAATGCATTATCCAAATCTCTGCCAAAAAATGTTATTCTTTAAGCCTAGGTCTCTCTATGTCATTCTTCTGCTCAATAAACTTCCGTGGTTCTTGATTGCCCCTATGGAAAAAAAACAAAATAAGAAGTATTAAATGTTCAGCATTTAAAGCACTTCACAATATAGCTTAGATCTACATTCCCAGCACCATATATCACTATACTTCATCTCTTCTATTTTCCAGCCAAATTAGACTTCTTGCTCTTCCTCTTGAGCATCCCATCTCTTCCTTTCTCCTTATCCTTGCATAAATTAATTTCCATACTTAAAACATAGTCCTTCTTCACAATCACTTCTTAGAAGCTGTGGTTTCATTTAAAGCTCAACACGTTGCCACTTTTTACAGGTGGCCTTTTCTAATTCTCACCGCTCCCATTACATTCTATTTATTTAACATATAATTATATAAGTATAGATCATGCATGTACATGCTCTACTTCCATAGAATATAAGATTCTGGAGATCAGAGATTATTTTATTTTTGGACTCAAAACTCGGGAGATACTTAAAGCATTTTTTTTCTCTTACATAATAGATTGATTGACTGACTTTACAATATACTTAGGGAGACAAGATTTTGGTTCTACTTCTCTAGTTCTGAATTTCTTCTTTTGTAAAAAAGATCACTGAACTAGATTATGTCTAAAGTCCTTTCCAGCTTCCATGAGTCTCTGTTACAAACACATAAAAAGTTAGGTAACCAAGACAAGAACAAAATAATACAAATTATAAGTACAAAATATGCCACTCAGAAAGTGTCAAATGAATTTAATAATTATTATTATAAAAATATTAGCAAGCATTTATATAGTGTGTTATGATATATGAAGCATTTCACATGTTATTGCATTTAATCCTTATAACAATCCTGTAAGATACTCTTTAAAATTTAGTTGTTATTATCATGCTTTATTCTACACTTGAAGAAATTGATACTGAGAAAGATTAAGAAATTTGCCCAAAGACACACAGACAGTAAGTGTCCAAATCAAGGTTCAAACTTTAATTCATTGTCCTATTTAGCTGCCTTTTTGTGTAGACAGTAAGATTCTCTAGGACTTCAGAAGAGAAAAAAATTCTTGTGGGATTGGATCTTCAGGGGAAACTCCATAGAATTGCCAAGAATTGAAGTGGGAAAGGATAAGTAGTATTTGGCTAGGCAGAGAGGAGAGCATTCTAGATTAGGAACCAGGAAGAGGAAAGACTGACAATGTGACTTCCTCATCTATAAAATCAAATTTCTGGGCTAAATGATCTCTAAGTGACTTTTTAGTTAGAGCTATAACTACAATATGTTTTTTTTTCCCTAGCTGGGAGAAAAAGAGTAAGGTGGTTCAGTCATGTAGTGAGAGGAATCTTTACTCAGGGTTGGTAGGAAGAGGGTAAAAGAAAAGTGGAAGGAAATGGAGGGTCATGTGACAATGGGTCCTGGATTGGGGATGAGATAGGGTTGTATAGGGACATGGTTCACTATGGGGAGGAAGAACCCCATCCTGAATATTGGTGCCCTGGAACAAAACCTCTTATGACCCATTTTAGTTTAGTTTCTATGAGATAATATTTGTATTACTTAGTATAGTATCTAACATGTAATAGACATTTCATAAGTACTTTTTCCCTTCCCCTTTCTTCTGCTTCCAGGTCTGTTTTTTTATTATATCAGTCTATGAAATAACATAGACTATTCAAGGAATTGAATAGACCCATTTGAGTGGAGCAGAAGTTCCATATGAGAGAATACAGTAGTTGGAACTAAGTTTTATAGAGTAGGAGCCAATTGTGAAGCAGTCACTTAGTCCTTTATTAGGTACCAACTATATGCCAGCCACTAAGTTAGGAAATCGGGATACAAAAAAGGACAGAAGACAATCTCTGCTTTCAGGGAACTCATAATCTAATGGATAAGACAGCATGCAAATGATTATGTACAAACAAGGCATATATGGGAGAAATAAGAAATTATTCATAGAGGGAAGACACTAGAAAAGGTTCCCTGTAAAAGATGGGATTTTAGCTGGGATTTGAAGAAATCTGTGGAAGCCAGAAGATGAAGATGAGGAAGGAGAACATTCCAGGCTTGAAGGACAGACTAGAGAAGAGAAATGGAGCATATTGTTTGGGGAACATCAGAAAAAGAGTATTACTAAATCAAAGAATATAGGAACAAAGGGCAGAAGAATCCTGGAAGAATGGGGAACTGTTAGGTTAGGGAGGGCTTTGGATGTCAATATAGTAATCAAGTTTTGATCTCAAAAATAACAGAGATTCAATGAAGTTTATTGAGTGTGTGTGTTGCAGGGGGAGGGACATGATCAGATCTGTGTTTAAGAAAAATCAGTTTGTGATTTCAGAGAGACCTGGAGAGACTTACATGAACTGATGCTAAGTGAAATGTGCAGAACCAGGAGATGTTGTACATGGCAACAGTAAGATTATACAATGATCAATTCTGATGGATGTGGCTCTCTTCAACAATGAGATGATTCAAACTAGTTCCAATTGTTCTGTAATGAAGAGAGCCATCTACACCCAGAAAGGACCATGGGAAATGTGTGGACCACAACATAGTATTTTCACACTTTCTGTTGATGTTTGCTTGAATTTTGTTTTCCTTTTCAGGTTTTTTTTTTCTTTCTAGATCTGATTTTTCTTGTACAGCAAGATAACTATATAGATATGTATACATATATTGGATCTAACATGTATTTTAACATATTTAACATGTGTCAGACTGCCTACCATCTAGGAGAAGGAGTGGGGGAAAGGGGGGGGAAATTTGGAACAGAAAATTTTGCAAGAGTCAGTGTTGAAAAATTACCCATGCATATGTTTTATAAATAAAAAGCTTTAATAAAAAAGAAAAGAAAAATCAGTTTGGTAGATGAATGGCGAATGGACTGGAGTGAGGAGAGACTTGTGGCAGGCAGACCAACAGGCTATTGCAATAGTCTAGAAATGAGATGAGAGTCTTCACAAGGGTGGTAGCCACAATATCCCTGGAGATAAAAAGGCGTATCTGAGAGATGCTGCAAAGCTGAAGTTAACAAGCTTTGGCAACAGACTGGATATGGGGAGTTGAGAATCTGAAGGATATAGAAGAATTGACAATAATAAAGAAGTTGAGCTGATCTAGGTGGCACAATATATAGAGCATTGGTCCTGGTGTCAGGAAAGCCTGAATTCAAATCTAGCTTAAGATATTTACTAACTATATAGTCCTAGGTTTGCCTCAGTTTTTTCAACTGTAAAATGGGAATAATATCATCTATCTTCCAGGTTGTTGTGAGGATCAAATGAAATAATATTTCTAAAGCTCTTAGCACAGGGCCTGACACATAGTAGGTGCTTAATAAATGCTTCTTTCTTTCCTTCTTTCCTTCCAAATTTAGAGGAAGGAAAGTTATAGGGAAAAAGATAATGGATTCAGTTTTGGATGCATTGAGTATCTAATTTAAGATATCTGAAAGGTATTTATAATAATGACTTTGTATATATATATATACATATATATATATAAAATTAAATTTATATCAATAATATGTGATTTATATATGTATGTGTGTACATATTTTTTGTCTTCTCCTATTTAGAATGTAATCTCATCAAGAGTAGCAAAAGTTTCTTTTTTTGTACTTGTACCCTTCAGTACCTGATTTGAACTGTCCAAAAATGGAATTAATTCTTTTAGGAAATATTGAGTTCCTTATTATTGGAGATTCTCAGATGAAGGCTGGATGATTACTTGTATGATATATAATGTTCAAGATTTTTGCTTTGGGATAAGAGTGATTCTGATGACCTCTGAAATTGCTCTGTAAAACCATGATTGCAACTTGAGATTGAATTTAAGAAATAACCTTCCTAACAAAGAATTCAAAACAGTTTTTGTGAAATAATGAATGTCTTTTTACTGAAAGTATTCAAATAGGGAGTGGATGACAAATGACTTATTGGGAATATCTTTGAAAAGATTCTGAAATTGGTTAGGGCATTGAATTTTAGAATCTATAAGGATCCTGTTTGATTTATCTGATTCCACAGAAATCCAATCATGGGTTCATAACACTTATAAAGAGGATTCTGAGAAGTAAAAATCACCCATATCTACCTCAGATTTTAGGGGAGTCTGGAAAAGGATGATATAAGGAAACAACAATGCAGGGAAAGGAAAAGGAAAGGAAAATTCAGAGACAGAAGGAACAAAGTGGAATTAGTAGGAAGAAGTGTGTAAGAGAGGCTAAGAGGAGTTAAGATAGTTAAGCATATTTTACCCTCTATTCTCAGAAAAAAAAATTTTAACTTAACAAATCCCATATTTCTAACCAAATATTTTGAAATGAGTAATGCTCATATGTCTAGGATGAGTGGGTGAAAGAGATTAGTACATGTTCCAAATTAATGAGCTGCTAGTACAGCTTGAGCTCTCTGGGAAAGGAACTAATAGATAAAATCTCAAAATGTCCTTAGTGTCCCCACATTCTCCTAACCTTACAATTCTTCCCTTTGACCTCTTCTCAGATCTGGTTACGAGATATGCCTAGGGTTCAGAGTGGACCAACAGCAAAAGGGCCATTTGTATGATAATATTTGGGAAGGCAAGGGAACATCACATACATACAAAACTTATCAGATCAACTTCATTAAGCTCAAAGAGCTTACATCTTGAGAATCTGAGTCCTGATGATTTAACCAAGAGGTCTGAGTTTGTATTCCTTAATCCTTTTCATTAATATAACAAATTGTACTTTTCAAAAATTTATACATATGATCTTACTGATCTTTAAGATAGCTCTGAGAGGTAGGTACCTCTCTACATGTGAGCAGAAAAATCAGGGGCCCAAAGATTTATGCAAATTGTTTAAAGTCATATTGCCACTTAATGGCATACTGAGAATTAGATAGGCTTTCAAAACTCTAATCCAAGACTCTTTTTGTTACTAACTGTTGTTTCCCCTTAAATAAACTTCTGCTAATTATTTTTCTTTATGATTTTGGAACTTGGTTGTTATAGATGTTCATATCATATAGATATGAAAGAAGGTAAAGAAAAGATAATAACAAAAATCATTTGGAAAAACAAAAAGTCAAGAATATCAAAGGAAATCATAGGGGAAAAAAATGTAAAGGAAGGAGACTCAGCAGCACCAGATCTTAAACTATATAATAAGACAATAATGATCAGAACAGTAACCTTTCAACACTTGACTTCAAATCTGGCCTTAGACACTTCCTAACTGTGTGACCCTGGACAAGTCACCTAACTCTGTTTGCCTTGGTTTCCTCATCTATAAAATTATTTAAAAGAAAGAAATGACAAATTATTTCTAGTATCTTTACCAAGAAAATAGGATCATAAAGAATTGGGCAAGACTGAACAACAGCAAAATTTCTACAAACTTCTAAATCTCTGTGTAGGTCTCTTTCATCTTATAAGAATTCCTGTTGGAATCCTTACTAACTGCTAAGTAATTAGAGTTGATCTAATCTTACAAGAAGTTGTTTTGGCCAGAACCTGAAACAAGGTACTAAGTAGAACTAATCAAGACAAGGCTTGTGTTCCCACCTTTACTCAAAGTCCACACCTTAAAGCTCTTTGGGCCAGAGAGCACTATGGGAGAAAACCCATAATCCCATTCTCTCAGAAGGTTCACATATAAAGGCGAGACAGCCATTCCAGAATACACTTTTTTCCTCTTGGCTGGCTGATCACGCTAGACTCGAGAGAAACGACTCTGCTGCAGAGAACACTTTTGACGGACTTCAGTGGAGCTACGCCAGAAGCCCTCTCTCCATTAAAGATAACCAGACTACTGCATAATTGGCAATGGATTTTTGAAGAGAAGGTTTCTAAGGTTCCTCTTGAAGGACCAACCATCTTTACAGACGCAGCCAAACAAAATATTTGTGCTATATACTCTCATGATCTAACCGTAAAAAGAGTAGTCAGAACTCCTTTTCAGTCCACTCAGCAGAACGAATTATATGCGATCATGCTAGCTCTCACTTATTACCCAGGCGACATAAATATGATATCTGATTCAGCCTATTCAGTAGGTGTGGTACAAAGAATTGCCACAGCCCAAATAAAATTTGCAGCTTCTAATATATATCAGCTCTTTAAGGAACTTCAAGAGCAAGTGAGAAAGCATCCAGGAAAGATTTATATCCTGCATGTCCATTCACATAGTGGACTTCCAGGTCCTATTTTTGATGGAAATTCAAAGGCAGATAGCCTTTTAACTATGTTGGCCAGTACGCCTTTATTTCAGGAGGCCCAGGAATCCCATTCTAAATACCATCAGGCTGCTCGAGCTTTGCGTTTACAGTTTGGGATTACAAGAGAAGAAGCTAGGAGCATAGTGAAAAGCTGTACAGCTTGCCTTCCTTCCACGCTCCTACACTGCCTCCAGGGAAGAACCCTCGTGGTTTGAGACCCAATGAAATCTGGCAAATGGATGTGACTCATTATAAATCTTTTGGTCGTCTGTCTTTTATCCACGTTGTGGTAGACACCTTTTCAGGATTCACTTTTGCCATACCAGCAGCAAAAGAGACAGCCCGAGTGGTCACTGAATTCCTCATTCAAGCATTCGCAATTATGGGTGTGCCACAAGAAATAAAAACAGATAATGGACCGGCATATACCTCCAAACATTTTGAACACTTTTGTGCACAGTATAAGATTCTACACACTACTGGCATACCCTTTAATCCTCAAGGTCAAGCAATAGTAGAAAGAAGAAACAGAGACATTAAGACACTCCTCCAAAAACAAAAGAAAGGGGGAGCCACGGGTAACCCTAGAGAACTTCTAAATTTAGTTCTCTATACCATTATTTTTTAATCTTTGATAAAGATGCACTGGCTCCAGCAGACAGGTTTTATAACCCACCAGAAGAGCAGTGTCCAGTGCAAGCAGCTCCACTATCTTTAGATAATCGCCAGGTGATGTGGAGAGACCCAGAAAGTGGTGAATGGAAGGGACCAGATAGGCTAACTGCTTGGGGGAGAGGATTTGCTTGCATCTCTACAGGTGGAGAAGGAATCAGATGGGTGCCTACGAGCCGCATTCGCCTTGTCCATCGCAGAAAGATGGAGCAGACCCTTGAAACAAAGGAGAAGACCCAAGAAATATCGGGTGGTTCTGTTGCTGATTGTGCTCATAAGAATTATTAGATTCCTGGCACATGAACTAATGGACAATGGAATCCTATTGGACTGTTTCTAGGACTTATGGACATGTGTAAATTTTCAGATTGATTCTTGTTATTTGTTACATTACTACTAGCCTGTGTTATATTGCTATGTGCTCATGTAAATTATGTATAATGCCTCCCATATTGATGGATTTATGTATACCATGTATATCTGTTACAAAGTTCTGGCCCATATTGATGGATTTATGTGTACCCCCTCAGAAACCCCTATGTTTTAAAACAAAAGAAAGGGGGAGATGTTGGAATCCTTACTAACTGCTAAGTAATTAGAGTTGATCTAATCTTACAAGAAGTTGTTTTGGCCAGAACCTGAAACAAGGTACTAAGTAGAACTAATCAAGACAAGGCTTGTGTTCCCACCTTTACTCAAAGTCCACACCTTAAAGCTCTTTGGCCAGAGAGCACTATGGGAGAAAACCCATAATCCATTCTCTCAGAAGGTTCACATATAAAGGCGAGACAGCCATTCCAGAATACACTTTTTTCCTCTTGGCTGGCTGATCGCGCTAGACTCGAGAGAAACGACTCTGCTGCAGAGAACACTTTTGACGGACTTCAGTGGAGCTACGCAGAAGCCCTCTCTCTGCGGCAAGTGTGGCTGGGCTCCCCAGAAGGAGATAAGAGACTTATTGGGAATATCTTTGAAAAGATTCTGAAATTGGTTAGGGCATTGAATTTTAGAATCTATAAGGATCCTGTTTGATTTATCTGATTCCACAGAAATCCAATCATGGGTTCATAACACTTATAAAGAGGATTCTGAGAAGTAAAAATCACCCATATCTACCTCAGATTTTAGGGGAGTCTGGAAAAGGATGATATAAGGAAACAACAATGCAGGGAAAGGAAAAGGAAAGGAAAATTCAGAGACAGAAGGAACAAAGTGGAATTAGTAGGAAGAAGTGTGTAAGAGAGGCTAAGAGGAGTTAAGATAGTTAAGCATATTTTACCCTCTATTCTCAGAAAAAAAAAATTTTAACTTAACAAATCCATATTTCTAACCAAATATTTTGAAATGAGTAATGCTCATATGTCTAGGATGAGTGGGTGAAAGAGATTAGTACATGTTCCAAATTAATGAGCTGCTAGTACAGCTTGAGCTCTCTGGGAAAGGAACTAATAGATAAAATCTCAAAATGTCCTTAGTGTCCCCACATTCTCCTAACCTTACAATTCTTCCCTTTGACCTCTTCTCAGATCTGGTTACGAGATATGCCTAGGGTTCAGAGTGGACCAACAGCAAAAGGGCCATTTGTATGATAATATTTGGGAAGGCAAGGGAACATCACATACATACAAAACTTATCAGATCAACTTCATTAAGCTCAAAGAGCTTACATCTTGAGAATCTGAGTCCTGATGATTTAACCAAGAGGTCTGAGTTTGTATTCCTTAATCCTTTTCATTAATATAACAAATTGTACTTTTCAAAAATTTATACATATGATCTTACTGATCTTTAAGATAGCTCTGAGAGGTAGGTACCTCTCTACATGTGAGCAGAAAAATCAGGGGCCCAAAGATTTATGCAAATTGTTTAAAGTCATATTGCCACTTAATGGCATACTGAGAATTAGATAGGCTTTCAAAACTCTAATCCAAGACTCTTTTTGTTACTAACTGTTGTTTCCCCTTAAATAAACTTCTGCTAATTATTTTTCTTTATGATTTTGGAACTTGGTTGTTATAGATGTTCATATCATATAGATATGAAAGAAGGTAAAGAAAAGATAATAACAAAAATCATTTGGAAAAACAAAAAGTCAAGAATATCAAAGGAAATCATAGGGGGAAAAAATGTAAAGGAAGGAGACTCAGCAGCACCAGATCTTAAACTATATAATAAGACAATAATGATCAGAACAGTAACCTTTCAATACTTGACTTCAAATCTGGCCTTAGACACTTCCTAACTGTGTGACCCTGGACAAGTCACCTAACTCTGTTTGCCTTGGTTTCCTCATCTATAAAATTATTTAAAAGAAAGAAATGACAAATTATTTCTAGTATCTTTACCAAGAAAATAGGATCATAAAGAATTGGGCAAGACTGAACAACAGCAAAATTTCTACAAACTTCTAAATCTCTGTGTAGGTCTCTTTCATCTTATAAGAATTCCATTTTTTTTTTTTCTCTAGTTTAAGTGTAGAGTCTTATACCCATCTCTATTAAATTTCATCTTCATCCAGAGATAGTTTGAGGTGATTTCTGCCTCTCTGTATATTCATTCTTCTTTGATTTACAGCAAAAGAGTTGAAAAAAATGTAAGAAATGGGTAATATGGAGAGAGATTAAGCAAAGTATAAAGGTCCTTCAACATTACATATGACTATTATAATAATCACTAGAAAAACGTCCATTCATGTGGTAAGAAGGAAACAGTAGATAAACAATTGGTGATTCTTTTAAATCTTGCTGCAATACTTAAAAACAAATGAACAACAACAAAGGAAAGCAGAGAAGAAACATGGATTCTGGATCTGGGTTCAGATTCTACCACTAATCTGTGTGACCTTAGATAAATTACTTACCATACTCCAAGGATCTCAATTTTCTCCAATATAAAATAAGGAAATTGAACCAGATGATCTCTGATATTTCATCTGCCCTTTTAGGATCCTATGATATTCCAGGGCTTAGGAAATGTATCTCTGGAGGATTTATGCAAAGGCATGGACAATAAAAACAACCAAAAAAAAAAAATAGAAGATTTGGAAGGGGCTGAATTTGTATAAGAGAAAGGAATACACATAGGGATGAAATCACAGATGCATCAGCATATCAAAATATCCTCCCTCTGGAGGTCTCAACTTTCTAATTAATAGTTTTATTTCTACACTGCTAAAAGTAGTTCTTATTCAACAGCTACCAAGGATTGTTTTTTTTTTCCACTTTGACAAATAATATCCAGATACAATAAACAGTTTGGATATACATAAGCATAAATATGTACATATTCATACATATATGTGTGTGTTTGTATACACACACACACACACACACACACACAAGCACACACCCTCATATATATATGTATATACAATTTTCCCTTTGCCTAAGATTTATCATGTCTTTTGCATCTGATGAGGTGCTGGTGGGATAGAATAACTAGGAATCATTTTTAAGTGGTGAACTAGAGGAAAGAGTCAATTTCCACATATTATAATAGCTGACATTTATTTTATTGGAATTTTATAATTCCTAACATGTTTGCTACTCTTTTTCAAGACCTGTTCTTCAATCACCTAGACTATTATAAGAGCTTCCTTATTGGGCTCGACTTTCAGTCTCTCCTCTCTCCATTCAATCTTCTACACAGCTGCCAAATTGATAATCATCAAACATAAGTCTAACCACGACATTCTTCTGTCTAAAAAGTTTTAATAGCTCCCTTTGCTTTTATGATAAAATCTGAATTCCTGGGCTTTTTACTTAAAGCCTACTAAGAAGGGAGATCCTTGAATGAGATTCCCAGTATGAACATAAATTTTGGTCCGAAAAATTAGTATTCTAACTCAATCATTTTGGGGAAGAGAGAATTTCAGATGGTCTTGTTAGTCTGACAAAGAACTACATCTTCATTTGACTGTCATCTTAAATTTCCTTGGTACATTAATAAGATGTTAGTTTGTCTTTTCTTAAACAACTTAAAGCAGTGACAAAATAGTAACAAAGGAAAAGAAGTCAAAAATGTTGAATAGATTGAGCATCTATTATGGGCAAGGCATTGTGGTAGGCATCCTAGAAGATATGAAAAAAGAAAAACTGCTTTTAATAGTTCTCATTTAATTACCCTGACCTCAAGGAGATAATACTCTAATGGGGAAGACAATATGCAAACAAATATATACAAAGCAAGTTGTATACATGATAAATAAAAAATAATTAACAGAAGAAAGGCACTAGAATTAAGAGGGGTTGGGAAAGGCTTCTTATAAAAGTTGTGGTTTTACTTCGGACTTAAAGGAAGCCAGGGAAATTGGTAGGCAGAATTGAGAAGGGAGAAATTCCAAGCAGGAGGAACAGCCAGAGATGGCCTAGAGAGGGGATGTCTCAGTAGTAGAACAATCAGGAAGCCAATGAGATAGGATGGAACAGTATTTGGAAGAGAGCAAGGTAGAAAAGGATTCAGAAGGTAGGAGAGGGCTAGGTTATGAAAGACTTTGAATGCCCCAAAGCATTTTGTATTTGATCCTAAAGATGATAGGGAGCCTCTGGAGTTTAGTGAATAGGAGACTGATATAATTGTGTCTGTGCTTTAGGAAAATCATGTTGGTGACTAGATAGGAACATGGTTTGGAGTAGGAAAAGAATTGAGGCAAGCATATCCATCAGGAGGTTATCCCAATAGTCCAGTCATGGAGTAAGGAGAGCCTGCACTAGATTGGTGCTAGAAACAGAGGAGAAAAGGAGGTGTATATGAGGGATGTTTGAAGAAATGAAATTGATAGGCTTTGACAATAGATCAGATATAGGGGGTGAAGGATAATGAAGCATGGAGGATATTGAGTGACTGAGAAGATAATGAGGCCCTCTACAATCACAGAAAATTGTTAATACCAAATGTAATGTTAACCACCACTATTTCTTAATTATCTTAGCAGTGTCAGAATTCCAGGATTGTCCTAGTATTCCTATCCTTAAAGATAGGATCAATTAGGTTAAGCTGAGCCACACCTTAAGTTCCCCCCCCAGGACCTCTCCTTCTAAACAAAGCCAACTTGATCTAAACTATATCCTCTTCAGTTAAGATTCATGGCTTGAATTGACCCACGTTTAACACCGTAAACCAAGATAAGGTCAAAATGGGTCCATGACCTAGGCATAAAGAATGAGATTATAAATAAATTGGAAGAGCATAGGATAGTTTACCTCTCAGACCTGTGGAAGAAGAAGGAATTTATGACCAAAGAAGAACTAAAGATCATTATTGACCACAAAATAGAAAATTTTGATTATATCAAATTGAAAAGTTTTTGTACAAACAAAACTAATGGAGACAAGATTAGAAGGGAAGCAATAAACTGGGAAAACATTTTTACAGTTAAAGGTTCTGATAAAGGCCTCATTTCCAAAATATATAGAGAATTGACTCTAATTTATAAGAAATCAAACCATGTTCCAATTGATAAATGGTCAAAGGATATGAACAGACAATTCTCAGATGAAGAAAGTGAAACTATTTCTAGCCATATGAAAATATGCTCCAAATCATTATTAATCAGAGAAGTGCAAATTAAGACAACTCTGAGATACCACTACACACCTGTCAGATTGGCTAGAATGACAGGGAAAAATAATGTGGAATGTTGGAGGGGATGTGGGAAAACAGAGACACTGATACACTGTTGGTGGAATTGTGAACACATCCAGCCATTCTGGAGAGTGATTTGGAACTATGCTCAAAAAGTTATCAAACTGTACGTACCCTTTGATCCAGCAGTGTTTCTACTGGGCTTATATCCCAAAGAGATAATAAAGAAGGGAAAGGGACCTGTATGTGCCAAAATGTTTGTGGCAGCCCTATTTATAGTGGCTAGAAACTGGAAGATGAATGGATGCCCATCAATTGGAGAATGGTTGGGTAAATTGTGGTATATGAATGTCATGGAATATTATTGTTCTGTAAGAAATGACCAGCAGGATGAATACAGAGAGGACTGGCGAGACTTACATGAACTGATGCTAAGTGAAATGAGCAGATCCAGTAGATCATTATACACCTCAACAATGATACTGTATGAGGATGTATTCTGATGGAAGTGAATTTCTTCGACAAAGAGAAGATCTAACTCAGTTTCAATTGATCAATGATGGACAGAAGCAGCTACACCCAAAGAAAGAACACTGGGAAATGAATGTAAACTGCTTGCATTTGTGTTTTTCTTCCTGGGTTATTTCTACCTTCTGAATCTAATTCTTCCTGAGCAACAAGAGAACTGTTTGGTTCTGCACACATATATTGTATCTAAGATATACTGTGACATATTTAATATGTATAAGACTGCTTGCCATCTCGGGGAGGGAGTGGAGGGAGAGAGGGGAAAAGTTGGAACAGAAGTGAGTGCAAGGGATAATGCTGTAAAAAATTACCCAGGCATGGGTTCTGTCAATAAAAAGTTATAATTATGGGGGAAAAAAGATTCATGGCTTACAGAACAAAAGAGTCAGAATGAAGTGCTTTTCCTTGCTTAGATTGTCAAAAGAGGCTGGCACCTCACAACCAGGCCTTACTATGTCATACTATTTTCTCCCTCACACTCCTTTTCATGGGTCTCTTGGTTGGGAAATCCATTGTACTCTGCACTCAGGGGACATTTCCCAAGGTGGCAGATTTATTACCCTGTTCTCTCAATTAAAAACACTTTATTCCTAAATTCATGGCTTTGATTTATTTCAAGACTTGACAAGCATAATAGAGAAAATAAGAAGGAGGTAATTCGGAGAAAAAACAATGAATTCTATTTTGGATATGTTTATTTTAAGATATCTATTGGATATCCAATTTGAAATAATTGAAAAGTAGTTGTAGATACAAGATCTGAGGTCAGCCAAGAGGTTGAGGAAAGAAAGGTACATTTGAGAATCATCAGCATAAAGATGGTTATTAAATCCATGGGAGCTGATGTGATCATCATCATCACTTTTATTATTATTTTTTCTGATTTGGTTATCTTCCTCTCCTTTCTCCCTCCTTCTCCCTCTTTCTATCACAAAGTAACTAAATTTTATATAGCAGCCTAGGATTTATAGGTTAATTTACATTTTTATTCTCTTTTATCCTCACAACAACTTTGTGAATTAAGTGCTATTATTATCTTCATTTTATTTTCCTCCTTAATCTCTCTTCAGTCTTTGACACTGTCTATTACCCTTTTCTTACCTTTCTGATTACCCCTCTAAGTCTCATTTGTTTAATTTTTATCCAGGATATGCTGCTAATCATAAAAGTTCCCCAAGGTTTTGACTTGGAATATAATATACTATTTCGTTTGATGATATCAGCCCTTGTGGATTCAATGATCATCTCTAGGCAGATGATTCTCTGATCTATTTAAACAGTCAAATTCTCTTTGGATTTCTTGTCTTGCATGTCCAACTGCCTATTGAACATCTTTATCTAAATTTCTTGTAAACATTTTAAACTCAATATATCTGAAATATTATTTTCTTCCCTGCCCCCCAATTGTTCCCCTCTTCCTATTTCCCCTTTTACTATTGAAGGTTCCAATATCCTCTAATCACCCAGGTTTGAAAACCTACTTGCCATCCTCTATTCCTTATTCTCTCACTCCCTATATTCGATTTGTTGCCAAGTTTTGTCAACTCTATCTTCACGACATCTCTCAAAAAAACTCCAGTGTCTCCCCATCACCTCCAGGATAAAAAAAATCAAATCCTATTTGACTATTAAAGCCCTTCATAATCCGACCTCTTTCTATTTTTCTAGTCTTCCATGGGGTCCAAAATGTCAATTTATAGTAAGAGAAACTGAGGCAGAGCTCTGAGCCAATGTCATTTTATTAAAGGGTATATGGCCCTTTCTAATGAAGTGGACCTCAAATCTTCCTCACAATTTGAGATGCTCCCTTCCTCCTAGGGCCTTTGTTTTATAATGCTTGATACAGATGAAGCAAAATCTTACTGATTGACAGACTTTGCCTTTGACCTTCCAGAAAAGTCTACACAAAATAAAGATTCCCATGGGTTGACAAATAAATTGATGAACAGACCTTGACTATCTTAACCTTTCAGGAAGTCGTACCAACCTGATGATCAAACTTATGTGATGGTAAAACATCTACATGAGCCAATAGACAAATAAAAAGACAGCTCATAGATCAGCAACCAGCGTCACTCATTCATTGGCTAAATGCTCATGACCATCTCTTCATATTAGGCAATAGAGGAATGGCAAGACATGGAAGGGTAACAAAAATAGCTAGGGGACTTTCCCTGTCATTGATTTGCCTCTATTTTGCTGGGCTGGATCACCCTAATAAGGAAAAATAAGTTAGTTTCCTATAATGAAACAAATGAACTTACAATTTGCAGTTCACAGTTCTAGGGCCTAATACACAGAATATATAGTCATTCTCTCTTTGGAATCATACCAGACTAATTAATGGTTTTTTTTTTAATTTTTATTTAATAATTACTTTATATTGATACTCGTTTCTGTTCCGATTTTTTTTCCCTCCCTCCCTCCACCCCCTCCCCTAGATGGCAAGCAGTCCTTTATATGTTGGATATGTCACAGTATATCCTAGATACAATATATGTTTGCAGAACCGAACAGTTCTCTTGTTGCATAGGGAGAATTGGATTCAGAAGGTATAAATAACCCGGGAAGAAAAACAAGAATGCAGATAGTTCACATTCGTTTCCCAGTGTTCTTTCTTTGGGAGTAGCTGCTTTTGTCCATCGTTTATCAATTGAAACTCAGGTTTCTTTGTCAAAGAAATCCACTTCCATCAAAATATGTCCTCATACAATATCGTTGTCGAAGTGTATAATGATCTCCTGGTTCTGCTCATTTCACTTAGCATCAGTTCATGTAAGTCTCGCCAGTCCTCTCTGTATTCATCCTGCTGGTCATTTCTTACAGAACAATAATATTCCATAACATTCATATACCACAATTTACCCAGCCATTCTCCAATTGATGGGCATCCATTCATTTTCCAGTTTCTAGCCACTACAAACAGGGTTGCTACAAACATTTTGGCACATACAGGTCCCTTTCCCTTCTTTAGTATTTCTTTGGGATATAAGCCCAATAGAAACACTGCTGGATCAAAGGGTATGCACAATTTGATAATTTTTTGGGCATAATTCCAGATTGCTCTCCAGAATGGTTGGATTCGTTCACAGCTCCACCAACAATGCATCAGTGTCCCAGTTTTCCCGCATCCCCTCCAACATTCATCATTATTTTTTCCTGTCATCTTAGCCAATCTGACAGGTGTGTAGTGGTATCTCAGAGTTGTCTTAATTTGCATTTCTCTGATCAATAAAGATTTGGAACACTCTTTCATATAAGTGGTAATAGTTTCAATTTCATCCTCTGAAAATTGTCTGTTCATATCCTTTGACCATTTATCAATTGGAGAATGGCTTGATTTCTTATAAATTTGAGTCAGTTCTCTATATATTTTGGAAATGAGGCCTTTATCAGAACCTTTAACTGTGAAGATGTTTTCCCAGTTTGTTGCTTCCCTTCTAATCTTATTTGCATTAGTTTTATTTGTACAAAGGCTTTTTAATTTGATGTAATCAAAATTTTCTATTTTGTGATCAGTAATGGTCTCTAGCTCATCTCTGGTCACAAATTTCTTTCTCCTCCACAAGTCTGAGAGATAAACTATTCTATGTTCCTCTAATTTATTTATAATCTCGTTCTTTATGCCTAGGTCATGGACCCATTTTGATCTTATCTTGGTATATGGTGTTAAGTGTGGGTCCATGCCTAATTTCTGCCATACTAATTTCCAATTATCCCAGCAGTTTTTATCAAATAATGAATTCTTTTCCCAGAAGTTAGGGGCTTTGGGTTTGTCAAACACTAGATTGCTATAGTTGACTATTCTGTCTTGTGAACCTAACCTTTTCCACTGATCCACTAATCTATTTCTTAGCTAATACCAAATGGTTTTGGTGACTGCTGCTTTATAATATAATTTTAGATCAGGTACAGCTCAGACTAATTAATGTTGATTGGAATAAAATGTGAGTCCAATTAATCATCACATTTCTTACACCTTATGGTAGTAATCCACATATTCCGGGATCTAATGACTTTGGTATCCTTGCCATTGCTCATATAATATATTCTATCTCCTGACTAAGTTCATTTTCATTGACTATCCCCCGTGCTCGATATTCTTTTTTTCCTCCTCCTGGCTTTCTTGGCTTCCTTCAAATCTCAATTGAAATCTCATCTTCTGCAAGAAACCTTTCTCGATCCCAGTTAATGCTAATACTTTTCCTTTATGATTATTACTTGTTTATTCTGTATAGTCTTATTTATAAATTGCATGTTACCTCCCCCATTAGATTGTGAGCTCTTTGAGAACAGAAGCTGTTGTTGTGTCTTTTTAAAAATTTTGTTTCAGTTATGTAATCATTAAATTATGATCTTGATCATTATACACTTCAACAACAATACTGTATGAGGATGTATTCTGATGGAATTGGATATCTTCGACAAAGAGAAGATCTAATTCAATTCCATCTGATCAATGATGGACAGAATCAGCTACACCCAGAGAAGGAACACTGGGAAATGAGTATGAAATGTTTGCAATTTTGTTTTTCTTTCCAGATTATTTTTACCTTCTGAATCCAATTCTTCTTGTGCAACAAGAGAACTGTACGGTTCTGTACACATATATTTTATTTAGGATATACTATAATATATTTAACATGTATAAGACTGCCTGCCATCTAGAGAAGGAGGTGTAGGGAGGGAAGGGAAAAGTCAGAACAGAAGTGAGTGCAAGGGACAATGTTGTAAAAAATTACCCAGGCATATGTACTGTCAATAAAAAGTTATAATAATAATAAAAAAAAAAATCATGATCTCCTTGAGGGCAGAATCTGTTTTTGCCTTTTTTTTTAATTTTTATTTTGCCTCTGTAATATTCTTACCCATGAGATTGTGATCTCCTTGAGAACAGGATGTTTTTGCCCTTCTTAGTATCCATGGCATTTATTATCACATAGTAAATACTTAATAAATGCTTAATGATTTGACTTTTACCTATGAAGAAAATGAGGCTGAGAAAAATCAAATGACTTACCTAGGGTTACATATCTAGAAATTTTCTGAAACAGGAACTGAGGTTTTCTTAACTGTGTTTTAGACTTGCAAGTGAATTGAATTTAAATAAGGTAGAACTGTTCAAGGTCAACAACCTCACTCTCTCCTCCAAGATTTTCTGAGTCCAGTGGCAAAACATAGATCAGGGCAACAGAAAATGACCCCAAATGCAGTGGGAGACCTTGGTCTTTTTATGCTTTATGCTAAAGTCATTCTCAGGTCTCAGTTTGTAAGAGGCAACATCCTTTCAGTGATTTCAGATTATCTAAGAAATGAGGCAAAAGATGGCCTGGTTTGCCTACTCAAAAAAAAAAAAAAATCTAACTGAGAGGGGAAAACTCTAAGGGTTTCTGGCTACAACAGTTGCTATTTATATTCACTCTAAGCCAAACAAAGACCAAATGAGGCTTGGACTGAGATCTATTATTGGCCAATCAGTGAGAGCCAGAATGATTTAGGTTTAAAAGCATCCCAGTAAGCTTTATCAAAAGCTTGGTTTTCTAGAGCTCTATTTCTAGAAATTGTAAATAAAACTACACAGGATAAAAGTTAGTTGTACTATTTAGCAGCCTCAGGAAGCTTGAGGTGGAAGGATAAGGTGGGGCGGTAATGTGTGCACAAGTAAATACAAAATGTATGCCACGTGATTTCAAGAGGAAGCAAGTACTAATAATTGAGAGTGTGGGAGAAGGGGATTACATAGAAAGTGGCATCTGAATTGTACTTTGAAGGAAGCTACAATGTCTACCAGGCAGATGTTAAGAGAGGGTTCATTTTAGATATTGGAACCTATTTGTATAAAGTTTTGGAAGCAGAGTTGTAATGTCACATAAAAGGATCAATTAGTCAAAAAGTAGTTAAACTCTAAGAAAGTAAACAAAGGAAACTAATGTAAAAGAAAGGAAATAAGATTTATCAAGTACTTATCATATACCAAACATCATGCTAAGTACTAGTTACACATATTACAAGAAAAAAGACTGACCTCAAAGAACTTATTTTCTAATGGGGAAGACAAAATTAAAAAGGAGCTAGAAAAGGTGTATATGTAGAGGAATAAAGATAGTAGGAATGGAGGCAAGTGAGATAGGGCATGGTTTTAAAGTATAAAGAAAGTCAGGAGTAGAAGGAAAGCAGGCCTCTATAAAATAGAGATTTCTGGAATGTCACCAGTGGGAGAAAGGATGTATGTTTTTCTTGCTAAGAGATATTTCAGGGGGGAGAGGAGGCAATGACCACTGATTCTAGATATTAAGGGAAGTTCCAGGATGAGTCAGCAATAGAGAAGGCAAGTATTTGAAGTCCAGAGAAAGTTAGGAGCAAGGTTGGAAAGGGAGAAAAAGCCTTTCTTCATTCTTTCTTCCCCCTAAGTGTATTCCCTATCTCCAGTTTTCTGCTTAGGTATCAACATCCTCATGCTGTCTCTAATCCCCTCTCACTTCTTTGTGACAACCCAATCTCAAAATAAACACAAATCTGATGAGTTCACTCCTGATAGATGATTAATAAGATGTAATTAAGGCTTATTTTATCTAATTTTTTTTTTCATTTAACAGAAGCAAAAATGAACCAAAAGAATAAAGTTATAATAGTAGAATTTTAAACAGCATCTTGAAGAGCATTGGAGCCCTTCCCAGGTATCCCTGATAACACAGAGGTTAAGTAACCATCTATTATACTCACTCAACTCATAAGATATAAATATCTATTTGGTATATCTATAGGTAAAAACTGCTTGCCTCCAGCATTCCCCAAAACAATCACAGCTCATTATTTAGGGAAGTAAATTATTTTATTAAGGGAGAAAAAGCAAATAGAGTGCAGTCAGAGCTTTTTACTCTTCAAGGAACATTACTGATCCCCGACTTCTCTACTCAAGAGATCCTTCCCCTCATTTCCACCATGGTCATTCTAGAAATCAGTGAAGATGATTCACAGCTGGAGATGGAAACCAGGAAGTCCCAAGCAAAGGAGCTGACCTAAAAATCCTCTATAATCGCATGTAAGTATACAGGCCCTAATTCATCACAGTTGAAGAGGATAGATTTAAATTTGGTCTGAGAGTTGTACTTGCATCCTGGAAACTTTGTTCCTTCAATGAGTTTACAATGTGTCAGCTGGAACTTCACCTGGCTCAGGTGGCAGTCCATTCTTGAGGGGTACTTGCATGTAGTAAGAGTAGTGAAGTTTTTGCAGATATTAACGAGACTTTCTATCTTCTCATGAATGAATGTGTGCTTCTGCTTGCAGGTGTTTTTGGGATTCCGGATTTTTCTCGACAGTATCATGGCGTTACAGTACCTAAATAAGTGTTGAGACTTAGGATAATCTATATGTTCCTCCTCGAATGTCTTTTCAATTGACCAGTTATCATCATTCAGATCTCTACTCAGGCCCAGCATCAGAAGGAAAGCAAGTACCAATAACAGCAGCAGGGGGAAAATCCCATTCACACGTTTTGCTTTCTCTCCTGTGGGAGAAGAAGAGATGGAAGAAGAACTCAGAGGAAAACTAGAGACTCTCTAACTCCATCTCTTTCTCGTGATTTTCTAAAACCTAAAGTGTCTTCCCTCCCTCCCTTCCGAATGCTATTTTGAATTCTTTCCATCTTTCAAGATCTAGGTCATGTCTCACCTCATCCATGAATCTTTCCTGACCACATTAGTCTTTTTTCTTTTTTACAGTCCTTCCTTGTTTAGACTCATTGGAACTGGCCCTGGAATCAAGAAGATCTGAGTTCAAATCCAGCCTTGGATACTTAGCAGCTGTGTGACCTTGGGAGGCAAGTCTCTTATAACCACCTATAACTTATAATATTTTTGCCAAGAAACCCCCCCAGGTGACAACACAAAGAGTCAGACATGCCAAAAATAACTGAACAACAAACAACAGGAATAATTCTCTCTTTTGTGTCAATCTTGTTAGACTGAAATGTCCTTGACTGACTTCAATAATAAATTTCATACTTTCTCACAGTGTCTGGCATTTTTCTGGGCAGAGCGTGGATGCTTATTTAACATTTTTCCCATGGAATGCTAAAGCTAGAAAAAAAAAAGTTACCACTCCCTCATATTTGCAGATAAAAGAAGAGAGAGGGAAACCAATTTGCTTAGAATCACACAGCAAGTTAATACCAGAATCAGGATTGTTACCGGGTTCCAAACTTTCAATTGATTGCTCCTTCCTCTGAGCCACAAAAATCTCTTTCAGTCACTATTTCCCTTCCCATGTGTTTTGATCATTAATCACTTCCCTGTATATAATATACATCCTTCTCATTTTACAATACCATCCTCCTCCCTTCTTCCACTCCATTCTTCCTTTCTCTGAGTCCTGTCATGTCTTAAGTTAGGATTATTTCTCACCTATTTTATTTGCTGTAGTTCTTGCTGATGCTAGATCCATCTGGTCATGGGTCTGAGAAGTTCTTTGTGTTTCTTGGTTTTCCAGAAATGAATTTGAGGAAGCCCTCTTAGGTTTGGGAGTGCAGAAAGAAAGGGAGGGACCTAGATGAGAGGTGTGTTAGGATATCATTGGAGGGGAAGGGAGAATTATAGTCAGAGGAAAGGTGGAGCTATACATGGAGCTAAACAGAGGAGGAGAGAAATCATCCCAAATTTGAATATGGGTTATGTAATAAGGGAAAGGTTAAATAGATATCTTAGTAAATAAGTTGTTATGTAAAAACCAGTAAAACACTTTTTAAATATTGATATTGGAAAACAGGGCTAAATGCTATTTGTAGGCTATTAATAACATATTAAACAGCAAAGTTTGCCAATGACCCCATGAGAAAGGTAATATCAATATTATCATTCCCATTTTACATATGAAGAAACTAAGGCTCTGAGATGTTATTTGCTTATGAACACTTTTCAATTATCAGAAATAGTATTAATTCCTTCTTGTAATTTCATGGAATGTTCTGGAGAATATGATTTCACCTTAATATTTTAAGTCTAAATTAATAATTAGCAATGCTATATTGAGGTTTTTCAATGTTGTAAAAATATTGAGCCCCAGTTGATAGATGTTATATGTTAAATATCAGTATTAGATGTCAGCATCAAATTCCAAGGATCCTACTGGGGAAAAACATACTATCTTCTTTAATATTCCAACAATTCACAAAAGTTAACTCTTAAAATACCCAGAGGGGAAAAAAGGTAAGATGAATAGAAAGACATTCCTTCCTGTCCAACCTCTGGCCCCAGACCTAGCTTTCTTCAGGTGGTACAAAGGCCAGGACAGAAGCAGTAAAACTTCAAGAACATCAAGCTACAGAGAGCATTGGGACTGAGTGGACATCAGAAAACCACTTAGTGAGACCTGTGAGGAGCTGGATTGTGGCCTTAGTTTTCAGGAGATGAGTATTCTCAAAATGAGATTACTTTTGTTTATTTGGAAGTGGGGAGAAAAAGGATGAACCTAAACTTCAATACTATTTTAAATTATTCTGCAATCACCCCTGTTAGAAATATTCCAGCAAGGCCTTCTCAGCAACCAATTGTACTCTTCTGCCCTCTGCTGAATAAGAAGGTAAATCTCTTGAGAGGTGTCTAGGATAGGCTAACAGCAGGATAGAGAAAAGGGAAGTTGCATTAAGAAGGACAGAGAACAAGATCATGCCTTTACCTAAAAATTTAAGAAACAAGGAAGAGAAAACCTATGTGATAAAATTACACAACCATCAATTAGAAAATGACTGCTCCAGTTTCAAAAGGATTTTCCCACATAAATAAAGTCAGATCTAACCAATTGGAAAAATTTTAAGTGCTTTTCGATAGGTTGAGCAAATATAATAAAGATGACAATACTACCCAAACTAATCTATTTATTTAGTGCTATACCAATCAGACTCCCCAAAAAATATTTTAATGACCTAGAAAAAATAACAACAAAAGTCATCTGAAAGAACAAAAGGTCAAGACTTTCAAGAGAACTATTAAAAAAAAAATCAAATGAAGGTGGCCTAGCTGTTCCAGGTCTAAAAGTATATTATAAAGCAGTGCTTACCAAAACCATTTGGTATTGGATAAGAAATAGACTAGTTGATCAGCAGAATAGGTTAGGTTCAAAAGACAAAATAGTCAACAACTATAACATCTAGTGTTTGACAAACCCAAAGACCCCAGCTTTTGGAATAAGAACTCACTATTTGACAAAAACTGCTGGGAAAATTGGAAATTAGTATGCCAGAAACTAGGCATTGACCCATACTTAACACTGTACACCAAGATTAGATTAAAAAAAAAGGTTCATGATCTAGGCATAAAAAATGAGATTATAAATATAGAAGAATATAAGATAGTTTACCTCTCAGACTTGTGGAGGAGGAAGGAATTTGTGATCAAAGAAGAACTAGAAACCATTATTGATCACAAAAGAGAAAATTTTGATTATATCAAATTGAAAAGCTTTTGTACAAACAAAACTAATGTAGACAAGATTAGAAAGGAAACAATAAGCTGGGAAAACACTTTTACAATCAAAGGTTCTGATAAAGGCCTCTTTCTAAAATATATAGAGAATTGACTCTAATTGATAAGAAATCAAGCCATTGTCCAACTGATAAATGGTCAAAGAATATGAACAGACAATTCTCAGACAAAGAAATTGAAACTATTTCTAGCCATATGAAAAGATGCTCCATGTCATTATTAATCAGAGAATTGCAAATTAAGACAACTCTGAGATGCCACTATACATCTGTCAGATTGGCTATAATGACAGGAAAAGATAATGTGGAATGTTGGAGGGGATGTGGCAAAACAGGGACACTAATACATTGCTGGTGGAATTGTGAGTACATCCAGCCATTCTGGAGAGCAATTTGGAACTATGCTCAAAAAGTTATCAAACTATGCGTACCATTTGATCCAGCAGTGTTTCTACTGGGCTTATACCCCAAAGAGATACTAAAGAAGGGAAAGAGACCTTTATGTGCCAAAATATATGTGGCAGCCCTGTTTGTAGTGGCTAGAAACTGGAAACTGAGTGGATGCCCATCAACTGGAGAATGGCTTAATAAATTGTGGTATATGAATATTATGGGACATTATTGTTCGGTAAGAAATGACCAACAAGGTGATTTCAGAAAGGCCTGGAGAGACTTATATGAACTGATGCTGAGTGAAATGAGCAGGACCAGGAGATCATTATATACTTCAACAACAATACTATATGATGATCAATTCTGATGGACATGGACATTTTCAGCAATGAGATGAATCAAATCAGTTCCAATAGAGCAGTAATGAACTGAACCAGCTACACCTAGGGAAAGAACTCTGGGAGATGACTAGGAACCACTATGTAGAATTCCCAATCCTTCTATTTTTGGCCGCCTGCATTTTTTATTTCCTTCATAGGCTAATTGTACACTATTTCAAAGTCCGATTCTATTTGTACAGGAAAACAACTGTTTGGACATGTATACTTATATTGTATTTAATTTATACTTTAACATATTTAACATGTATTGGTCAACCTACCATCTGGGGGAGGGGATGAGGTGAAGGAGGGGAAAAATTGGAACAAAAGGTTTGGCAATTGCCAATGCTATAAAATTAACCATGCATATAACTTGTAAATAAAAAGCTATTTTAAAAAAAGTCAATTCTGGTCCAAATGACAGAGCCAAGCCTTAGATACAAAGTTTGGAGACCCCCCCTTTTTATGCTAATAGTCACCAGGAGTTTAACTTGAATCCCAAAATTATATCCTCAAGATTAATAATATTTAAGGGAAAGGATAAATATAATTATAGCCCAGAATCTCCTGTCTCTGAAGAGAGCAGAATAGCTAGCTTCTAAGTCCAACCTTCTGCTTTCCCTCTTGACAAGAATGCTCATCTTCCTTGGAGAAGAGGGAGAGGGGAGAAAATGCTAGGGATATCTATTCTTTCTTCCCTCTGAGTCACACATATGATATCACTTGTCACACATAGCATAGCATGACATTATATATGTGTGTGCAGATGCATGTGTATATATCCACATGTGTGTATATGTGTATCTATCATTTCACCCATTAGAATGTATCCTCCTAGAAGACATGGCCTGATTTTACTTTTTATTTGTATTACCAACACTTAACCCAGTTTCTAAATCATGAGTACTTAATAAATGTCTGTTGATTACTATAAAGTAGTCTAACTATAAAAGCATTCTTTATCTGAATTATTTTTATTAATGCTCATAAAAGGTTTTAATCAAATGGCTTGCTATAATTACTTCTAGAATGAATGGGGTGTTAAGTCAATGAAACCCTGGTTTTTCAAGGAAACGATCAAACTTCCACTGTGCTTTTTGCTTTTTTTCTGATTCTTTTCCCTTTCTCAGGAGCCAGACAAGAGATAGTGCATATGGTTCTCATAACAGCTTTTCCTCTGATACATCTTCTGATGATACAACTTGTAGTTGAAGCAATTATATATGTATAAACTACTAAAAAGCAGCATATGGGTCTGGAAATTTCTTGGAATCAAAAACCAGAACAATTTAAAAGAAATCACATCTTTGGCAAAAAAAAAAATTGTAGACTGTACTAAGGCAATGGTTAAGGTTAATAAGAAGGGCTCTTGCAAAACAATTGATAGTTTTATTCATATCAATAAAAATGAAGTCAGTGGTTTATTATATATACATATAAATGTATACTTATATACATAATGACAGAGAAACACACAGAGAAGAGAGAGAAGAGTTTATAGTCACAAAGCAATTTCAAATACATTGTGTCATTTTATCCTTATAACGACTGTAGATTATAGATAGTACAAGTATTCCTATTTTACAGTTAAAAAAACTGAGGGCATGCCACAAGAAGCTGAGATAATAATAGTTGATCTTTTCACCAAGAGATTCCCTTAAAACAGCCCTGTGAATTGTGTAATGAATATACTATTTTCCCCATTTTACAGGAAAGAAAGAACAAAACTGATAAATGCTTGAACCAGGATTTTAACTTGGATCTCCTACTTTCAAGTTTTGAGTTTTTACCACTCACTATACTACATCTTTGAGTTAGGGGTAAACACAGAATAACCTGTTCTTTCATAATAAACATGATTCTTGATTCCTATATTAATAATAGAACACTAGAGATGCCATTATGGTAATTTCTATATTACTATATAGCAATTAATTTCCACTTAGATATTCCTTGTCATTTGAGTAATCTACCACAAGCTAGAAAATTATTCTAAACCTGGGGAAAATAATTTTTTAAAGTGCCTAAGTATCAGATACTTTATAAATATCTCATTTATCCTCACAAGGACTCACAAGATAAGTTTCATTTCTATTCGGTATGACTAGCTAAGTCAAAGAGAGAAACGGAAGGGAATTAGAGAAAGAAAATTTAACTCAACTCCATGATTGATACTGTTTCTATTTTCATAGAGATTGAAATGTCTCCTCCTGAGTTTTGGATGGAATCTGAAAAACTCTTCCCCTGCACCGGTGGTCATATAATGAACAAAGGTCTTCAAGCTTTTTTTTTTTTTTCATGGCCTGAATTTGATTTCTAAACAATCTTCAGCTAGTTTCCAGACTCCAATGCAATGTAGAAATGAGATCACTAATTCACATGTAAGAATCTTTATAAATTATATGTATGCTTAGTTTTAAAATATAGTTATGGGAGAAGATTTTGGGAAGATGGCAGAGGAGGTCAGAAAATTCTAGACTCTCCACAAACAATATGTAACATCACTTCAAAGTATAGACAGAATAACAAAAAATAAACAGAAGTTGGGAGTAAAGCAATTGTATTCCTAAAATTGCTTGAGAGAAACGGCAGGAAAGAGTCTACTTCCTGGGGTGGAGGTTTGGTTGGATTGAAGTACAAATACCACAGGGACTAAGTCCTGCAGAATCAATAAGCAGCAAACTGGGGACAACTGGGGCAGCTGCAGGAACTTTCACCTCACTGACAATGTGGAGATAAGATGGCTCAGTAGGGGAAGATTGAATAACTCTCCACGGTCTTAGAATACTATTACAACTGTGCTGATCAGACCTGTGGCTATGGGCAAGAAGGAAGGAGCAGTCGCAGAGAGACAAGGGCCCTGCTGGCTATGACATACTACTAAAATCTTTTTATGAAACAAATAGGACATTGATATCTAAACCAAGAAGAATAAAAATAGAGTAGGACCATAAATACCTGCATGATGACCAAATTTCATTTTTTTCCATTTCATCCTCAAGGAATCAAAAAAATTTACCCATATTTTTAAACTGGAAATTAATTTCATACTGAGTTGCTTGAGGTTCACTGATTGAGGGATTTTTTGAACATAAACATAAGTGCTGTACTATTGCTATAACTATGGAAACTTACATCTGGCTAATTTAAATTTGTATTCACTTCTTTGTCTTCTTATTTATATTTTAGTTAGATTTATCAAGTTCCTTTTTTTTAACAAACAAATCCAAATTTTATTTAAAACTACATTTTAAGTTTAAAGTTACTAGATAAATAACAATAAAAAAAATAATGTACTAGATTTATCTAGTTCTGACCAGCAGGATAAAGTGAAGTTAAGTGAAGATGTACACAGCAAGAAAAAGATTATATGATAATCAATTCTGACTGATGGCTCTTTTCAACAATGAGATGATTCAAGCCAGTTCTAATGGTCATGTTATGGAAAGAGCCATCTGTATCCAGTGAGTGGACTGTGAGGGCCTAAATATAGATCACATCATAGAATTTTCATTTAAAACTATATTTATCTAGTTCTTAGAGGGAAAGATTAAAGTCCTCAACTATTATAGAACTATTGTCTTTTTCCACCTATAACCCATTTAATTATTCTTTTAAAAATTTATAAGCTATAGTATTTGATACATATTGGTTTAATATCAATATTGTTTCATTGTATATTATCATAATGTAGTATCACTATCTTTTTCAATTAGATCTACTTTAGCTTTAATTTTGTTTGAGATCATGATAACTGTAACTGGTTTTTTTTAATCAGCTGAGATATTCCAGGCTTATTTAAACAAGAGAAATTATAAGTAATACCCATGTTACTTGCTGTGCAGGTATGAATTGGTATATCTCTCTAGCCTTTTAGGTAAGTAAGTGGGGTATTTTGTACTCTAATAACTGGGAGCATGTCATATCTACAATGTACCTTGCAACATTAGAACAAAGTTTTTATTCTAAGGCAGAAAAAACTGTTCAATTTTAAAAACATGGGGAAAAAAGAAGAAAATTATAGGCCAATTCCATTATGAATATGGTACAAAAATTCTAGATAAACTCTAGATAGGATATTACAATTATTATATTTTTAAAATTGTACATTGTGACCATGAGGGATTCATACCAGGAATTCAGGATTGGTTTAATATAAAGAAAATTATTAATACAATTGATTATATCAATAATAAAAGTAACAAAAATCATGGTTATATCAATAGAAGCAGAAAATTTTTTTGATAAAGTACAATACTCATTCCTATTTTTTAAAAAAAAAAACCCCCACACATGAAAGTATAGGTACAAATGGATTTTTCCTTAAATTGAAAAGAAGTATTTACCTAAAATGATCAGCAAAGATTATTTGTAATAGAGGTAAGTTAGATGCCTTCCCAGCAAGAGCAGTGAAACACTGTCAGCAATATTACTCAATATTGTTATGGAAATCCTATCAATAGCAATAAGAGAAGAAAAAGAAATAGAAGGAATCAGAATGGGCAATGAGGTCATATAACTATTCCTTTTTGTAGATGATATGATGATATACTTGGACAATTTTAAGGGTGCAACTAAATAGTTAAAACAATAATTTTAGCAAAGTAGCAGAATATAAAATAAAGCTTCATAAATCATCAGCATTTCTATATAGTACCAATAAAATCCTGCAGGAAGAGATAGTAAAAATACCTCTTTAAAGTAACCACAGATTTATAAGATATCTGGGAGTACACCTGCCAAAACAAATCCAGGAATTATATTAACAAAAAGAAGAAGAAGGAAAAGGAGACGATCTTAAAAAAAAAAAAAACAAAAACAAAAAAAAAAAACAAGACTCTTTCCAACAATGAGATGTCCCAGCATCTCTATCTTATAAAATATATTCCTTAAAACAGCATGGTACAGTGAAAATAGTGCTGTATGATGTCCAGAACACCTGGATTCTAGCCCAAGCTCAGTAATTATTCAATATTTCACCTTAACTTGCTCAATCTCTCCTTCAATACATCTGTAATGTGACCCTCACTATCTGTCTCAGCTTGTACTGGTCATTTAATCGAGGCAGTAAATTTGCTATCCTCTACACAAGTTATGTTTCTTCCTACCCCTATTGTAAGTTCATGTCACTTCCCACCTTAAATATCTCTTGCTTACTCAAATCCTATTCATTCTTCAAGGACCAGTTTGTATCATCTCCTTTATGAAATCTTCCTTGATTATTTCAGCCTTGAGTGGCTTCCTCTTTCTTGGAAATCCTGTACTTAAAAATCTCTTCCACCTATGATATTGTAAGTTTCAGACACACAGTTACTGCAGGTATAAAAATGTATCCAATATACATAATGTGTAGTAATATAAAGCCAAGTATTAGTCTTGTCTGTTAGCCACAATATTATCACAGTGTTCTTTAACCTTTGCTAGGGTATTTCTTTTTCCCCAAAATATTTCATTTTTTCTAGATATATGTAAAGATAATTTAAACTCTTTTTTGAGGCAATCGGGGTTAAGTAACTTGTCCAGGGTCACACAACTAGAAAGTATTAAGTGTTTGAGGCCAGATTTAAACTCAGGTCTTTCTGATTTCAAGACTGGTGCACTATCCAATAGGCCACCTAGCTACCCCCTAACATTTTTTTAAAATTTGAATTCCACATTTCTCCCTTCCTTTTCATCCCTCCCTCTTCCCTGAGAAGGTGAGCAAAAAAATATGTTATACATGTGCAGTTATGCAAAAAAAAAAAAAAAAACCAAGAAAAATAAAGTTTTAAAAAAGCATTATTTGATTATATTCGAACTCCTTCAGTTCTTTTTCTGGAGCTGAATAGCATTTTTCATTACAAGATTTTGGAATTGTCTTGGATCATTGTATCTTTGGAAATAACTAAGTCAATTACAGTTGATCATTGTACATCATTCTATTACTATATATGCTGTTCTCATGGTTCTTCTCATTTCACTTGCACATATAGGTCCTCCCCCCTCCCCCTTTTTAAATCTTTGGGTCACAGATCTAGTAATAGCATTGTTGGGTCAAAGGGTATGTAAAGTTTTACACCTTTTAGGCATAATTTCACATTGTTCTCCAGAATTGTTGAATCAGTTCAAAACTCCACTAACAATACATTATGTCCCAATTTCCCCCCATTTTCTAATATTTGTCCTTTTCCTTTCTTATTATATTGATCAATCTTATAGATATGAGGTAGGTAATGTAAAAACATTACAGTTGTTTTAATTTCCATTTGTCCAATCAATAGTAATTTAGAGCATTTACTCATATTAGAGTATAGATAATTTTGATATCTTCTTCAAAAAATTGCCTGTTCATATCTTTTGACCAGTAACTGGGGAATGATTTTTACTCTTATAAACTTGACTCCATATTTGAGAAATAAGGCTTTTATCAGAAAGACTTGCTGTAAAAATTTCCTTCTAGGAAAGGGACCCACATGTGTAAAAATGTTTGTGGCAGCTCTTTTCATAGTGGCAAAAAAATGGAAACTGAGTGGCTGACCAGGAGTTGGAGAATGGCTGAATAAGTTATGGTAGAGGAATGTTATGGAATATTATTGTTCTTTAAAAAAATGATCAGGAAGATGAATTTAGAGAGGCCTGGAAAGATTTATATGAACTGAGGCTAAGTGAAATGAGCAGAACCAGGAGATCATTGTATACAACAATATTATACGATGATCAATTCTGATGAACAGGACTCTTTCCAACAATGAGATGACTGATGCCAGTTCCAATGATCTTGTGATGAAGAGAGCCATCTACACTCAGAGAGAGGAGTGTGGGAGCTGCATGTGGATCACAGCATAACATTCTCACTCTTTTTGTTATTGTTTGCTTGCATTTTATTTTCTTACTCATTTACTTTTTTTATCTGATTTTTCTGGTGTAGCAAGAGAATTGTATAAGTATGTTTATACATATTGGATTTAACATATATTTTAACAGGTTTAACATATATTGGATAGTTTGACCTCTAGGGGAGGAGGTGGAGGGAAGTAGGAGAAAATCTGAAACATAAGGTTATGCACAGGTCAATGTGGTCAAATTATCTGTACATATATTTTGAAAATAAAAAGCTTTAAAAAGAAAAAAATTAAAATAAAAAAAATTCCTTCTAACCTTGGCTTACATTGGTTTTGTTTGTGTAAAAACTTTTTAATTTTATGTAATCAAAATTTTCCATTTCATATTTGTAATGCTCTCTATTTCTTGTTTGCTCATGATTTTTTTCTCTTACCCATATATCTATTCTATGTTCCCCTAATTTGCTCATGGTATTACCCTTTATGTTAAAATAATGTGCTATTTTGATCTTATCTTGATATATGGTATGAGATATTGATTTATAACTATTTTTTGCCAATCTAATTTCCAGTTTTCCCAGCAGTTTTTGTCAAATAATGAGTTCTTGTCCTAAAAGCTTGTGTGACAAAGAGTGTTGTACTAATTGTAGACTTATCCTCTCCAATCTTAAGATTGTCATTTAACAAAAGTGGTGACCCTAGGAGAAGACAAGTATGTATGAACACAGCTGGACCAGAATTGTCTTCTAACTTGTGTGTGGCTAGAGTTGAAACAGAACAGGCTAGAGACAGGAGAGCAAGGACACAAACAGAAGCTTGATTAATTTCACAGTGAGGAAGATGACAACTGTAGGTAGATTTTAATCCACTTTCCTATCTACTTCCATTTTATGAGTGAATTCATCCCATTCCCATTCCTAGTCCCATTCCTAGTTATGATTACTAACTACCTAGTTCCCTCCATTCTATTTTCCCCCTTTTTTCTTCTCTCTTTTTTGCACTTCTTTTATGAGAGATAATTTATCCCATATCACCTTTCCCATTCTGTTTCTTTCAATGCATTCATTTTTCTAACTCATTAATTTTATTTTGAAGGGATGTTATCCTAACAAAATCAACTCACACTTATGGCCTTTGTTTATGTTTGCTCCTTCTAACTGCTCTAATAATGATAAAATTATTAAGAGTTACTGTATTGAATACTTTCTGATTTTTCTTCCTTGCTTAACTTTTTATGTTTCTCTTGAATCTTGTATTTGAAAGTTAAATTTTCAATTCAGGTTTGGTCTTTTCATCAGAAATACTTGAAAGTTCTCTATTCCCTTAAATATCCATTGTTTTCCTGAAGGATTATACTCAGTTTTTCTGTGTAGCTATCTGTGTCTTCCAGAATATCATATTCCAAGCCTTCTGATCCTTTAATGTAGAAGCTGGTAAATATTTTTTATCCTGACTGTGGCTCTACAACATTTGAATTATTTCTTTCTGGCTGCAATATCTTCTCCTTGAACTGGCAGCTCCAGAATTTGACTATAATATTCCTGGGAATTTTCATGGTAGGATTTCTTTCAGGAGGTGATCAGTGGATTCTTTCTATTTTTATTTTATCTTATGGCTTTAGGTTATCAGGATAGTTTTCCTCAATAATTTATTGAAAGATAATGTCTAGGCTCTTTTTTGTTGCTGTTGTTTATGACTTTTAGGTAATCCAATAATCCTTAAATTATATCTTCTTTTTTAAGAATAGTTTTTTATTTTTCAAAAAACATGCAAAGACAGTTTTTTAATATTCATCCTAGAAAAACCTCATGTTCCAAATTTTTCTTCCCTCCTTTATTTCTTCTCTCTTAGACACAAGCAATTCAATATAGGTTAAACATGTGTAATTCTTTGAAACATATTTCCACATTTATGCATGCTGCATGGGAAAATTAGCTCAAAATAGAAAAAATGAGAAAGAAAAAAATTCAAACAAATAAAAACAACAAAAAAGGTGAATGCTTTAATTCATTTTCAGTCTCCATAGTTCTCTTTCTGTATGTAGATCTTTCTTTCCCTCACCAGTTTATTGGAATTGCCTTGAATCATCTCAGTGTTGAAAAGAGCCAAGTCCATCATAATTGATCATCACATAATTTTGTTGCTATGTACAATGTTTTCTTGGTTCTACTCACTTCACTTAGTGTCAGTTCATGTAAGTCTTTCCAAGCTTTTCTGAAATCAGTTTGCTCATCATTTCATATAGAAGAATAATATTCCATTACATTCACATTTCATAACTTATCCAGTCATTCCCCAACTGATGGGCATCGAGTACAAAACACTTTTGCACATGTGAATCCTTTTCCTTTTTCTTTGGGATGGAAACCCAATAAAAATTTGCTGGATCAAAGGATATGCAGTTTTATAGTCCTTTGGGCATAATTCCAAATGGCTCTCCAGAATAGTTGGATCAGTTCACAATTTCACCAACAATGTATTAATGTCTCATTTTTCCTACATCCCCTCCAACATTTATCATTATCTTTTCCTGTCATCTTAGCTAATCTGAGAGGGATGAAATGGTACCTTAGAGTTGTCTTAATTTGCATTTCTATAATTAAAAGTGATTCAGAGCATTTTTTCATATGACAAGAAATTATTTTAATTTCTTTGTCTAATAATTGTCCATCATATTCCTTGATCATTATCAGGTGGGGAATGGCTTATATTTTGAGTCAATTCTCTATATATTATGGAAATGAGGTTTTTTATCAGAAACACTAGATGAAAAAAAAAAGCAATTTTCTGCTTCCTTCTACTTTTAGCTGCATTGGCTTTGTTTACAAAACATTTTTAATTGAATATAATCAAAATGATCCGTTTTGCATTTCATAATGTCCTCTAGTTCTTCTTTGTTCATAAATTCCTTTCTTTTCCACATATCTGAGAGGTAGACTATCTCTTGTTCTCCTAATTTGCTTATAGTATTATTATGTTTAAATCATGCACCTATTTTGATCTTATCTTGGCATAGAATATTAAGTGTTGGTTTCTGCCACATTATTTTTCAGTTTTCCCAGCAATTTTTGTCAAATAGTGAGTTTTTATTATAGAAGCTGGAGTTTGGGGGTTTATCAAATTTTAGATTACTAGAGTCATTAATTATTGTGTCTTGTGGACCTAACTTATTTCACTGATTCATTACTCTATTTCTTAATCAGTACCAAATGGTTTTGGTGACTGCTGCTTTATAATATACTTTTAGGTCTGGTACACCTAGACCAACTTCCTTTGCATTTTTTTTTCATTAATTCCCTTGCAATTCTTCTTGACTGTTATTATTTGTTCCAACTCTATGAAGTAATTTCTTGGCATGGCACTGAATAATTTAGGAGAATTATCATTTTTGTTATATATATTTATGTCTATGCAAGAACACTTGGTATTCCTCCACTTGTTTAGATCTAACTTTATCTGTATGAAAAGTGTTTGGTAATTGTATTCATATAGTTTTTGGTTTTGTCTTGATAGGTAGACACCCAAATATTTTATATTATATATAGTTATTTTAAATGGAATTCCTCTTTCTATCTCTTGCTGTTGGACTTTGTTGGTAACATATAGAAATGCCAATGATTTATGTGAGTTTATTTTATATCTTGTTAATTATTTCTAGTAGTTTTTTAGTTGATTCTCTAGGATTCTCTAAGTATACCATTATGTCATCTGCAAAGAGTGATATAAATTATCTCTTCTTGATCTATTTCCAGAAGTTTTTTTCTGAGATATTTCACATGTTTTTCATTCTTTTGCTTTTGTTTTATTGTTTCTTGATGTTTTATAAATCATTAGTTTTCATTTACTCAATTCTAATTTTTAAGGAATTATTTTCTTCAGTGAGATTTTGTATCTCTTTTTCCATTTGACCAATTCTACTATTAAAAGAGTTATTTTCTTTAGTAATTACAACAACAACATCTTTTTCCATTTCACCAATTCTGCTTTTTTAAAGAGTTCTTCTCTATAATGGATTTTTGTGCTTTGTTTTTACCAAGCTGTTGATTCTTTTTTTTATAATTTCCTGCATCACTTTCATTTCTATTTCCAAATTTTCTTCTACCTCTCTTATTTGATTTTAAAAATCCCTTTTGAACTTTTCCAAAGCCTGAGATCAATTTACATTATATTTTGTGGCTTTGTATGTAGCTGCTTTGATTTTGATGTTTTCTTCCAAGTTTCTGTTCTTATCTTCCATATCACCATAGTGACTGTCTCTTGTCAGATTCTGCTTTTGTTCTTTACCTATTTTTCTAGCCTCTTTCTTCACTTTCAGTTTTATGTTTCAACTCTCCTCCTGGAGATAACACTATCCCAAGCATCAGGTTTTTCATATTGTTGTTATCAGAGCTAGTTCTGGAAGTCTATGAGTTTTCAGTTCTTCCAAGTTGATATGATTTAAGGACAGGTGTGGTTACTTTTTTCCTGGCTTGTGTTCTGGTCTTGGAGTGATCATAAACATTCTTTTCTATTCTTGAACTGTGACAAGGGAATTCTCTCCTGCTAGGACTTCCTCCTTGCTCTGGGACTGCAACTTAGAACTATGTATGGGCAATACAACAGAATGCTGAACCCACTGGCAGAAAAGAGTGTCCTGTAATCTCGTTTTGGCCAATTTCCTGATCGTCTTACCATCTGTGAGCTGTGAGCTCCAAAAGCTTCTACCATTACCCTCTAGAACTGCTGCTGGCTTGCCAAGACAGACAGAGTCTGTATTGGACTATGTTCCATTCTCACTCCAGGAGACAGACATTTCCTGCTGATGTTCTAAGTTTTGGCCTGAAAAATTGTTTCATCCCATCCTTTTGTTTGCTCTGCTTCTCCAGAATTCATTTTGAGTCATTATTTTAAAGTTGTTTGAAGGGAGTTGAGAGAGTACAGGTAAGTCCCTACTTTTGCTCTACCATCTTGGCTTTGCCTTCTAGGGCATTTCTGTCAGAGTCTCATTCTCTTTTAACTTTCGAAGTGATAATCACAGTGTCTGTATCTAGGCATATGCTCTGAAAGATACATAGATAGAGACAGGAAAGATTTTTTAATTCATTAGAAATTAAACAATAAATGCAATATATTAATTTTTCCCTGGACGACTTCATCTTTTCCCTTTAGAGCTTTGAATAAAGAATAAGATCTCAGAGACTTTCTTACTTACTGGTTACTCTTTTGCCTATCATCTATTTTTTCTAAATTGCTATCATGGTCAAATCTTTCCCTTCTTAATGTTCCTATATATACTTAAATATCATTTATATGTAATGACTTAGTTTTATTAAATGAAAGTCATTCCCTTAAAGTTTTATAATTTTCTTTCTTTAGACTTTCTCTTTAAGAGAAAGGGAATAGTAAAAGTATTTTTAAAGAGTTGCAAAAGAGAAAAATTTAGTCATCATTGTAGCCTACCTCCATCCTATTCACAAAACTCTCTTTTAGAAGAGGCTTGAATTTCTTTATGTCTCTTCTCTGGTATTTATTTCCTATCACCATATCAAATCTAAAACCCACTTTCTTGCCATCTCTCCACTAGGATGTCTGATCTGCAGACAGTATCTTCATTTCCCCTCCCCTTCCCAGTAACAATCTTAAAGTTAGCCCTTTGGTTCTCAAGCTTTGAGATTTAAAGTAAAATTCAGCCTTGTGTTGCTGGAACCCAGGCCTCTATGCTACTGTCTGGGCTCACACTGGTGTTTCTCTGGGTGCCTTTTCCTTTATGTATTGTCTTCCCTCGTTAAAATGTAAGCTCCTCAAAAACAGAAGTCATGTTACTTGCTTATATTTGTATCACCAGTGCTTAGCACAATGCCTGTTCCTTAGAAAATGTTTAACCAATGCTTTATCTATCTTTTTCTAATTTTTAAGTTATCCACAATGTGATTCTATCCTATTTATCAAGAATTATATTATGTTATTATATTATATTATCCATAACTAATTTTAGGCCATAATAACTTTTGTCCCCTGAAAAGACAAGAGCCTAGGAACTGCATACAAATAAATACTAAGTAAAAAGTGATAGCTGAGAAGATGAAGGAGATTATTGGGGGCAAAGTATGTATTTGTGTGATGAAGTGAAATAGCATCTATAGGTTGGAAAATTCATAAGATTCATAGTCATTTAATCTCTTTAGTCTTAATTTCCCCACCTAAAAAATGAACCAGATGGCCTCTGAAGTATGTCTATGGGTTTATGAGTTGAGAGCAGTCTAAAGACCAACCATGATTCCCATACACATTTTATAGTATATAGGAATCCCCTGTATACCTGACTAGTGTTTTGCTTTATATCTCTCTAATGCATTTATGATAAAACATTGTATTATAATTTTTTCTCAGTCCTCTACTATATCATAAACTCTATGAAAATAGGCACCATGATGTAATTAAGCTTAGCTTTTCCCTCAGTGCCTAAAGTCATTGCACTCTCGTGTAGTAAGTATTTATTAAATATTTGTTATTGCTATTATTATTGTTTTTAATTCTCATATACCTCACAGTTTACCCATTTGGAAAAAGAAAGAGAAACTAAGCTTCTTGGGCAGCACCTACCTAACCACCATATTCCAGCAGTTCTCAAGTACAACACCAAGTTCTTATTTTCAAATGAGATATCATAAAATGCTTTGCACAGAGCATGCTTAGTAAATGTTTGTTTCCTTACCCACCTTATCCAATTATTGCAGAGAATCATTTCTAGCTGTTCTGTACCTTTCCTCACTAGCCAGATAGCTCAGATTCTCTCAGCCAACTTTGACAATTTTAATTCTCTATAATGCCATAAAATATTGGACTTAGCTCTCTTTAAATTAACATTGAATATGTAAGCAGTTTCTCAAATCTAATTACTTCTCTTTCTCGTTCTTGCTAATGAATAGATTGTCTTTCTAGTCTTTTCAAAGCATTGACTATCATGGAAATGAATCTAGTATATGACAAAATCCTGTACTAGATGGTCCCAATTTGTCTAAAGCCCATGAATATTTCAATAAGCTCTCTGCCTTGACCTTTTTTTCAAGAAAGAATCAATAATTTTCAGACAGACAGACAGACAGATAGACAGAGAGACAGAGAAAGAGACAGAGACAAGAATGCAGATGGAGACAGAGAAATAGACAACAGAGAGAGAAAGACACAGAAAAGACAAGAAGTCACAGAAACAGGGAGAGCTAAAGAGGAAAAAAAATATTACTTTGTATCCTTCATTTGTCTCCTATAGAACAGGAGGTTTGTTTTTTTTTTTTTTTTTGTTTTGTTTTGTTTTTTTTTTGAGCTCAGTTTTTTTCTTTCCTTATTATAAAACAAGTGTAGCTCTTTCAATACAGCAACATTGTGACTAAGAAGAAAATGCAACTTAGAGTATTTGAAAGATTTAGCAACAATTTATCTTCCCCAGGAAAAAAAGTCAAATTTGATTTATGTCTTCCAAATATTTCCCCTCTAATCAGAGTTCTAAAAGAGACCTGGGGTCTTCTAATGTCCTTCCCCCAATTCTTCAACTCTTGAACATTAGGGGAATAGTGAGTGATCATGTGAAACCAATTATGTTAGGACAACCTAAGAGAATAGAGAAATACATTAAAGATCCATGTATCTCTTAGCTCCCCTGTAACATGTCAGCATGAAAAGAACAGAACTTTGGCATATTGAGAGTCTGGGCCAAATATGCCTTATGACATTATGGAGCACTTAATATTTTTAAAGAAATGTACAAATAAATATTTTACCAGATTCTTCATTGTTTCCCTAGACTGGTGCAGCTTGTTATCTGATGAAATCTAGTACTAACTGTGACCACAGGATGGGGAGGGGATAAGAATTTCCTGCATTTTTAAGTTGATCCCTGTCGTCCAAGAAGCAAGCAACTATGCTCTTTGTAACACTGGGAAGAATGAAATGAGGTTGGATTGGGACCTAGCATTTGGAAAGACATTTGGAGACCCCCCAAAATATCACAAACAAGCTTCATAAATTTCTTTTAAAAACTTATTTTCAGATAAAGTTTCAGAACTTTAAGCTCTGGGCCTTCCCTGAAGATAGAGGAATATATATGTCATAGGAAATAATGGGAGTTTCTCATCTTCACAATGGTACTTACTTTTTCTAAAATGAAAATCCACTCAGTAAGTGATAGTGCTGAGACAAACTTAATTATCCTCTTTCTAATAGATCTATCCAGAGAGAGCTGTCTCCTAGCTTTTCTTGGAAAATAGAATATCACTTTGGGGGAAAAAAACCATACACAAGAATACCTAAATGAAATTTGATGTTCTGATGGTTTCAGTATCTACAGAAAATAGACACTTAATAGGAGTTGGTGTTCTAAATAGGAGCTGTGAGCCAGAGTCAAGCTTGAAGGTAAAAATAGGGTAGGGGGAAAAAAATCAAAAGTGCTATCATTCCCAGAGTTTCCTAAAGACCTTGAACTTCACAAATATGTCACAAATGTGACACATATGGTGTGAGGGGGAGGAGAAGGAGGTATTTATTTATATATGCCTCCCAAACTACTCCCACATAGAGAAAAAAATACACTTTCCTCCCAAACCATAAATTGTAAAGTTCAGTGGCACTTGTAATTTTGTTAGCCTAGGAAGGAGATCAATTTTCTTAAGAAAGATGCCAGCTAGATCAAGAGACTGAGCAAATATGCAGTATTTCATTAGCTTTTTTCATAGTACCTTGGGTATGATGAAGGAACATGACAAGTTGTAAGGAACCACAAATACTTGTCCTTTTCATCCTTCCCTAGACACCATACATGAATGATTTCATCTCAGCAATAGTAATTACTTACAAGAACTAGTGTCTTGGAAGGCCAAAAAAAGAAAGAAAGAAAGAAAGAAATTTTGTCAGGTCTGGAGAGAACTTTATATAAGTATTGTATAAGGTGTAGTATTCTACAGAGAACCAGCTATTAAAACTCAAAACTGTCCTAAGACTTTGGGGACACTCTGTACCATGTACTTTGTCAACTTCTGTTTACAGCAAAGTATTGAACCAATGATTTATCAAATAGGTAATTTTTTAAAAATGGAAATTATTTGTATTCTTTCTAAAAAAAAAAAAAATAGCAAGTTCCTAGATAGGGGAGACTGATTAAATATTGCTTTTTACATCCCCAAAACCTGGCATGGAGAATTGAATGTACCAAATGCCTCATGTAAACTATAATTGGGTGAGTTAGGGAATTTCTCTCCTCGAGCCATAGATGTTAAGTAGTGTATAATACAAATCATCTTTATCTATTTTGCACACAGCACTGGGTTTTGTTTTGTTTTTTAAGTCAATGATATATATGTGTAGATGTTACACATAATTTTAATTACAAAGTATCTTGAAAAGGGATTTGGGTTTATTCTTGGATTATTTTAATTTTCTTATGTGGAAAGTTTGAGGAAATATATAATGTTTTTTTTAATATATTCAGTTATTGACATCTAAATATGTCCTTTGCCAGAATTTCCTAGAAAAATAGGGCTCGTCCGGGATTTGAACCCGGGACCTCTCGCACCCTAAGCGAGAATCATACCCCTAGACCAACGAGCCACGAATATGTAGGTGAGGATAGCTTAAATTCAGACAGAACTTTTCAGCACGTCAAACTTTTAATTTGAGAGAATATTTTATAATAGTTGGGGATTAGGAGACCCCTACTGGACGAAATAAATCTCCGAGATTTTGTGCCACGCAACCACTAAAACTTTTCGTGCTCATAAACTTTTCAAATTGTGAATTAATTTGTATCTCCACTGCTTCTTGTTGTTCTTGTTGTTGTTTTTAATTTTGGAGCAGGATAAAGATACTAATGGATTGAACCTGGAATAAATCTAAATGAGAGTTACATTTCGAAGAGAAAAGATCCTTGGGTACTAATGAAGGAAAAGATATTGGAAAACGAGATGGGAGTGTGACATCGTGTTTTGTGGCCCTTAACAGCAAGGTGTTTTTGTTTGGTTGGTTAGTTGGTTTTCTGCCTGAAGGTAAGAGAAATAAAAGACTAAGATGACATGTGCAGGTACTTTTTAAAATTTTATTTTATTTTATAATAACTTTATATTGACAGAATCCATGCCAGGGTAATTTTTTTTTACAACATTATCCCTTGCACTCGCTTCTGTTCCGATTTTTCCCCTCCCTCTCTCCCTCCCTCCACCCCCTCCCCTAGATGGCAAGCAGTCCTATATATATTAGATATGATATGATAGATAGATATGTGTGCAGGTACTTTCTAAATTTGGGGCTCTTTATGCTTTATTAGAGGGAGAAAACTGCTGTCCTTGGTGCACCTGAATACATGTTTTCAATCTTTTATCATCAATCTGACTGAAGCTAGAATCCATCCCAGATATTCACTGGTTCCGAGATGGAAAGAGACTTCTTCCTTTTATGCCTCTTTTTCCTCCTTCCCAATTCTCAGCTCCCTACTTGCTATCCTGCACTGTTTTTCTGCTCTTTCTCTAACAAGAAATTCTGAATTCTGTCAACGCTCCAGCATGAACTCTTTCAACTAATCCGACTTGTCCCCTCATGAAAACTATTGTACGGTTGTGAATGCCAAACAAAACGAAATAGAAGCCGAGTTAGAAAGTTAAGTATCTGTGCAAAAAACTAAGCTTTGATACTTTACATTGCACTGTGGCTGAGGGATCGAAGGTGCTTGATCAAAAAACGTCCAGCCTGCTTGTGGCCTTGCATTGAAATATTATTTTTTTAAATAACTTTTTATTGATAGAACCCATGCCAGGGTAATTTTTTACAGCATTATCCCTTGCACTCACTTCTGTTCCGATTTTTCCCCTCCCTTCCTCCACCTCCTCCCCCAGATGGCAAGCAATCCTTTTCATGTGTAGATAGGTTACAGTATATCCTAGATACAATATATGTGTGCAGAACCGAACAGTTTTCTTGTTGCACAGGGAGAATTGGATTCAGAAGGAATAAATAACCCGGGAAGAAAAACAAAAATGCAAGCAGTTTATATTCATTTCCCAGTGTTCTTTCTTTGGGTGTAGCTGCTTCTGTCCATCCTTGATCAATTGAAACTGAGTTAGATCTCTGTCGAAGAAATCCACTTCCATCAGAATACATCCTCATAGAGTATCGTTGTTGAGGTATATAACGATCTCCTGATTCTGCTCATTTCACTTAGCATCAGTTCATGTAAGTCTCGCCAGTCCTCTCTGTATTCATCCCGCTGGTCATTTCTTACAGAACAATAATATTCCATAACGTTCATATACCTACAATTTACTCAACCATTCTCCAATTGATGGGCATCCATTCATTTGGAATATTATCTTAATTAAGTTTTAGAGTCGATACTATTCGAGACTCCTTGGGATTTTATCAGTTAAAGTAAACTTCAATGAAGATGTCTTCTTCGAGGGAAGGAGGGCTCATAGTTATGAAAACTTTCTCGAAACGGGAACGAGTTCAATAGGCAACACTACATATATACCATAAAGGTATAGCACCCTCCAAAATCAATAAAGAAATAAAGGGGGACAGGTGGATGGAGAAGCAAAGGGTGAGGAAAGAAGACAAGGGAGGGGTCTCTAAATGAGGAGAGGTTAAGTAATAATAGTAAGCCAAGTTATGGAGCAGAATTTAATGAGACAGCAAGGGTATGAAAGACTTGTGTATGTGTGGTTTGTGTGTGTGTGTGTATATGTATATCTACATATGTATACATAAACATATCTCTTAACTGTAGCTTACTTGGGGGGGTGGGATGAAAGAGATATGTCTATATGTATATATACATATGCATATATAAATATATCCTCTCTTTACTATGGTCCACTTGGTGGGGGTTGGGGGAGGGAGAGGATAAAAGAGGGAGAAAAAAAGAACAAAGTAAATAAGGTGTCCAGGAGAGAACAAAAGAACAATTTATAAAGAACTAAAAAACAAGACGGACACTCATGAATATAATTTCTTCTACTAACATATATACTTTCTTAAATTAGTATTTGTTGTTATATATTTTGAATTTTCATTGATGTTCCGCTGGGTACATGACAATGTTCTCTTTTGTTTTGTTTCGTATTGCTTTTCTGTTTTTCTTTTTGCTTATTCTGTTTTTTCAAATAAAATAAATCTGGAAATTTGAAAAAAAAAAATCTCCACTTATTGATGTGGCTTGGAGTTCCTACTGCGTTCCGAAAGTTTGTTTTAGTGGAGCTTAAACTGTAGCATGTCACCAAACTGGAAAGACTTTTCAACTTTATATTTAAAAAAAAAAGTCAAACTCTTTGTAAGAGAACTGATCGTGACAGGCCGCAGCAATAAATAAAACTATCTGCTAAAACTAGTAAAGGCTGTTTCACAGACGAAATCGCAGATATTTTGAAATAATTAGGTTTTAGAGTTACGAGATCTGTAATCCTCACCGTCAGTTTAAAGTTTTCATTTCGGCTCCAGTATATCTGGGCAGTTTTGTGGAAAGTGGCTGAGGATAGTTCTGGGGGAGAATGTTTAAACCAACAGGAACCTTGTGTATCTCTATCTAGTCTCAGCAACCATTAGAACTGTTTCAGAATCTGGAATTTAAAGCGTTAATAGTAGCTTTCGAGAAGTGAATGCTCGGAGTCCTAGAAAATCCAAGTTCTTGAATTTCCTAATGGGATTGTTTGAAGTATTTAGGGGGTAGCTCAAATTAGATTGAAATAAACAAGACTAGCCCTGCAGCGCCATTTTGGAGTGGTGACCGAAACTGTTCTCGACCTAGTTTGATTCTTTCCCTTCTGCCATCTCCTTTCCTCTTCGTTATTCCCAATGTGAAGAGAAAAATTGGGTTTCCATAGAACAGGGGTAGACAAAGTTTCTCTCTCCCTCTCCCACCTCACTAAATTTCTTTTTCTCTCATCTCTTTTCCAAACTCATAATCTTTCTATCCTGGGCCTCATTCACACACTGTTAACTTCCCTTTTCTTTCTAAAAACATCCCTATCTCGGTTGAATAAGCTACCATTCTTTCAGCCTCCAAAATCTGAAACCTCAGAGTTATCTTTGATCTTTCTAAAATTTTTAATGTATATTCACCCAATATTGTTTCCAAATCCTCAATTCTATCCTCTCTCTCTCCTTTCCCCCTTCTCTCCTCCCTTCTTTCCTCCCTCCATCTCTTTGTTTCTGTGTGTTTGTTTCTGTCTCTATCTCTCTGTGTGTATCTAGCTCTCCTCTAAACTTTTTTTCTTCCCACTGTTTACTGCTTTATGAAGAATTAATGTTTGTATTTACTACAACCATATTCGGTAAGATATTATAAATGATTCTAAATAGTGTTTCTCTATTTTCATACATTTGGTTTTGACAAGAAGATAAAATATTTGGTAGCAAAGACAGTTTCTAAGTTCTTTTGGCCTCCTTATAGAATTTTTATTTTTTAAACTTACTTTAAAAATTATGCTAATATAGCCATGTCTATTCTTTCATGTATTAATGTTATAGATCAGATTAGTTCTGTTTTATTGTACACTAAGTGTTCTTGCTTTTCTTTTCTTTTCTAATTTGATATTTATTTTTATCTTTCTCCCACAATTCCAAAGTACACAAACAGCAGATTTCAAAATGGCTCCCATATCAATAATAAGTCATTTTTTTTGTTAAGATGTATACACTGTTGTTTTTTTGATGCTATGCAATGTTTACCATGGTCAGTACTTCTTAAATATCTTCTTGAAAAAAGTTACTTATAATATATATAGCATGAAGTTTGTTTCTTACTCCAGAGCTATTTTTTCCCCAAGATATCTCTTCCATCACAAACCTCATCCTAACCTTTGCATTGAAATTACCAAGTATTAAAATATATGTTGATTTAATAGGGTTTTATGGAATAGAATCATTTACTTCCTCATCCTCTGCAACAGATGTGTTTGAATAAGCCAGCATTATTTTCATGCTGGCCTTCACTCAACATTTTCTAAAAAAAAAGAATTTCTAAAAAAGTATTTGTACTAGGCCTAGGGATTAAAAAAAAAAAAAAGCAAACAAAAAATAGTCTTTGCACTTAAGGAAGTTTATGATTTATTAGGGATATGATAGAAGACACAAATTTTTTTCAGTCTAGGAGACTCAACATTAAGAACAAAACATTGATGTGAACTTGGGACCTTACCCTAAGTGAAAAATGACACTCCTAAAGCATGAAACATGATTCTCACCACAAAAAACTCATCTTAAATAGTATCTATCATGAATTAATGTTGGCTCTTTTCCTCAAATAGGTGTTTTTCTTCCTTTCTGGAAAACTGAAGAAGAGAAATATACTGTAATGTTCTCCTTTTGGTTTTCTGGAGGTCTCTGGAACAGCCTTCATTTCAGTAGAGTGATCACCACAAGAACAGACAGGTGTTAAAGGTCAAATTCTTCACTTGGTGCTCAGCTATATTTCTCCTGGCCTTCAGATGGGACTTGGTTTCAGTGGAGAAAATGCAGGAGGATAGGGTACCACAGTGGTGTGAGATAAGTGAGTCTGAGTTCAAGGGTTTGTGCTTCAGCTCCAGCCACTACAAAGGTGGCCAATGGAATGAATCTGTCTCTGCCTCCCTTGGCTGAGTTTGTCTCAGCTTATATATACTACAAGAGTATAAACCATTCATTATATATCTAGGAAACCATTATTTGTTGTAAGATTAAATCAATCATACTGAATTTAGAGAACTATTAATCACCATGCTAAACTAGATAACCATTGTCTCATCA